>NC_135804.1:74001984-74305992 GCF_964213995.1 Mustelus asterias | reverse complement strand
GATGTGCAGCTCTGTGTCGCGCGGTGATGTGCAGCCCTCTGTCACGCCGTGATGTTCAGCGCTGTGTCGCGCAGTGATGGGCAGCCCTGTGTCATGCAGTGATGGGCAGCCCTCTGTCGCGCGGTGATGTGCAGCCGTGCATCACGCAGTGATGTGCAGCTCTGTGTCGCGCACTGATGTGCAGCCCTCTGTCGCGCGGTGATGTGCAGCCCTGCGTCACGCGGTGATGTGCAGCCGTGTGTTGCGTGGTAATGGGCAGCCCTGCGTCACACGGTTATGTGCAGCTCTGCGTCGCGCGGTGAGGTATAGCCCTGCATCGCACGGTGATGTGCAGCTCTGTGTCGCGCGGTGATGTGCAGCTGTGTGTCATGCACTGATGTGCAGCCCTGCATCACGCGGTGATGGGCAGCCCTGTGTTGTGCAGTGATGGGCGGCCGTGCGTCGCGCAGTGATGTGCAGCTCTGTGTCGCGCACTGATGTGCAGCCTGCGTCGCACAGTGACGTGCAGCCCTGTGTCGCGCAGTGATGGGCAGCCCTGTGTCGCGCAGTGATGTGCAGACCTGTGTCGCGCGGTAATGTGCAGCCCTGCGTTGCGTGGTGATGTGCAGCCCTGTGTCATGCAGTGATGTGCAGCCCTGTGTCATGCAGTGATGTGCAGCCCTGTGTCACACTGTGATGTGCAGCCCTGCATCGCGTGGTGATGTGCAGCCCTGAGTCGCGTGGTGATGTGCAGCCCTGCATTGCGCGGTGATGTGCAGCCCTGTGTCACGCGGTGATGTGCAGCCTTGCATCGCGCAGTGATGTACAGCCCTGCATTGCGCGGTGTTGTGCAGCCCTGCGTCACGCGGTGATGTGCAGCTCTGTGTCGCGCGGTGATGTGCAGCCCTCTGTCACGCAGTGATGTGCAGCCCTGTGTCGCACGGTGATGTGCAGCTCTGTGTCGCGCGGTGATGTGCAGCCCTCTGTCACGCAGTGATGTGCAGCCCTGCGTCACGCGGTGATGTGCAGCTCTGTGTCGCGCGGTGATGTGCAGCCCTGCGTTGCGCGGTGTTGTGCAGCCCTGCGTCACGCGGTGATGTGCAGCTCTGTGTCGCACGGTGATGTGCAGCCCTCTGTCACGCAGTGATGTTCAGCGCTGTGTCACGCAGTGATGGGCAGCCCTGTGTCATGCAGTGATGTGCAGCCCTGCATGGTGCAGTGATGTGCAGCCCTGCATTGCGTGATGATGTGCTGCCCTGTGTCACATGGTGATGTGTAGCCGTGTGTCGCGTGGAGATGTGCTGCCCTGCGTCGCGCGGTGATGGGCAGCCCTGCGTCACGCAGTGACGTGCAGCCCTGCGTTGCGCACTGATGGGCAGCCCTGCATAGCGAAGTGATGTGCAGCCCTGCACCATGCGGTGATGTGCAGCCCTGCATTGTGCGGTGATGTGCAGCCCTGCGTTGTGCAGTGATGGGCAGCCCTGCACCGCGCATTGATGTGCAGCCCTGCATCACACGGTGATGGGCGGCCCTGCGTCACGCAGTGACGTGCAGCCCTGCTCAATGCAGTGACGTGCAGCTCTGTGCCGTGCAGTGACGTGCAGCCCTGTGTCACGCAGTGATGGGCAGCTCTGTGTCGCGCAGTGGTGGGCAGCCCTGTGTCGCGCAGTGATGTGCAGCCCTGCATCATGCAGTGATGTGCAGCCCTGCATGTAATGGTGATGTGTAGCCCTGTGTCGCACGGTGATGTGCAGCCTTGTGTCGCACGGTGATGTGCAGCCCTGTGTCGCGTGGTGATGTGCAGCCCTGCGTTGCGTGGTGATGTGCAGCCCTGTGTCGCGCAGTGATGTGCAGCCCTGTGTCACGCGGTGATGTGCAGCCCTGCGTCGCGATGTGATGTGCAGCCCTGCATCGCGTGGTGATGTGCAGCCCTGCATTGCGCGGTGATGTGCAGCCCTGCGTCACGCGGTGATGTGCAGCTCTGTGTCGCGCGGTGATGTGCAGCCCTCTGTCACGCCGTGATGTTCAGCGCTGTGTCGCGCAGTGATGGGCAGCCCTGTGTCATGCAGTGATGTGCAGCCCTGCGTGGTGCAGTGATGTGCAGCCCTGCATTGCGTGATGATGTGCTGCCCTGTGTCACACGGTGATGTGCAGCCGTGTGTCGCGCGGTGATGTGCTGCCCTGCGTCGCGCGGTGATGGGCAGCCCTGCGTCACGCAGTGACGTGCAGCCCTGCGTTGCACACTGATGGGCAGCCCTGCATAGCGAAGTGATGTGCAGCCCTGCACCGTGCGGTGATGTGCAGCCCTGCATTGTGCAGTGATGTGCAGCCCTGCGTTGTGCAGTGATGGGCAGCCCTGCACCGCGCATTGATGTGCAGCCCTGCATCACACGGTGATGGGCGGCCCTGCGTCACGCAGTGACGTGCAGCCCTGCTCAATGCAGTGACGTGCAGCTCTGTGCCGCGCAGTGACGTGCAGCCCTGTGTCACGCGTTGATGGGCAGCTCTGTGTCGCGCAGTGGTGGGCAGCCCTGTGTCACGCAGTGATGTGCAGCCCTGCATCACGCAGTGATGTGCAGCCCTG
Organism: Mustelus asterias; assembly: GCF_964213995.1. Taxonomy (NCBI): domain Eukaryota; kingdom Metazoa; phylum Chordata; class Chondrichthyes; order Carcharhiniformes; family Triakidae; genus Mustelus; species Mustelus asterias. The sequence continues at coordinate 74,303,429 of NC_135804.1, read as the reverse complement.
CATGTAATGGTGATGTGTAGCCCTGTGTCGCACGGTGATGTGCAGCCTTGTGTCGCACGGTGATGTGCAGCCCTGTGTCGCGTGGTGATGTGCAGCCCTGCATTGCGTGGTGATGTGCAGCCCTGTGTCGCGCAGTGATGTGCAGCCCTGTGTCACGCGGTGATGTGCATCCCTGCGTCGCGATGTGATGTGCAGCCCTGCATCGCGTGGTGATGTGCAGCCCTGCATTGCGCGGTGATGTGCAGCCCTGTGTTGCGCGGTGATGTGCAGCCCTGCGTTGCGCGGTGATGTGCAGGCCTGCATCGCGTGGTGATGTGCAGCCCTGTGTTGCGCGGTGATGTGCAGCCCTGTGTTGCGCGGTGATGTGCAGCCCTGTGTTGCGCTGTGATGTGCAGCCCTGTGTCGCGTGCTGATGTGCAGCCCTGCGTTGCGTGGTGATGTGCAGCCCTGTGTCGCGCAGTGACGTGCAGCCCTGTGTCACGCGGTGATGTGCAGCCCTGTGTCGCGATGTGATGTGCAGCCCTGCATCGCGCGGAGATGTGCAGCCCTGCATCGCATGGTGATGTGCAGCCCTGCGTTGCATGGTAATGGGCAGCCCTGCATCGCACGGTTATGTGCAGCACTGCGTCGCGTGGTGATGTGCAGCCATGCGTCGCGCGGTGATGTGCAGCCCTGTGTCGCGCAGTGATGTGCAGTCCTGTGTCCCACGGTGATGTGCAGCCCTGTGTCCCGCGGTGATGTGCAGCCCTGTGTCGCGCGGTGATGTGCAGCCCTGCGTTGCGTGGTGATGTGCAGCCCTGTGTCGCGCAGTGATGTGCAGCCCTGTGTCGCGCAGTGATGTGCAGCCCTGTGTCACGCAGTGATGTGCAGCCCTGTGTCGCGCTGTGATGTGCAGCCCTGCATTGCGTGGTGATGTGCAGCCCTGTGTTGCGCGGTGATGTGCAGCCCTGTGTCGCATGGTGATGTGCAGCCCTGCATTGCGCGGTGATGTGCAGCCCTGCGTCACGCGGTGATGTGCAGCGTTGCATTGCGCAGTGATGTGCAGCCCTGCGTTGCGCAGTGATGTGCAGCCCTGTGTCACGCAGTGATGTTCAGCCCTGTGTCACGCAGTGATGTTCAGCCCTGTGTCACGCAGTGATGGGCAGCCCTGTGTCACGCAGTGATGGGCAGCCCTGTGTCACGCAGTGATGGGCAGCCCTGCGTCGCGCAGTGATGTACAGCCCTGCATGTCGTGGTGATGTGTAGCCCTGTGTCACACGGTGATGTGCAGCCTTGTGTCGCGCGGTGATGTGCAGCCTTGTGTCGCGCGGTGATGTGCAACCCTGCGTTGCATGGTGATGTGCAGCCATGTGTCACGCAGTGATGTGCAGCCCTGTGTCACGCAGTGATGTGCAGCCCTGTGTCACGATGTGATGTGCAGCCCTGCATCGCGTGGTGATGTGCAGCCCTGCGTCGCGCGGTGATGTGCAGCCCTGTGTCGCGCGGTGATGTGCAGCCCTGTGTCGCGCAGTGATGTGCAGCCCTGTGTCATGCGGTGATGTGCAGCCCTGTGTTGTGCAGTGATGTGCAGCCCTGTGTTGTGCAGTGATGTGCAGCCCTGTGTTGCGTGGTGATGTGCAGCCCTGTGTCACGCGGTGATGTGCAGCCCTGCGTTGCGCGGTGATGTGCAGCCCTGTGTCACGCGGTGATGTGCAGCCCTGCGTTGCGCGGTGATGTGCAGCCCTGTGTCACGTGGTGATGTGCAGCCCTGCATCGCGCAGTGATGTGCAGCCCTGTGTTTTGCAGTGATGTTCAGCCCTGTGTCGCGCAGTGATGGGCAGCCCTGTGTCACGCAGTAATGTGCAGCCCTGTGTCACGCAGTAATGTGCAGCCCTGTGTCACGCAGTGATGTGCAGCCCTGTGTCACGCATTGATGTGCAGCCATGTGTTGTGCAGTTATGTGCAGCTCTGCGTCACGCAGTGATGGGCAGCCCTGCGTCACGCTGTGATGTGCAGCCCTGCGTTGCGCAGTGATTGTGCAGCCCTGCATTGCGCACTGATGGGCAGCCTGCTCCGCGCGCTAATGTGAAGCCCTGCGTTGCGCAGTGATGTGAAGCCCTGTGTCACACAGTGATGTGCAGCCCTGTGTCGCGCAGTGATGGCCAGCCCTGTGTCGTGCAGTGATGTGCAGCCCTGCGTTGCGTGGTGATGTGCAGCCCTGTGTCACGCAGTGATGGCCAGCCCTGTGTCGTGCAGTGATGTGCAGCACTGCATTGCACGGTGATGGGCGGCCCTGCGTTGCGCAGTGATGTGCAGCCCTGCACCGTGCAGTGATGTGCAGCCCTGCGTTGCGTGGTGATGTGCAGCCCTGTGTCGCGCAGTGACGTGCAGCCCTGTGTCGCGCGGTGATGTGCAGCCCTGCATTGCGTGGTGATGTGCAGCCCTGTGTTGCGCGGTGATGTGCAGCCCTGCATTGCGCGGTGATGTGCAGCTCTGTGTCGCGCACTGATGTGCAACCCTCCATCGCCCGGTGATGGGCAGCCATGTGTCGTGCAGTGATGGGCAGCCCTGCGTCACGCAGTGATGTGCAGCTCTGTGTCGCGCACTGATGTGCAGCCCTGCATCACGCGGTGATGGGCAGCCCTGTGTTGTGCAGTGATGGGCGGCCCTGCGTCGCGCAGTGATGTGCAGCTCTGTGTCGCGCACTGATGTGCAGCCCTGCGTCGCACAGTGACGTGCAGCCCTGTGTCGCACAGTGACGTGCAGCCCTGTGTCGCGCAGTGATGGGCAGCCCTGTGTCGCGCAGTGATGTGCAGCCTTGTGTTGCACGGTGATGTGCAGCCCTGTGTTGCGCGGTGATGTGCAGGCCTGCATCGCGTGGTGATGTGCAGCCCTGTGTTGCGCGGTGATGTGCAGCCCTGTGTTGCGTGCTGATGTGCAGCCCTGCGTTGCGTGGTGATGTGCAGCCATGTGTCGCGCAATGACGTGCAGCCCTGTGTCACGCGGTGATGTGCAGCCCTGTGTCGCGATGTGATGTGCAGCCCTGCATCGCGCGGTGATGTGCAGCCCTGCATCGCACGGTGATGTGCAGCCCTGCGTTGCGTGGTAATGGGCAGCCCTGCGTCGCACGGTTATGTGCAGCACTGCGTCGCGTGGTGATGTGCAGCCATGCGTCGCGCGGTGATGTGCAGCCCTGTGTCGCGCAGTGATGTGCAGCCCTGTGTCCCGCGGTGATGTGCAGCCCTGTGTCCCGCGGTGATGTGCAGCCCTGTGTCGCGCGGTGATGTGCAGCCCTGCGTTGCGTGGTGATGTGCAGCCCTGTGTCGCGCAGTGATGTGCAGCCCTGTGTCGCGCAGTGATGTGCAGCCCTGTGTCACGCAGTGATGTGCAGCCCTGTGTCGCGCTGTGATGTGCAGCCCTGCATCGCGTGGTGATGTGCAGCCCTGTGTTGCGCGGTGATGTGCAGCCCTGTGTCGCATGGTGATGTGCAGCCCTGCATTGCGCGGTGATGTGCAGCCCTGCGTCACGCGGTGATGTGCAGCGTTGCATTGCGCAGTGATGTGCAGCCCTGCGTTGCGCAGTGATGTGCAGCCCTGTGTCACGCAGTGATGTTCAGCCCTGTGTCACGCATTGATGTTCAGCCCTGTGTCACGCAGTGATGGGCAGCCCTGTGTCACGCAGTGATGGGCAGCCCTGCGTCGCGCAGTGATGTACAGCCCTGCATGTCGTGGTGATGTGTAGCCCTGTTTCGCGTGGTGATGTGCAGCCCTGTGTCACGCAGTGATGTTCAGCCCTGTGTCACGCATTGATGTTCAGCCCTGTGTCGTACAGTGATGTGCAGCCCTGCATCGTGCGGTGATGTGCAGCCCTGTGTCGCGCGGTGATGTGCAGCCCTGCATCGCGCGGTGATGTGCAGCCCTGTTTCGCGTGGTGATGTGCAGCCCTGCGTCGCGCAGTGATGTGCAGCCCTGCATCGTGCAGTGATGTACAGCCCTGCATCGCATGGTGATGTGCAGCCCTGTGTCGTTTGGTGATGTGCCGCCCTGTGTCGCGTGGTGATGTGCAGCCCTGCGTTGTGTGGTGATATGCAGCCCTGTGTCGCGCGGTGATGTGCAGCCCTGCATCACGCGTTGATGTACAGCCCTGCATCGCATGGTGATGTGCAGCCCTGTGTCGCACGATGATGTGCAGCCCTGCATCGCGTGGTGATGTGCAGCCCTGCACCGCGTGGTGATGTGCAGCCCTGCATTGCGCAGTGATGTGCAGCCCTGTGTCATGCAGTGATGGGCAGCCCTGTGTCGTACAGTGATGTGCAGCCCTGCATCGTGCGGTGATGTGCAGCCCTGTGTCGCGATGTGATGTGCAGCCCTGCATCGCGCGGAGATGTGCAGCCCTGCATCGCATGGTGATGTGCAGCCCTGCGTTGCATGGTAATGGGCAGCCCTGCATCGCACGGTTATGTGCAGCACTGCGTCGCGTGGTGATGTGCAGCCATGCGTCGCGCGGTGATGTGCAGCCCTGTGTCGCGCAGTGATGTGCAGTCCTGTGTCCCACGGTGATGTGCAGCCCTGTGTCCCGCGGTGATGTGCAGCCCTGTGTCGCGCGGTGATGTGCAGCCCTGCGTTGCGTGGTGATGTGCAGCCCTGTGTCGCGCAGTGATGTGCAGCCCTGTGTCGCGCAGTGATGTGCAGCCCTGTGTCACGCAGTGATGTGCAGCCCTGTGTCGCGCTGTGATGTGCAGCCCTGCATTGCGTGGTGATGTGCAGCCCTGTGTTGCGCGGTGATGTGCAGCCCTGTGTCGCATGGTGATGTGCAGCCCTGCATTGCGCGGTGATGTGCAGCCCTGCGTCACGCGGTGATGTGCAGCGTTGCATTGCGCAGTGATGTGCAGCCCTGCGTTGCGCAGTGATGTGCAGCCCTGTGTCACGCAGTGATGTTCAGCCCTGTGTCACGCAGTGATGTTCAGCCCTGTGTCACGCAGTGATGGGCAGCCCTGTGTCACGCAGTGATGGGCAGCCCTGCGTCGCGCAGTGATGTACAGCCCTGCATGTCGTGGTGATGTGTAGCCCTGTGTCACACGGTGATGTGCAGCCTTGTGTCGCGCGGTGATGTGCAGCCTTGTGTCGCGCGGTGATGTGCAACCCTGCGTTGCATGGTGATGTGCAGCCATGTGTCACGCAGTGATGTGCAGCCCTGTGTCACGCAGTGATGTGCAGCCCTGTGTCACGATGTGATGTGCAGCCCTGCATCGCGTGGTGATGTGCAGCCCTGCGTCGCGCGGTGATGTGCAGCCCTGTGTCGCGCGGTGATGTGCAGCCCTGTGTCGCGCAGTGATGTGCAGCCCTGTGTCATGCGGTGATGTGCAGCCCTGTGTTGTGCAGTGATGTGCAGCCCTGTGTTGTGCAGTGATGTGCAGCCCTGTGTTGCGTGGTGATGTGCAGCCCTGTGTCACGCGGTGATGTGCAGCCCTGCGTTGCGCGGTGATGTGCAGCCCTGTGTCACGCGGTGATGTGCAGCCCTGCGTTGCGCGGTGATGTGCAGCCCTGTGTCACGTGGTGATGTGCAGCCCTGCATCGCGCAGTGATGTGCAGCCCTGTGTTTTGCAGTGATGTTCAGCCCTGTGTCGCGCAGTGATGGGCAGCCCTGTGTCACGCAGTAATGTGCAGCCCTGTGTCACGCAGTAATGTGCAGCCCTGTGTCACGCAGTGATGTGCAGCCCTGTGTCACGCATTGATGTGCAGCCATGTGTTGTGCAGTTATGTGCAGCTCTGCGTCACGCAGTGATGGGCAGCCCTGCGTCACGCTGTGATGTGCAGCCCTGCGTTGCGCAGTGATTGTGCAGCCCTGCATTGCGCACTGATGGGCAGCCTGCTCCGCGCGCTAATGTGAAGCCCTGCGTTGCGCAGTGATGTGAAGCCCTGTGTCACACAGTGATGTGCAGCCCTGTGTCGCGCAGTGATGGCCAGCCCTGTGTCGTGCAGTGATGTGCAGCCCTGCGTTGCGTGGTGATGTGCAGCCCTGTGTCACGCAGTGATGGCCAGCCCTGTGTCGTGCAGTGATGTGCAGCACTGCATTGCACGGTGATGGGCGGCCCTGCATTGCGCAGTGATGTGCAGCCCTGCACCGTGCAGTGATGTGCAGCCCTGCGTTGCGTGGTGATGTGCAGCCCTGTGTCGCGCAGTGACGTGCAGCCCTGTGTCGCGCGGTGATGTGCAGCCCTGCATTGCGTGGTGATGTGCAGCCCTGTGTTGCGCGGTGATGTGCAGCCCTGCATTGCGCGGTGATGTGCAGCTCTGTGTCGCGCACTGATGTGCAACCCTCCATCGCCCGGTGATGGGCAGCCATGTGTCGTGCAGTGATGGGCAGCCCTGCGTCACGCAGTGATGTGCAGCTCTGTGTCGCGCACTGATGTGCAGCCCTGCATCACGCGGTGATGGGCAGCCCTGTGTTGTGCAGTGATGGGCGGCCCTGCGTCGCGCAGTGATGTGCAGCTCTGTGTCGCGCACTGATGTGCAGCCCTGCGTCGCACAGTGACGTGCAGCCCTGTGTCGCACAGTGACGTGCAGCCCTGTGTCGCGCAGTGATGGGCAGCCCTGTGTCGCGCAGTGATGTGCAGCCTTGTGTTGCACGGTGATGTGCAGCCCTGTGTTGCGCGGTGATGTGCAGGCCTGCATCGCGTGGTGATGTGCAGCCCTGTGTTGCGCGGTGATGTGCAGCCCTGTGTTGCGTGCTGATGTGCAGCCCTGCGTTGCGTGGTGATGTGCAGCCATGTGTCGCGCAATGACGTGCAGCCCTGTGTCACGCGGTGATGTGCAGCCCTGTGTCGCGATGTGATGTGCAGCCCTGCATCGCGCGGTGATGTGCAGCCCTGCATCGCACGGTGATGTGCAGCCCTGCGTTGCGTGGTAATGGGCAGCCCTGCGTCGCACGGTTATGTGCAGCACTGCGTCGCGTGGTGATGTGCAGCCATGCGTCGCGCGGTGATGTGCAGCCCTGTGTCGCGCAGTGATGTGCAGCCCTGTGTCCCGCGGTGATGTGCAGCCCTGTGTCCCGCGGTGATGTGCAGCCCTGTGTCGCGCGGTGATGTGCAGCCCTGCGTTGCGTGGTGATGTGCAGCCCTGCATCGTGCAGTGATGTACAGCCCTGCATCGCATGGTGATGTGCAGCCCTGTGTCGTTTGGTGATGTGCCGCCCTGTGTCGCGTGGTGATGTGCAGCCCTGCGTTGTGTGGTGATATGCAGCCCTGTGTCGCGCGGTGATGTGCAGCCCTGCATCACGCGTTGATGTACAGCCCTGCATCGCATGGTGATGTGCAGCCCTGTGTCGCACGATGATGTGCAGCCCTGCATCGCGTGGTGATGTGCAGCCCTGCACCGCGTGGTGATGTGCAGCCCTGCATTGCGCAGTGATGTGCAGCCCTGTGTCATGCAGTGATGGGCAGCCCTGTGTCGTACAGTGATGTGCAGCCCTGTGTCGCGCTGTGATGTGCAGCCCTGCATCGCGTGGTGATGTGCAGCCCTGTGTTGCGCGGTGATGTGCAGCCCTGTGTCGCATGGTGATGTGCAGCCCTGCATTGCGCGGTGATGTGCAGCCCTGCGTCACGCGGTGATGTGCAGCGTTGCATTGCGCAGTGATGTGCAGCCCTGCGTTGCGCAGTGATGTGCAGCCCTGTGTCACGCAGTGATGTTCAGCCCTGTGTCACGCATTGATGTTCAGCCCTGTGTCACGCAGTGATGGGCAGCCCTGTGTCACGCAGTGATGGGCAGCCCTGCGTCGCGCAGTGATGTACAGCCCTGCATGTCGTGGTGATGTGTAGCCCTGTTTCGCGTGGTGATGTGCAGCCCTGTGTCACGCAGTGATGTTCAGCCCTGTGTCACGCATTGATGTTCAGCCCTGTGTCGTACAGTGATGTGCAGCCCTGCATCGTGCGGTGATGTGCAGCCCTGTGTCGCGCGGTGATGTGCAGCCCTGCATCGCGCGGTGATGTGCAGCCCTGTTTCGCGTGGTGATGTGCAGCCCTGCGTCGCGCAGTGATGTGCAGCCCTGCATCGTGCAGTGATGTACAGCCCTGCATCGCATGGTGATGTGCAGCCCTGTGTCGTTTGGTGATGTGCCGCCCTGTGTCGCGTGGTGATGTGCAGCCCTGCGTTGTGTGGTGATATGCAGCCCTGTGTCGCGCGGTGATGTGCAGCCCTGCATCACGCGTTGATGTACAGCCCTGCATCGCATGGTGATGTGCAGCCCTGTGTCGCACGATGATGTGCAGCCCTGCATCGCGTGGTGATGTGCAGCCCTGCACCGCGTGGTGATGTGCAGCCCTGCATTGCGCAGTGATGTGCAGCCCTGTGTCATGCAGTGATGGGCAGCCCTGTGTCGTACAGTGATGTGCAGCCCTGCATCGTGCGGTGATGTGCAGCCCTGTGTCGCGCGGTGATGTGCAGCCCTGCATCGCGCGGTGATGTGCAGCCCTGTTTCGCGTGGTGATGTGCAGCCCTGCGTCGCGCAGTGATGTGCAGCCCTGCATCGTGCAGTGATGTACAGCCCTGCATCGCATGGTGATGTGCAGCCCTGTGTCGTTTGGTGATGTGCAGCCCTGTGTCGCGTGGTGATGTGCAGCCCTGCGTTGTGTGGTGATATGCAGCCCTGTGTCGCGCGGTGATGTGCAGCCCTGCATCACGCGTTGATGTACAGCCCTGCATCGCATGGTGATGTGCAGCCCTGTGTCGCACGATGATGTGCAGCCCTGCATCGCGTGGTGATGTGCAGCCCTGCACCGCGTGGTGATGTGCAGCCCTGCATTGCGCAGTGATGTGCAGCCCTGTGTCATGCAGTGATGGGCAGCCCTGTGTCGTACAGTGATGTGCAGCCCTGCATTGCGCAGTGATGTGCAGCCCTGTGTCATGCAGTGATGGGCAGCCCTGTGTCGTACAGTGATGGCAAGCCCTGCACCGCGCACTGATGGGCAGCCCTGCGTAGCGCGGTTATGTGCAGCCCTGCACCGTGCGGTGATGTGCCGCCCTGCGTCGCGTGGTGATGTGCAGCCCTGTGTCGAGCGGTGATGTGCAGCCCTGTGTCACGCGGTGATGTGCAGCCCTGCATCGTACAGTGATGGCAAGCCCTGCACCGCGCAGTGATGTACAGCCATGCATTGCGCGGTGATGGGCGGCCCTGCGTCGCGCAGTAATGTGCAGCCCTGCACCACGCAGTGACGTGCAGCCTTGCTCCGTGCCGTGATGTGCAGCGCTGCATTGCTTAGGGATGTGCAGCCCTGTGTCAGGCAGTGATGTACAGCCCTGCATCGCGCAGTGATGTGCAGCCCTGTGTTGTGCAGTGATGTGCAGCGCTGCGTCGCATGGTGATGTGCAGCCCTGCGTCGCACGGTGATGGGCAGCCCAGCGTCGCGCAGTGATGGGCAGTCCTGCGTCGCGCAGTGATGTGCAGCGCTGTGTTGCACAGTGATGTACAGCCCTGTGTCGTGCGGTGTTGTGCAGCCCTGCATCGCGTAGTGATGTGCAGCCCTGTGTCGCGCAGTGATGTGCAGCCCTGCGTTGCACAGTGATGTGCAGCCCTGCCTTGTGCGGTGATGTGCAGCCCTGCGTTGTGCAGTGATGTGCAGCCCTGCATCACACGGTGATGGGCGGCCCTGTGTCACGCAGTGACGTACAGCCCTGCTCCATGCAGTGACGTGCAGCTCTGTGCCGTACAGTGACGTGCAGCCCTACCCCATGCAGTGACGTGCAGCCCTGTGTTGCGCAGTGATGGGCAGCCCTGCGTCACGCGGTGAAGTGCAGCCCTGCGTTGCGCGGTGATGTTCAGCCCTGTGTTTTGCAGTGATGTTCAGCCCTGTGTCGCGCAGTGATGGGCAGCCCTGTGTCACGCAGTAATGTGCAGCCCTGTGTCACGCAGGAAGGTGCAGCCCAGTGTCACGCAGTGACGTGCAGTCCTGTGTCACGCAGTAATGTGCAGCCCTGTGTCACGCAGTAATGTGCAGCCCAGTGTCATGCAGTGATGTGCAGCCCTGTGTCACGCAGTAATGTGCAGCCCTGTGTCACGCAGTAATGTGCAGCCCAGTGTCACGCAGTGATGTGCAGCCCTGTGTCACGCAGTGATGTGCAGCCCTGTGTCACGCAGTGATGTGCAGCCCTGTGTCACGCAGTGATGTGCAGCCATGTGTCGTGCAGTTATGTGCAGCTCTGCGTCACGCAGTGATGGGCAGCCCTGCGTCACGCTGTGATGTGCAGCCCTGCGTTGCGCAGTGATTGTGCAGCCCTGCATTGCGCACTGATGGGCAGCCTGCGCCGCGCGCTAATGTGCAGCCCTGCGTTGCGTGCTGATGTGCAGCCCTGCGTTGCGCAGTGATGTGAAGCCCTGTGTCACACAGTGATGTGCAGCCCTGTGTCGTGCAGTGATGTGAAGCCCTGTGTCACACAGTGATGTGCAGCCCTGTGTCGCGCAGTGATGGCCAGCCCTGTGTCGTGCAGTGATGTGCAGCACTGCATTGCACGGTGATGGGCGGCCCTGCATTGCGCAGTGATGTGCAGCCCTGCACCGTGCAGTGATGTGCAGCCGTGCGTTGCGCGGTGATGAGCGGCCCTGCGTCGCGCAGTGACGTGCAGCCCTGCACCACACATTGACGTGCAGCCCTGCTCCATGCAGTGATGTGCAGCTCTGTGTCGCTCACTGATGGGCAGCCCTTCATTGCGCGGTGATGTGCAGCCCTGTGTCGGGCAGTGATGTGCAGCCCTGCATTGTGCGGTGATGTGCAGCCCTGCATCGCGCAGTGATGTGCAGCCCTGCATTGTGCAGTGATGGGCAGCCCTGCATCGCGTGGTGATGTACAGCCCTGCATCGTGCAGTGATGTGCAGCCCTGTGTCGCGTGGTGATGTGCAGCCCGGTGTCGCGCGGTGATGTGCAGCCCTGTTTTGCGCGGTGATGTGCAGCCCTGCATCGCACGTTGATGTGCAGTCCTGCGTCGCGCGGTGATGTGCAGCCCTGCATCACGCGGTGATGTGCAGCCCTGCATCGCGTGGTGATGTGCAGGCCTGCATTGTGCAGTGATGTGCAGCTCTGTGTTGTGCGCTGATGTGCAGCTCTCTGTCCCACACTGATGTGCAGCCCTACATCGTGCGGAGGTGGGCAGCCCTGTGTCCTGCAGTGATGGGCAGCCCTGCGTCACGCAGTGATGTGCAGCTCTGAGTCGCACAGTGATGTGCAGCCCTGCATCGTGCGGTGATGTGCAGCCCTGCGTCGCGCGGTGATGTGCAGCCCTGCATCACGCGGTGATGTGCAGCCCTGTTTCGCGTGGTGATGTGCAGCCCTGCATCGCGCGGTGATGTGCAGCCCTGTTTCGCGTGGTGATGTGCAGCCCTGCGTCGCGCAGTGATGTGCAGCCCTGCATCGTGCAGTGATGTACAGCCCTGCATCGCATGGTGATGTGCAGCCCTGTGTCGTTTGGTGATGGGCAGCCCTGTGTCGTGCGGTGATGGCAAGCCCTGCACCACGCAGTGATGTACAGCCATGCATTGCGCGGTGATGGCCGGCCCTGCGTCGCGCAGTAATGTGCAGCCCTGCGCCACGCAGTGATGTGCAGCCCTGTGTTGTGCAGTGATGTGCAGCGCTGTGTCGCATGGTGATGTGCAGCCCTGCGTCGCACGGTGATGGGCAGTCCTGCGTCGCGCAGTGATGTGCAGCGCTGTGTTGCGCAGTGATGTGCAGCCCTGTGTCGTGCGGTGTTGTGCAGCCCTGCATCGCGTAGTGTTGTGCAGCCCTGTGTCGCGCAGTAATGTGCAGCCCTGCGCCACGCAGTGACGTGTAGCCTTGCTCCGTGCAGTGATGTGCAGCCCTGCATTGCTTAGGGATGTGCAGCCCTGTGTCGGGCAGTGATGTACAGCCCTGCATCGCGCAGTGATGTGCAGCCCTGTGTTGTGCAGTGATGTGCAGCCCTGCGTCGCATGGTGATGTGCAGCCCTGCGTCGCACGATGATGGGCAGCCCAGCGTCGCACAGTGATGGGCAATCCTTCGTCGCGCAGTGATGTGCAGCGCTGTGTTGCGCAGTGATGTGCAGCCCTGTGTCGTGCGTTGTTGTGCAGCCCTGCATCGCGTAGTGATGTGCAGCCCTGTGTTGCGCAGTGATGTGCAGCCCTGCGTTGCGCAGTGATGTGCAGCCCTGCCTTGTGCGGTGATGTGCAGCCCTGCGTTGTGCAGTGATGTGCAGCCCTGCATCACACGGTGATGGGCGGCCCTGTGTCACGCAGTGACGTACAGCCCTGCTCCATGCAGTGACGTGCAGCTCTGTGCCGTGCAGTGACGTGCAGCCCTGCTCCATGCAGTGACGTGCAGCCCTGTGTCGCGCAGTGATGGGCAGCCCTGTGTCTCACAGTGATGTGCAGCCCTGCGTCGTGCAGTGATGTGCAGCCCTGCATGTCGTGGTGATGTGTAGCCCTGTGTCGCACGGTGATGTGCAGCCTTGTGTTGCCCGGTGATGTGCAGCCCTGTGTCGCGTGGTGATGTGCAGCCCTGCGTTGCGTGGTGATGTGCAGCCCTGTGTCGCGCAGTGATGTGCAGCCCTGTGTCGCGCAGTGATGTGCAGCCCTGTGTCACGCAGTGATGTGCAGCCCTGTGTCACGCTGTGATATGCAGCCCTGCATCGCGTGGTGATGTGCAGCCCTGTGTCGCGCAGTGATGTGCAGCCCTGTGTCACGCGGTGATGTGCAGCCCTGTGTCGCGATGTGATGTGCAGCCCTGCATCGCGTGGTGATGTGCAGCCCTGCATTGCACGGTGATGTGCAGCCCTGTGTTGCGCGGTGATGTGCAGCCCTGTGTCACGCGGTGATGTGCAGCCCTGCGTTGCGTGGTGATGTGCACCCCTGTGTCGCGCAGTGACGTGCAGCCCTGTGTCACGCGGTGATGTGCAGCCCTGTGTCACGATGTGATGTGCACCCCTGTGTCGCGCAGTGACGTGCAGCCCTGCATCGCGCGGTGATGTGCAGCCCTGCGTTGTGCGGTGATGTGCAGCCCTGTGTCACACAGTGATGGGCAGCCCTGTGTCGCGCGGTGATGGGCAGCCCTGTGTCACGCAGTGATGGGCAGCCCTGTGTCGCGCGGTGATGGGCAGCCCTGCGTTGCGCACTGATGGGCAGCCCTGCATCATGCAGTGATGTGCAGCCATGCACCGCGTGGTGATGTGCAGCCCTGTGTCACGCAGTGATGGGCAGCCCTGTGTCGTGCAGTGATGGCAAGCCCTGCACCGCGCAGTGATGTACAGCCATGCATTGCGCGGTGATGTGCGGCCCTGCGTCACGCAGTGACGTGCAGCCCTGCGCCACGCAGTGACGTGCAGCCTTGCTCCGTGCAGTGATGTGCAGCCCTGCATTGCGCAGGGATGTGCCGCCCTGTGTCATGCAGTGATGTACAGCCCTGCATTGCGCAGGGATGTGCAGCCCTGTGTTGTGCAGTGATGTGCAGCCCTGCGTCGCATGGTGATGTGCAGCCCTGCGTCGCACGGTGATGTGCAGCCCTGCGTCGCACGGTGATGTGCAGCCCTGCGTCGTGCGGTGATGTGCAGCCCTGCATCATGCGGTGATGTGCAGCTCTGTGTCGTGCGGTGATGTGCAGCTCTGTGTCGCGCACTGATGTGCAACCCTCCATCGCGCGGTGATGGGCAGCCCTGCGTCGTGCTGTGATGTGCAGCTCTGTGTCACGCACTGATGTGCAACCCTGCGTGGTGCAGTGATGTGCAGCCCTGCATCGCGTGATGATGTGCAGCCCTGTGTTGTGCAGTGATGTGCAGCCCTGTGTTGTGCAGTGATGTGCAGCCCTGTGTTGCGTGGTGATGTGCAGCTCTGTGTCGCGCACTGATGTGCAACCCTCCATCGCGCGGTGATGGGCAGCCATGTGTCGTGCAGTGATGGGCAGCCCTGCGTCGTGCAGTGATGTGCAGCTCTGTGTCGCGCACTGATGTGCAGCCCTGTGTCGCGTGGTGATGTGCAGCCCTGCGTCGCGCGGTGATGTGCAGCCCTGTGTTGCATGGTAATGGGCAGCCCTGCCTCACACGGTTATGTGCAGCTCTGCGTCGCGCGGTGATGTATAACCCTGCATAACACGGTGATGTGCAGCTCTGTGTCGCGCGGTGATGTGCAGCTCTGTGTCGCGCGGTGATGTGCAGCCCTGCTTCACGCGGTGATGGGCAGCCCTGTGTTGTGCAGTGATGGGCGGCCCTGCGTCGCGCAGTGATGTGCAGCTCTGTGTCACGCACTGATGTTCAACCCTCCATCGCGCGGTGATGGGCAGCCCTGCGTCGTGCAGTGATGTGCAGCCCTGCATTGCGCGGTGATGTGCAACCCTCCATCGCGCGGTGATGGGCAGCCATGTGTCGTGCAGTGATGGGCAGCCCTGCATTGCGCGGTGATGTGCAACCCTCCATCGCGCGGTGATGGGCAGCCATGTGTCGTGCAGTGATGTGCAGCCCTGCATTGTGCGGTGATGTGCAGCCCTGCATCGCGCAGTGATGTGCAGCCCTGCATTGTGCAGTGATGGGCAGCCCTGCATCGCGTGGTTATGTACAGCCCTGCATCGTGCAGTGATGTGCAGCCCTGTGTCGCGTGGTGATGTGCAGCCCGGTGTCGCGCGGTGATGTGCAGCCCTGTTTTGCGCGGTGATGTGCAGCCCTGCATCGCGCGTTGATGTGTAGTCCTGCGTCGCGCGGTGATGTGCAGCCCTGCATCACGCGGTGATGTGCAGCCCTGCATCGAAGTGGTGATGTGCAGGCCTGCATTGTGCAGTGATGTGCAGCTCTGTGTTGTGCGCTGATGTGCAGCTCTCTGTCCCGCACTGATGTGCAGCCCTACATCGTGCGGAGGTGGGCAGCCCTGTGTCCTGCAGTGATGGGCAGCCCTGCGTCACGCAGTGATGTGCAGCTCTGAGTCGCACAGTGATGTGCAGCCCTGCATCGTGCGGTGATGTGCAGCCCTGCGTCGCGCGGTGATGTGCAGCCCTGCATCGCGCGGTGATGTGCAGCCCTGTTTCGCGTGGTGATGTGCAGCCCTGCGTCGCGCAGTGATGTGCAGCCCTGCATCGTGCAGTGATGTACAGCCCTGCATCGCATGGTGATGTGCAGCCCTGTGTCGTTTGGTGATGTGCAGCCCTGTGTCACGTGGTGATGTGCAGCCCTGCGTTGTGTGGTGATATGCAGCCCTGTGTCGCGCGGTGATGTGCAGCCCTGCATCACGCGTTGATGTACAGCCCTGCATCGCATGGTGATGTGCAGCCCTGTGTCGCACGATGATGTGCAGCCCTGCATCGCGTGGTGATGTGCAGCCCTGCACCGCGTGGTGATGTGCAGCCCTGCATTGCGCAGTGATGTGCAGCCCTGTGTCATGCAGTGATGGGCAGCCCTGTGTCGTACAGTGATGTGCAGCCCTGCATCGTGCGGTGATGTGCAGCCCTGTGTCGCGCGGTGATGTGCAGCCCTGCATCGCGCGGTGATGTGCAGCCCTGTTTCGCGTGGTGATGTGCAGCCCTGCGTCGCGCAGTGATGTGCAGCCCTGCGTCGCATGGTGATGTGCAGCCCTGCGTCGCACGGTGATGTGCAGCCCTGCGTCGCACGGTGATGTGCAGCCCTGCGTCGTGCGGTGATGTGCAGCCCTGCATCATGCGGTGATGTGCAGCTCTGTGTCGTGCGGTGATGTGCAGCTCTGTGTCGCGCACTGATGTGCAACCCTCCATCGCGCGGTGATGGGCAGCCCTGCGTCGTGCTGTGATGTGCAGCTCTGTGTCACGCACTGATGTGCAACCCTGCGTGGTGCAGTGATGTGCAGCCCTGCATCGCGTGATGATGTGCAGCCCTGTGTTGTGCAGTGATGTGCAGCCCTGTGTTGTGCAGTGATGTGCAGCCCTGTGTTGCGCAGTGATGTGCAGCCCTGTGTCGCGCGGTGATGTGTAGCCCTGCATCGCGTGGTGATGTGCAGCCCTGTGTTGCGTGGTGATGTGCAGCTCTGTGTCGCGCACTGATGTGCAACCCTCCATCGCGCGGTGATGGGCAGCCATGTGTCGTGCAGTGATGGGCAGCCCTGCGTCGTGCAGTGATGTGCAGCTCTGTGTCGCGCACTGATGTGCAGCCCTGTGTCGCGTGGTGATGTGCAGCCCTGCGTCGCGCGGTGATGTGCAGCCCTGTGTTGCATGGTAATGGGCAGCCCTGCCTCACACGGTTATGTGCAGCTCTGCGTCGCGCGGTGATGTATAACCCTGCATAACACGGTGATGTGCAGCTCTGTGTCGCGCGGTGATGTGCAGCTCTGTGTCGCGCGGTGATGTGCAGCCCTGCTTCACGCGGTGATGGGCAGCCCTGTGTTGTGCAGTGATGGGCGGCCCTGCGTCGCGCAGTGATGTGCAGCTCTGTGTCACGCACTGATGTTCAACCCTCCATCGCGCGGTGATGGGCAGCCCTGCGTCGTGCAGTGATGTGCAGCCCTGCATTGCGCGGTGATGTGCAACCCTCCATCGCGCGGTGATGGGCAGCCATGTGTCGTGCAGTGATGGGCAGCCCTGCATTGCGCGGTGATGTGCAACCCTCCATCGCGCGGTGATGGGCAGCCATGTGTCGTGCAGTGATGTGCAGCCCTGCATTGTGCGGTGATGTGCAGCCCTGCATCGCGCAGTGATGTGCAGCCCTGCATTGTGCAGTGATGGGCAGCCCTGCATCGCGTGGTTATGTACAGCCCTGCATCGTGCAGTGATGTGCAGCCCTGTGTCGCGTGGTGATGTGCAGCCCGGTGTCGCGCGGTGATGTGCAGCCCTGTTTTGCGCGGTGATGTGCAGCCCTGCATCGCGCGTTGATGTGTAGTCCTGCGTCGCGCGGTGATGTGCAGCCCTGCATCACGCGGTGATGTGCAGCCCTGCATCGAAGTGGTGATGTGCAGGCCTGCATTGTGCAGTGATGTGCAGCTCTGTGTTGTGCGCTGATGTGCAGCTCTCTGTCCCGCACTGATGTGCAGCCCTACATCGTGCGGAGGTGGGCAGCCCTGTGTCCTGCAGTGATGGGCAGCCCTGCGTCACGCAGTGATGTGCAGCTCTGAGTCGCACAGTGATGTGCAGCCCTGCATCGTGCGGTGATGTGCAGCCCTGCGTCGCGCGGTGATGTGCAGCCCTGCATCGCGCGGTGATGTGCAGCCCTGTTTCGCGTGGTGATGTGCAGCCCTGCGTCGCGCAGTGATGTGCAGCCCTGCATCGTGCAGTGATGTACAGCCCTGCATCGCATGGTGATGTGCAGCCCTGTGTCGTTTGGTGATGTGCAGCCCTGTGTCACGTGGTGATGTGCAGCCCTGCGTTGTGTGGTGATATGCAGCCCTGTGTCGCGCGGTGATGTGCAGCCCTGCATCACGCGTTGATGTACAGCCCTGCATCGCATGGTGATGTGCAGCCCTGTGTCGCACGATGATGTGCAGCCCTGCATCGCGTGGTGATGTGCAGCCCTGCACCGCGTGGTGATGTGCAGCCCTGCATTGCGCAGTGATGTGCAGCCCTGTGTCATGCAGTGATGGGCAGCCCTGTGTCGTACAGTGATGTGCAGCCCTGCATCGTGCGGTGATGTGCAGCCCTGTGTCGCGCGGTGATGTGCAGCCCTGCATCGCGCGGTGATGTGCAGCCCTGTTTCGCGTGGTGATGTGCAGCCCTGCGTCGCGCAGTGATGTGCAGCCCTGCATCGTGCAGTGATGTACAGCCCTGCATCGCATGGTGATGTGCAGCCCTGTGTCGTTTGGTGATGTGCCGCCCTGTGTCGCGTGGTGATGTGCAGCCCTGCGTTGTGTGGTGATATGCAGCCCTGTGTCGCGCGGTGATGTGCAGCCCTGCATCACGCGTTGATGTACAGCCCTGCATCGCATGGTGATGTGCAGCCCTGTGTCGCACGATGATGTGCAGCCCTGCATCGCGTGGTGATGTGCAGCCCTGCACCGCGTGGTGATGTGCAGCCCTGCATTGCACAGTGATGTGCAGCCCTGTGTCATGCAGTGATGGGCAGCCCTGTGTCGTACAGTGATGTGCAGCCCTGCATCGTGCGGTGATGTGCAGCCCTGTGTCGCGCGGTGATGTGCAGCCCTGCATCGCGCGGTGATGTGCAGCCCTGTTTCGCGTGGTGATGTGCAGCCCTGCGTCGCGCAGTGATGTGCAGCCCTGCATCGTGCAGTGATGTACAGCCCTGCATCGCATGGTGATGTGCAGCCCTGTGTCGTTTGTTGATGTGCAGCCCTGTGTCGCGTGGTGATGTGCAGCCCTGCGTTGTGTGGTGATATGCAGCCCTGTGTCGCGCGGTGATGTGCAGCCCTGCATCACGTGTTGATGTACAGCCCTGCATCGCATGGTGATGTGCAGCCCTCTGTCGCACGATGATGTGCAGCCCTGCATCGCGTGGTGATGTGCAGCCCTGCACCGCGTGGTGATGTGCAGCCCTGCATTGCGCAGTGATGTGCAGCCCTGTGTCATGCAGTGATGGGCAGCCCTGTGTCGTACAGTGATGTGCAGCCCTGCATTGCGCAGTGATGTGCAGCCCTGTGTCATGCAGTGATGGGCAGCCCTGTGTCGTACAGTGATGGCAAGCCCTGCACCGCGCACTGATGGGCAGCCCTGCGTAGCGCGGTTATGTGCAGCCCTGCACCGTGCGGTGATGTGCCGCCCTGCGTCGCGTGGTGATGTGCAGCCCTGTGTCGAGCGGTGATGTGCAGCCCTGTGTCACGCGGTGATGTGCAGCCCTGCGTCGTACAGTGATGGCAAGCCCTGCACCGCGCAGTGATGTACAGCCATGCATTGCGCGGTGATGGGCGGCCCTGCGTCGCGCAGTAATGTGCAGCCCTGCACCACGCAGTGACGTGCAGCCTTGCTCCGTGCCGTGATGTGCAGCGCTGCATTGCTTAGGGATGTGCAGCCCTGTGTCAGGCAGTGATGTACAGCCCTGCATCGCGCAGTGATGTGCAGCCCTGTGTTGTGCAGTGATGTGCAGCGCTGCGTCGCATGGTGATGTGCAGCCCTGCGTCGCACGGTGATGGGCAGCCCAGCGTCGCGCAGTGATGGGCAGTCCTGCATCGCGCAGTGATGTGCAGCGCTGTGTTGCACAGTGATGTACAGCCCTGTGTCGTGCGGTGTTGTGCAGCCCTGCATCGCGTAGTGATGTGCAGCCCTGTGTCGCGCAGTGATGTGCAGCCCTGCGTTGCACAGTGATGTGCAGCCCTGCCTTGTGCGGTGATGTGCAGCCCTGCGTTGTGCAGTGATGTGCAGCCCTGCATCACACGGTGATGGGCGGCCCTGTGTCACGCAGTGACGTACAGCCCTGTTCCATGCAGTGACGTGCAGCTCTGTGCCGTACAGTGACGTGCAGCCCTACCCCATGCAGTGACGTGCAGCCCTGTGTTGCGCAGTGATGGGCAGCCCTGCGTCACGCGGTGAAGTGCAGCCCTGCGTTGCGCGGTGATGTTCAGCCCTGTGTTTTGCAGTGATGTTCAGCCCTGTGTCGCGCAGTGATGGGCAGCCCTGTGTCACGCAGTAATGTGCAGCCCTGTGTCACGCAGGAAGGTGCAGCCCAGTGTCACGCAGTGATGTGCAGTCCTGTGTCACGCAGTAATGTGCAGCCCTGTGTCACGCAGTAATGTGCAGCCCAGTGTCATGCAGTGATGTGCAGCCCTGTGTCACGCAGTAATGTGCAGCCCTGTGTCACGCAGTAATGTGCAGCCCAGTGTCACGCAGTGATGTGCAGCCCTGTGTCACGCAGTGATGTGCAGCCCTGTGTCACGCAGTGATGTGCAGCCCTGTGTCACGCAGTGATGTGCAGCCATGTGTCGTGCAGTTATGTGCAGCTCTGCGTCACGCAGTGATGGGCAGCCCTGCGTCACGCTGTGATGTGCAGCCCTGCGTTGCGCAGTGATTGTGCAGCCCTGCATTGCGCACTGATGGGCAGCCTGCGCCGCGCGCTAATGTGCAGCCCTGCGTTGCGTGCTGATGTGCAGCCCTGCGTTGCGCAGTGATGTGAAGCCCTGTGTCACACAGTGATGTGCAGCCCTGTGTCGCGCAGTGATGGCCAGCCCTGTGTCGTGCAGTGATGTGCAGCACTGCATTGCACGGTGATGGGCGGCCCTGCATTGCGCAGTGATGTGCAGCCCTGCACCGTGCAGTGATGTGCAGCCGTGCGTTGCGCGGTGATGAGCGGCCCTGCGTCGCGCAGTGACGTGCAGCCCTGCACCACACATTGACGTGCAGCCCTGCTCCATGCAGTGATGTGCAGCTCTGTGTCGCTCACTGATGGGCAGCCCTTCATTGCGCGGTGATGTGCAGCCCTGTGTCGGGCAGTGATGTGCAGCCCTGCATTGTGCGGTGATGTGCAGCCCTGCATCGCGCAGTGATGTGCAGCCCTGCATTGTGCAGTGATGGGCAGCCCTGCATCGCGTGGTGATGTACAGCCCTGCATCGTGCAGTGATGTGCAGCCCTGTGTCGCGTGGTGATGTGCAGCCCGGTGTCGCGCGGTGATGTGCAGCCCTGTTTTGCGCGGTGATGTGCAGCCCTGCATCGCACGTTGATGTGCAGTCCTGCGTCGCGCGGTGATGTGCAGCCCTGCATCACGCGGTGATGTGCAGCCCTGCATCGCGTGGTGATGTGCAGGCCTGCATTGTGCAGTGATGTGCAGCTCTGTGTTGTGCGCTGATGTGCAGCTCTCTGTCCCGCACTGATGTGCAGCCCTACATCGTGCGGAGGTGGGCAGCCCTGTGTCCTGCAGTGATGGGCAGCCCTGCGTCACGCAGTGATGTGCAGCTCTGAGTCGCACAGTGATGTGCAGCCCTGCATCGTGCGGTGATGTGCAGCCCTGCGTCGCGCGGTGATGTGCAGCCCTGCATCACGCGGTGATGTGCAGCCCTGTTTCGCGTGGTGATGTGCAGCCCTGCATCGCGCGGTGATGTGCAGCCCTGTTTCGCGTGGTGATGTGCAGCCCTGCGTCGCGCAGTGATGTGCAGCCCTGCATCGTGCAGTGATGTACAGCCCTGCATCGCATGGTGATGTGCAGCCCTGTGTCGTTTGGTGATGGGCAGCCCTGTGTCGTGCGGTGATGGCAAGCCCTGCACCGCGCAGTGATGTACAGCCATGCATTGCGCGGTGATGGCCGGCCCTGCGTCGCGCAGTACTGTGCAGCCCTGCGCCACGCAGTGATGTGCAGCCCTGTGTTGTGCAGTGATGTGCAGCGCTGTGTCGCATGGTGATGTGCAGCCCTGCGTCGCACGGTGATGGGCAGTCCTGCGTCGCGCAGTGATGTGCAGCGCTGTGTTGCGCAGTGATGTGCAGCCCTGTGTCGTGCGGTGTTGTGCAGCCCTGCATCGCGTAGTGTTGTGCAGCCCTGTGTCGCGCAGTAATGTGCAGCCCTGCGCCACGCAGTGACGTGCAGCCTTGCTCCGTGCAGTGATGTGCAGCCCTGCATTGCTTAGGGATGTGCAGCCCTGTGTCGGGCAGTGATGTACAGCCCTGCATCGCGCAGTGATGTGCAGCCCTGTGTTGTGCAGTGATGTGCAGCCCTGCGTCGCATGGTGATGTGCAGCCCTGCGTCGCACGATGATGGGCAGCCCAGCGTCGCACAGTGATGGGCAATCCTTCGTCGCGCAGTGATGTGCAGCGCTGTGTTGCGCAGTGATGTGCAGCCCTGTGTCGTGCGTTGTTGTGCAGCCCTGCATCGCGTAGTGATGTGCAGCCCTGTGTCGCGCAGTGATGTGCAGCCCTGCGTTGCGCAGTGATGTGCAGCCCTGCCTTGTGCGGTGATGTGCAGCCCTGCGTTGTGCAGTGATGTGCAGCCCTGCATCACACGGTGATGGGCGGCCCTGTGTCACGCAGTGACGTACAGCCCTGCTCCATGCAGTGACGTGCAGCTCTGTGCCGTGCAGTGACGTGCAGCCCTGCTCCATGCAGTGACGTGCAGCCCTGTGTCGCGCAGTGATGGGCAGCCCTGTGTCTCACAGTGATGTGCAGCCCTGCGTCGTGCAGTGATGTGCAGCCCTGCATGTCGTGGTGATGTGTAGCCCTGTGTCGCACGGTGATGTGCAGCCTTGTGTTGCCCGGTGATGTGCAGCCCTGTGTCACGTGGTGATGTGCAGCCCTGCGTTGCGTGGTGATGTGCAGCCCTGTGTCGCGCAGTGATGTGCAGCCCTGTGTCGCGCAGTGCTGTGCAGCCCTGTGTCACGCAGTGATGTACAGCCCTCTGTCACACTGTGATATGCAGCCCTGCATCGCGTGGTGATGTGCAGCCCTGTGTCGCGCAGTGATGTGCAGCCCTGTGTCACGCGGTGATGTGCAGCCCTGTGTCGCGATGTGATGTGCAGCCCTGCATCGCGTGGTGATGTGCAGCCCTGCATTGCACGGTGATGTGCAGCCCTGTGTTGCGCGGTGATGTGCAGCCCTGTGTCGCGCGGTGATGTGCAGCCCTGCGTTGCGTGGTGATGTGCACCCCTGTGTCGCGCAGTGACGTGCAGCCCTGTGTCACGCGGTGATGTGCAGCCCTGTGTCACGATGTGATGTGCACCCCTGTGTCGCGCAGTGACGTGCAGCCCTGCATCGCGCGGTGATGTGCAGCCCTGCGTTGTGCGGTGATGTGCAGCCCTGTGTCACACAGTGATGGGCAGCCCTGTGTCGCGCGGTGATGGGCAGCCCTGTGTCACGCAGTGATGGGCAGCCCTGTGTCGCGCGGTGATGGGCAGCCCTGCGTTGCGCACTGATGGGCAGCCCTGCATCATGCAGTGATGTGCAGCCATGCACCGCGTGGTGATGTGCAGCCCTGTGTCACGCAGTGATGGGCAGCCCTGTGTCGTGCAGTGATGGCAAGCCCTGCACCGCGCAGTGATGTACAGCCATGCATTGCGCGGTGATGTGCGGCCCTGCGTCACGCAGTGACGTGCAGCCCTGCGCCACGCAGTGACATGCAGCCTTGCTCCGTGCAGTGATGTGCAGCCCTGCATTGCGCAGGGATGTGCCGCCCTGTGTCATGCAGTGATGTACAGCCCTGCATTGCGCAGGGATGTGCAGCCCTGTGTTGTGCAGTGATGTGCAGCCCTGCGTCGCATGGTGATGTGCAGCCCTGCGTCGCACGGTGATGTGCAGCCCTGCGTCGCACGGTGATGTGCAGCCCTGCGTCGTGCGGTGATGTGCAGCTCTGTGTCGTGCGGTGATGTGCAGCTCTGTGTCGCGCACTGATGTGCAACCCTCCATCGCGCGGTGATGGGCAGCCCTGCGTCGTGCTGTGATGTGCAGCTCTGTGTCACGCACTGATGTGCAACCCTGCGTGGTGCAGTGATGTGCAGCCCTGCATCGCGTGATGATGTGCAGCCCTGTGTTGTGCAGTGATGTGCAGCCCTGTGTTGTGCAGTGATGTGCAGCCCTGTGTTGCGCAGTGATGTGCAGCCCTGTGTCGCGCGGTGATGTGTAGCCCTGCATCGCGTGGTGATGTGCAGCCCTGTGTTGCGTGGTGATGTGCAGCTCTGTGTCGCGCACTGATGTGCAACCCTCCATCGCGCGGTGATGGGCAGCCATGTGTCGTGCAGTGATGGGCAGCCCTGCGTCGTGCAGTGATGTGCAACTCTGTGTCGCGCACTGATGTGCAGCCCTGTGTCGCGTGGTGATGTGCAGCCCTGCGTCGCGCGGTGATGTGCAGCCCTGTGTTGCGTGGTAATGGGCAGCCCTGCCTCACACGGTTATGTGCAGCTCTGCGTCGCGCGGTGATGTATAACCCTGCATAACACGGTGATGTGCAGCTCTGTGTCGCGCGGTGATGTGCAGCTCTGTGTCGCGCGGTGATGTGCAGCCCTGCTTCACGCGGTGATGGGCAGCCCTGTGTTGTGCAGTGATGGGCGGCCCTGCGTCGCGCAGTGATGTGCAGCTCTGTGTCACGCACTGATGTTCAACCCTCCATCGCGCGGTGATGGGCAGCCCTGCGTCGTGCAGTGATGTGCAGCCCTGCATTGCGCGGTGATGTGCAACCCTCCATCGCGCGGTGATGGGCAGCTATGTGTCGTGCAGTGATGGGCAGCCCTGCATTGCGCGGTGATGTGCAACCCTCCATCGCGCGGTGATGGGCAGCCATGTGTCGTGCAGTGATGGGCAGCCCTGCGTCGTGCAGTGATGTGCAGCTCTGTGTCGCGCACTGATGTGCAGCCCTGTGTCGCGTGGTGATGTGCAGCCCTGCGTCGCGCGGTGATGTGCAGCCCTGTGTTGCGTGGTAATGGGCAGCCCTGCGTCACACGGTTATGTGCAGCTCTGCGTCGCGCGGTGATGTATAACCCTGCATCACACGGTGATGTGCAGCTCTGTGTCGCGCGGTGATGTGCAGCTCTGTGTCACACAGTGATGGGCAGCCCTGTGTCGCGCGGTGATGGGCAGCCCTGTGTCACGCAGTGATGGGCAGCCCTGTGTCGCGCGGTGATGGGCAGCCCTGCGTTGCGCACTGATGGGCAGCCCTGCATCATGCAGTGATGTGCAGCCATGCACCGCGTGGTGATGTGCAGCCCTGTGTCACGCAGTGATGGGCAGCCCTGTGCCGTGCAGTGATGGCAAGCCCTGCACCGCGCAGTGATGTACAGCCATGCATTGCGCGGTGATGTGCGGCCCTGCGTCACGCAGTGACGTGCAGCCCTTCGCCACGCAGTGACGTGCAGCCTTGCTCCGTGCAGTGATGTGCAGCCCTGCATTGCGCAGGGATGTGCCGCCCTGTGTCACGCAGTGATGTACAGCCCTGCATTGCGCAGGGATGTGCAGCCCTGTGTTGTGCAGTGATGTGCAGCCCTGCGTCGCATGGTGATGTGCAGCCCTGCGTCGCACGGTGATGTGCAGCCCTGCGTCGCACGGTGATGTGCAGCCCTGCGTCGTGCGGTGATGTGCAGCCCTGCATCATGCGGTGATGTGCAGCTCTGTGTCGTGCGGTGATGTGCAGCTCTGTGTCGCGCACTGATGTGCAACCCTCCATCGCGCGGTGATGGGCAGCCCTGCGTCGTGCAGTGATGTGCAGCTCTGTGTCGCACACTCATGTGCAACCCTGCGTGGTGCAGTGATGTGCAGCCCTGCATCGCGTGATGATGTGCAGCCCTGCGTTGTGCAGTGATGTGCAGCCCTGTGTTGTGCAGTGATGTGCAGCCCTGTGTTGCGCAGTGATGTGCAGCCCTGTGTCGCGCGGTGATGTGTAGCCCTGTGTCGCGCGGTGATGTGCAGCCCTGCATCGCGTGGTGATGTGCAGCCCTGTGTCGCGCGGTGATGTGCAGCCCTGCATCGCGTGGTGATGTGCAGCCCTGCATCGCATGGTGATGTGCAGCCCTGTGTTGCGTGGTGATGTGCAGCTCTGTGTCGCGCACTGATGTGCAACCCTCCATCGCGCGGTGATGGGCAGCCATGTGTCATGCAGTGATGGGCAGCCCTGCATTGCGCGGTGATGTGCAACCCTCCATCGCGCGGTGATGGGCAGCCATGTGTCGTACAGTGATGGGCAGCCCTGCGTCGTGCAGTGATGTGCAGCTCTGTGTCGCGCACTGATGTGCAACCCTGTGTCGCGCGGTGATGTGCAGCCCTGCGTCGCGCGGTGATGTGCAGCCCTGTGTTGCATGGTAATGGGCAGCCCTGCGTCACACGGTTATGTGCAGCTCTGCGTCGCACGGTGATGTATAACCCTGCATCACACGGTGATGTGCAGCTCTGTGTTGCGCGGTGATGTGCAGCTCTGTGTCGCGCGGTGATGTGCAGCCCTGCGTCGTGCGGTGATGTGCAGCCCTGCATCATGCGGTGATGTGCAGCTCTGTGTCGTGCGGTGATGTGCAGCTCTGTGTCGCGCACTGATGTGCAACCCTGCGTGGTGCAGTGATGTGCAGCCCTGCATCGCATGGTGATGTGCAGCCCTGTGTTGCGTGGTGATGTGCAGCTCTGTGTCGCGCACTGATGTGCAACCCTCCATCGCGCGGTGATGGGCAGCCATGTGTCGTGCAGTGATGGGCAGCCCTGCGTCGTGCAGTGATGTGCAGCTCTGTGTCGCGCACTGATGTGCAGCCCTGTGTCGCGTGGTGATGTGCAGCCCTGCGTCGCGCGGTGATGTGCAGCCCTGTGTTGCGTGGTAATGGGCAGCCCTGCGTCACACGGTTATGTGCAGCTCTGCGTCGCGCGGTGATGTATAACCCTGCATCACACGGTGATGTGCAGCTCTGTGTCGCGCGGTGATGTGCAGCTCTGTGTCACACAGTGATGGGCAGCCCTGTGTCGCGCGGTGATGGGCAGCCCTGTGTCACGCAGTGATGGGCAGCCCTGTGTCGCGCGGTGATGGGCAGCCCTGCGTTGCGCACTGATGGGCAGCCCTGCATCATGCAGTGATGTGCAGCCATGCACCGCGTGGTGATGTGCAGCCCTGTGTCACGCAGTGATGGGCAGCCCTGTGCCGTGCAGTGATGGCAAGCCCTGCACCGCGCAGTGATGTACAGCCATGCATTGCGCGGTGATGTGCGGCCCTGCGTCACGCAGTGACGTGCAGCCCTTCGCCACGCAGTGACGTGCAGCCTTGCTCCGTGCAGTGATGTGCAGCCCTGCATTGCGCAGGGATGTGCCGCCCTGTGTCACGCAGTGATGTACAGCCCTGCATTGCGCAGGGATGTGCAGCCCTGTGTTGTGCAGTGATGTGCAGCCCTGCGTCGCATGGTGATGTGCAGCCCTGCGTCGCACGGTGATGTGCAGCCCTGCGTCGCACGGTGATGTGCAGCCCTGCGTCGTGCGGTGATGTGCAGCCCTGCATCATGCGGTGATGTGCAGCTCTGTGTCGTGCGGTGATGTGCAGCTCTGTGTCGCGCACTGATGTGCAACCCTCCATCGCGCGGTGATGGGCAGCCCTGCGTCGTGCAGTGATGTGCAGCTCTGTGTCGCACACTCATGTGCAACCCTGCGTGGTGCAGTGATGTGCAGCCCTGCATCGCGTGATGATGTGCAGCCCTGCGTTGTGCAGTGATGTGCAGCCCTGTGTTGTGCAGTGATGTGCAGCCCTGTGTTGCGCAGTGATGTGCAGCCCTGTGTCGCGCGGTGATGTGTAGCCCTGTGTCGCGCGGTGATGTGCAGCCCTGCATCGCGTGGTGATGTGCAGCCCTGTGTCGCGCGGTGATGTGCAGCCCTGCATCGCGTGGTGATGTGCAGCCCTGCATCGCATGGTGATGTGCAGCCCTGTGTTGCGTGGTGATGTGCAGCTCTGTGTCGCGCACTGATGTGCAACCCTCCATCGCGCGGTGATGGGCAGCCATGTGTCATGCAGTGATGGGCAGCCCTGCATTGCGCGGTGATGTGCAACCCTCCATCGCGCGGTGATGGGCAGCCATGTGTCGTACAGTGATGGGCAGCCCTGCGTCGTGCAGTGATGTGCAGCTCTGTGTCGCGCACTGATGTGCAACCCTGTGTCGCGCGGTGATGTGCAGCCCTGCGTCGCGCGGTGATGTGCAGCCCTGTGTTGCATGGTAATGGGCAGCCCTGCGTCACACGGTTATGTGCAGCTCTGCGTCGCACGGTGATGTATAACCCTGCATCACACGGTGATGTGCAGCTCTGTGTCGCGCGGTGATGTGCAGCTCTGTGTCGCGCGGTGATGTGCAGCCCTGCGTCGTGCGGTGATGTGCAGCCCTGCATCATGCGGTGATGTGCAGCTCTGTGTCGTGCGGTGATGTGCAGCTCTGTGTCGCGCACTGATGTGCAACCCTGCGTGGTGCAGTGATGTGCAGCCCTGCATCGCATGGTGATGTGCAGCCCTGTGTTGCGTGGTGATGTGCAGCTCTGTGTCGCGCACTGATGTGCAACCCTCCATCGCGCGGTGATGGGCAGCCATGTGTCGTGCAGTGATGTGCAGCCCTGCATTGCGCGGTGATGTGCAACCCTCCATCGCGCGGTGATGGGCAGCTATGTGTCGTGCAGTGATGGGCAGCCCTGCATTGCGCGGTGATGTGCAACCCTCCATCGCGCGGTGATGGGCAGCCATGTGTCGTGCAGTGATGGGCAGCCCTGCGTCGTGCAGTGATGTGCAGCTCTGTGTCGCGCACTGATGTGCAGCCCTGTGTCGCGTGGTGATGTGCAGCCCTGCGTCGCGCGGTGATGTGCAGCCCTGTGTTGCGTGGTAATGGGCAGCCCTGCGTCACACGGTTATGTGCAGCTCTGCGTCGCGCGGTGATGTATAACCCTGCATCACACGGTGATGTGCAGCTCTGTGTCGCGCGGTGATGTGCAGCTCTGTGTCACACAGTGATGGGCAGCCCTGTGTCGCGCGGTGATGGGCAGCCCTGTGTCACGCAGTGATGGGCAGCCCTGTGTCGCGCGGTGATGGGCAGCCCTGCGTTGCGCACTGATGGGCAGCCCTGCATCATGCAGTGATGTGCAGCCATGCACCGCGTGGTGATGTGCAGCCCTGTGTCACGCAGTGATGGGCAGCCCTGTGCCGTGCAGTGATGGCAAGCCCTGCACCGCGCAGTGATGTACAGCCATGCATTGCGCGGTGATGTGCGGCCCTGCGTCACGCAGTGACGTGCAGCCCTTCGCCACGCAGTGACGTGCAGCCTTGCTCCGTGCAGTGATGTGCAGCCCTGCATTGCGCAGGGATGTGCCGCCCTGTGTCACGCAGTGATGTACAGCCCTGCATTGCGCAGGGATGTGCAGCCCTGTGTTGTGCAGTGATGTGCAGCCCTGCGTCGCATGGTGATGTGCAGCCCTGCGTCGCACGGTGATGTGCAGCCCTGCGTCGCACGGTGATGTGCAGCCCTGCGTCGTGCGGTGATGTGCAGCCCTGCATCATGCGGTGATGTGCAGCTCTGTGTCGTGCGGTGATGTGCAGCTCTGTGTCGCGCACTGATGTGCAACCCTCCATCGCGCGGTGATGGGCAGCCCTGCGTCGTGCAGTGATGTGCAGCTCTGTGTCGCACACTCATGTGCAACCCTGCGTGGTGCAGTGATGTGCAGCCCTGCATCGCGTGATGATGTGCAGCCCTGCGTTGTGCAGTGATGTGCAGCCCTGTGTTGTGCAGTGATGTGCAGCCCTGTGTTGCGCAGTGATGTGCAGCCCTGTGTCGCGCGGTGATGTGTAGCCCTGTGTCGCGCGGTGATGTGCAGCCCTGCATCGCGTGGTGATGTGCAGCCCTGTGTCGCGCGGTGATGTGCAGCCCTGCATCGCGTGGTGATGTGCAGCCCTGCATCGCATGGTGATGTGCAGCCCTGTGTTGCGTGGTGATGTGCAGCTCTGTGTCGCGCACTGATGTGCAACCCTCCATCGCGCGGTGATGGGCAGCCATGTGTCATGCAGTGATGGGCAGCCCTGCATTGCGCGGTGATGTGCAACCCTCCATCGCGCGGTGATGGGCAGCCATGTGTCGTACAGTGATGGGCAGCCCTGCGTCGTGCAGTGATGTGCAGCTCTGTGTCGCGCACTGATGTGCAACCCTGTGTCGCGCGGTGATGTGCAGCCCTGCGTCGCGCGGTGATGTGCAGCCCTGTGTTGCATGGTAATGGGCAGCCCTGCGTCACACGGTTATGTGCAGCTCTGCGTCGCACGGTGATGTATAACCCTGCATCACACGGTGATGTGCAGCTCTGTGTTGCGCGGTGATGTGCAGCTCTGTGTCGCGCGGTGATGTGCAGCCCTGCGTCGTGCGGTGATGTGCAGCCCTGCATCATGCGGTGATGTGCAGCTCTGTGTCGTGCGGTGATGTGCAGCTCTGTGTCGCGCACTGATGTGCAACCCTGCGTGGTGCAGTGATGTGCAGCCCTGCATCGCATGGTGATGTGCAGCCCTGTGTTGCGTGGTGATGTGCAGCTCTGTGTCGCGCACTGATGTGCAACCCTCCATCGCGCGGTGATGGGCAGCCATGTGTCGTGCAGTGATGGGCAGCCCTGCGTCGTGCAGTGATGTGCAGCTCTGTGTCGCGCACTGATGTGCAGCCCTGTGTCGCGTGGTGATGTGCAGCCCTGCGTCGCGCGGTGATGTGCAGCCCTGTGTTGCGTGGTAATGGGCAGCCCTGCGTCACACGGTTATGTGCAGCTCTGCGTCGCGCGGTGATGTATAACCCTGCATCACACGGTGATGTGCAGCTCTGTGTCGCGCGGTGATGTGCAGCTCTGTGTCACACAGTGATGGGCAGCCCTGTGTCGCGCGGTGATGGGCAGCCCTGTGTCACGCAGTGATGGGCAGCCCTGTGTCGCGCGGTGATGGGCAGCCCTGCGTTGCGCACTGATGGGCAGCCCTGCATCATGCAGTGATGTGCAGCCATGCACCGCGTGGTGATGTGCAGCCCTGTGTCACGCAGTGATGGGCAGCCCTGTGCCGTGCAGTGATGGCAAGCCCTGCACCGCGCAGTGATGTACAGCCATGCATTGCGCGGTGATGTGCGGCCCTGCGTCACGCAGTGACGTGCAGCCCTTCGCCACGCAGTGACGTGCAGCCTTGCTCCGTGCAGTGATGTGCAGCCCTGCATTGCGCAGGGATGTGCCGCCCTGTGTCACGCAGTGATGTACAGCCCTGCATTGCGCAGGGATGTGCAGCCCTGTGTTGTGCAGTGATGTGCAGCCCTGCGTCGCATGGTGATGTGCAGCCCTGCGTCGCACGGTGATGTGCAGCCCTGCGTCGCACGGTGATGTGCAGCCCTGCGTCGTGCGGTGATGTGCAGCCCTGCATCATGCGGTGATGTGCAGCTCTGTGTCGTGCGGTGATGTGCAGCTCTGTGTCGCGCACTGATGTGCAACCCTCCATCGCGCGGTGATGGGCAGCCCTGCGTCGTGCAGTGATGTGCAGCTCTGTGTCGCACACTCATGTGCAACCCTGCGTGGTGCAGTGATGTGCAGCCCTGCATCGCGTGATGATGTGCAGCCCTGCGTTGTGCAGTGATGTGCAGCCCTGTGTTGTGCAGTGATGTGCAGCCCTGTGTTGCGCAGTGATGTGCAGCCCTGTGTCGCGCGGTGATGTGTAGCCCTGTGTCGCGCGGTGATGTGCAGCCCTGCATCGCGTGGTGATGTGCAGCCCTGTGTCGCGCGGTGATGTGCAGCCCTGCATCGCGTGGTGATGTGCAGCCCTGCATCGCATGGTGATGTGCAGCCCTGTGTTGCGTGGTGATGTGCAGCTCTGTGTCGCGCACTGATGTGCAACCCTCCATCGCGCGGTGATGGGCAGCCATGTGTCATGCAGTGATGGGCAGCCCTGCATTGCGCGGTGATGTGCAACCCTCCATCGCGCGGTGATGGGCAGCCATGTGTCGTACAGTGATGGGCAGCCCTGCGTCGTGCAGTGATGTGCAGCTCTGTGTCGCGCACTGATGTGCAACCCTGTGTCGCGCGGTGATGTGCAGCCCTGCGTCGCGCGGTGATGTGCAGCCCTGTGTTGCATGGTAATGGGCAGCCCTGCGTCACACGGTTATGTGCAGCTCTGCGTCGCACGGTGATGTATAACCCTGCATCACACGGTGATGTGCAGCTCTGTGTCGCGCGGTGATGTGCAGCTCTGTGTCGCGCGGTGATGTGCAGCCCTGCGTCGTGCGGTGATGTGCAGCCCTGCATCATGCGGTGATGTGCAGCTCTGTGTCGTGCGGTGATGTGCAGCTCTGTGTCGCGCACTGATGTGCAA
This sequence comes from Mustelus asterias, assembly GCF_964213995.1. Lineage (NCBI taxonomy): Eukaryota > Metazoa > Chordata > Chondrichthyes > Carcharhiniformes > Triakidae > Mustelus > Mustelus asterias. The sequence goes on along the minus strand of NC_135804.1, from coordinate 74,271,832 downwards.
CCCTGCGTGGTGCAGTGATGTGCAGCCCTGCATCGCATGGTGATGTGCAGCCCTGTGTTGCGTGGTGATGTGCAGCTCTGTGTCGCGCACTGATGTGCAACCCTCCATCGCGCGGTGATGGGCAGCCATGTGTCGTGCAGTGATGGGCAGCCCTGCGTCGTGCAGTGATGTGCAGCTCTGTGTCGCGCACTGATGTGCAGCCCTGTGTCGCGTGGTGATGTGCAGCCCTGCGTCGCGCGGTGATGTGCAGCCCTGTGTTGCGTGGTAATGGGCAGCCCTGCGTCACACGGTTATGTGAAGCTCTGCGTCGCGCGGTGATGTATAACCCTGCATCACACGGTGATGTGCAGCTCTGTGTCGCGCGGTGATGTGCAGCTCTGTGTCGCGCGGTGATGTGCAGCCCTGCTTCACGCGGTGATGGGCAGCCCTGTGTTGTGCAGTGATGGGCGGCCCTGCGTCGCGCAGTGATGTGCAGCTCTGTGTCACGCACTGATGTTCAACCCTCCATCGCGCGGTGATGGGCAGCCCTGCGTCGTGCAGTGATGTGCAGCCCTGCATTGCGCGGTGATGTGCAACCCTCCATCGTGCGGTGATGGGCAGCCATGTGTCATGCAGTGATGGGCAGCCCTGCATTGCGCGGTGATGTGCAACCCTCCATCGCGCGGTGATGGGCAGCCATTTGTCGTGCAGTGATGGGCAGCCCTGCGTCGTGCAGTGATGTGCAGCTCTGTGTCGCGCACTGATGTGCAGCCCTGTGTCGCGTGGTGATGTGCAGCCCTGCGTCGCGCGGTGATGTGCAGCCCTGTGTTGCGTGGTAATGGGCAGCCCTGCGTCACACGGTTATGTGCAGCTCTGCGTCGCGCGGTGATGTATAACCCTGCATCACACGGTGATGTGCAGCTCTGTGTCGCGCGGTGATGTGCAGCTCTGTGTCACACAGTGATGGGCAGCCCTGTGTCGCGCGGTGATGGGCAGCCCTGTGTCACGCAGTGATGGGCAGCCCTGTGTCGCGCGGTGATGGGCAGCCCTGCGTTGCGCACTGATGGGCAGCCCTGCATCATGCAGTGATGTGCAGCCATGCACCGCGTGGTGATGTGCAGCCCTGTGTCATGCAGTGATGGGCAGCCCTGTGTCGTACAGTGATGTGCTGCCCTGCATTGCGCAGTGATGTGCAGCCCTGTGTCATGCAGTGATGGGCAGCCCTGTGTCGTACAGTGATGGCAAGCCCTGCACCGCGCACTGATGGGCAGCCCTGCGTAGCGCGGTTATGTGCAGCCCTGCACCGTGCGGTGATGTGCCGCCCTGCGTCGCGTGGTGATGTGCAGCCCTGTGTCGAGCGGTGATGTGCAGCCCTGTGTCACGCGGTGATGTGCAGCCCTGCGTCGTACAGTGATGGCAAGCCCTGCACCGCGCAGTGATGTACAGCCATGCATTGCGCGGTGATGGGCGGCCCTGCGTCGCGCAGTAATGTGCAGCCCTGCACCACGCAGTGACGTGCAGCCTTGCTCCGTGCCGTGATGTGCAGCGCTGCATTGCTTAGGGATGTGCAGCCCTGTGTCAGGCAGTGATGTACAGCCCTGCATCGCGCAGTGATGTGCAGCCCTGTGTTGTGCAGTGATGTGCAGCGCTGCGTCGCATGGTGATGTGCAGCCCTGCGTCGCACGGTGATGGGCAGCCCAGCGTCGCGCAGTGATGGGCAGTCCTGCGTCGCGCAGTGATGTGCAGCGCTGTGTTGCACAGTGATGTACAGCCCTGTGTCGTGCGGTGTTGTGCAGCCCTGCATCGCGTAGTGATGTGCAGCCCTGTGTCGCGCAGTGATGTGCAGCCCTGCGTTGCACAGTGATGTGCAGCCCTGCCTTGTGCGGTGATGTGCAGCCCTGCGTTGTGCAGTGATGTGCAGCCCTGCATCACACGGTGATGGGCGGCCCTGTGTCACGCAGTGACGTACAGCCCTGCTCCATGCAGTGACGTGCAGCTCTGTGCCGTACAGTGACGTGCAGCCCTACCCCATGCAGTGACGTGCAGCCCTGTGTTGCGCAGTGATGGGCAGCCCTGCGTCACGCGGTGAAGTGCAGCCCTGCGTTGCGCGGTGATGTTCAGCCCTGTGTTTTGCAGTGATGTTCAGCCCTGTGTCGCGCAGTGATGGGCAGCCCTGTGTCACGCAGTAATGTGCAGCCCTGTGTCACGCAGGAAGGTGCAGCCCAGTGTCACGCAGTGACGTGCAGTCCTGTGTCACGCAGTAATGTGCAGCCCTGTGTCACGCAGTAATGTGCAGCCCAGTGTCATGCAGTGATGTGCAGCCCTGTGTCACGCAGTAATGTGCAGCCCTGTGTCACGCAGTAATGTGCAGCCCAGTGTCACGCAGTGATGTGCAGCCCTGTGTCACGCAGTGATGTGCAGCCCTGTGTCACGCAGTGATGTGCAGCCCTGTGTCACGCAGTGATGTGCAGCCATGTGTCGTGCAGTTATGTGCAGCTCTGCGTCACGCAGTGATGGGCAGCCCTGCGTCACGCTGTGATGTGCAGCCCTGCGTTGCGCAGTGATTGTGCAGCCCTGCATTGCGCACTGATGGGCAGCCTGCGCCGCGCGCTAATGTGCAGCCCTGCGTTGCGTGCTGATGTGCAGCCCTGCGTTGCGCAGTGATGTGAAGCCCTGTGTCACACAGTGATGTGCAGCCCTGTGTCGTGCAGTGATGTGAAGCCCTGTGTCACACAGTGATGTGCAGCCCTGTGTCGCGCAGTGATGGCCAGCCCTGTGTCGTGCAGTGATGTGCAGCACTGCATTGCACGGTGATGGGCGGCCCTGCATTGCGCAGTGATGTGCAGCCCTGCACCGTGCAGTGATGTGCAGCCGTGCGTTGCGCGGTGATGAGCGGCCCTGCGTCGCGCAGTGACGTGCAGCCCTGCACCACACATTGACGTGCAGCCCTGCTCCATGCAGTGATGTGCAGCTCTGTGTCGCTCACTGATGGGCAGCCCTTCATTGCGCGGTGATGTGCAGCCCTGTGTCGGGCAGTGATGTGCAGCCCTGCATTGTGCGGTGATGTGCAGCCCTGCATCGCGCAGTGATGTGCAGCCCTGCATTGTGCAGTGATGGGCAGCCCTGCATCGCGTGGTGATGTACAGCCCTGCATCGTGCAGTGATGTGCAGCCCTGTGTCGCGTGGTGATGTGCAGCCCGGTGTCGCGCGGTGATGTGCAGCCCTGTTTTGCGCGGTGATGTGCAGCCCTGCATCGCACGTTGATGTGCAGTCCTGCGTCGCGCGGTGATGTGCAGCCCTGCATCACGCGGTGATGTGCAGCCCTGCATCGCGTGGTGATGTGCAGGCCTGCATTGTGCAGTGATGTGCAGCTCTGTGTTGTGCGCTGATGTGCAGCTCTCTGTCCCGCACTGATGTGCAGCCCTACATCGTGCGGAGGTGGGCAGCCCTGTGTCCTGCAGTGATGGGCAGCCCTGCGTCACGCAGTGATGTGCAGCTCTGAGTCGCACAGTGATGTGCAGCCCTGCATCGTGCGGTGATGTGCAGCCCTGCGTCGCGCGGTGATGTGCAGCCCTGCATCACGCGGTGATGTGCAGCCCTGTTTCGCGTGGTGATGTGCAGCCCTGCATCGCGCGGTGATGTGCAGCCCTGTTTCGCGTGGTGATGTGCAGCCCTGCGTCGCGCAGTGATGTGCAGCCCTGCATCGTGCAGTGATGTACAGCCCTGCATCGCATGGTGATGTGCAGCCCTGTGTTGTTTGGTGATGGGCAGCCCTGTGTCGTGCGGTGATGGCAAGCCCTGCACCGCGCAGTGATGTACAGCCATGCATTGCGCGGTGATGGCCGGCCCTGCGTCACGCAGTAATGTGCAGCCCTGCGCCACGCAGTGATGTGCAGCCCTGTGTTGTGCAGTGATGTGCAGCGCTGTGTCGCATGGTGATGTGCAGCCCTGCGTCGCACGGTGATGGGCAGTCCTGCGTCGCGCAGTGATGTGCAGCGCTGTGTTGCGCAGTGATGTGCAGCCCTGTGTCGTGCGGTGTTGTGCAGCCCTGCATCGCGTAGTGTTGTGCAGCCCTGTGTCGCGCAGTAATGTGCAGCCCTGCGCCACGCAGTGACGTGCAGCCTTGCTCCGTGCAGTGATGTGCAGCCCTGCATTGCTTAGGGATGTGCAGCCCTGTGTCGGGCAGTGATGTACAGCCCTGCATCGCGCAGTGATGTGCAGCCCTGTGTTGTGCAGTGATGTGCAGCCCTGCGTCGCATGGTGATGTGCAGCCCTGCGTCGCACGATGATGGGCAGCCCAGCGTCGCACAGTGATGGGCAATCCTTCGTCGCGCAGTGATGTGCAGCGCTGTGTTGCGCAGTGATGTGCAGCCCTGTGTCGTGCGTTGTTGTGCAGCCCTGCATCGCGTAGTGATGTGCAGCCCTGTGTCGCGCAGTGATGTGCAGCCCTGCGTTGCGCAGTGATGTGCAGCCCTGCCTTGTGCGGTGATGTGCAGCCCTGCGTTGTGCAGTGATGTGCAGCCCTGCATCACACGGTGATGGGCGGCCCTGTGTCACGCAGTGACGTACAGCCCTGCTCCATGCAGTGACGTGCAGCTCTGTGCCGTGCAGTGACGTGCAGCCCTGCTCCATGCAGTGACGTGCAGCCCTGTGTCGCGCAGTGATGGGCAGCCCTGTGTCTCACAGTGATGTGCAGCCCTGCGTCGTGCAGTGATGTGCAGCCCTGCATGTCGTGGTGATGTGTAGCCCTGTGTCGCACGGTGATGTGCAGCCTTGTGTTGCCCGGTGATGTGCAGCCCTGTGTCACGTGGTGATGTGCAGCCCTGCGTTGCGTGGTGATGTGCAGCCCTGTGTCGCGCAGTGATGTGCAGCCCTGTGTCGCGCAGTGCTGTGCAGCCCTGTGTCACGCAGTGATGTACAGCCCTCTGTCACACTGTGATATGCAGCCCTGCATCGCGTGGTGATGTGCAGCCCTGTGTCGCGCAGTGATGTGCAGCCCTGTGTCACGCGGTGATGTGCAGCCCTGTGTCGCGATGTGATGTGCAGCCCTGCATCGCGTGGTGATGTGCAGCCCTGCATTGCACGGTGATGTGCAGCCCTGTGTTGCGCGGTGATGTGCAGCCCTGTGTCGCGCGGTGATGTGCAGCCCTGCGTTGCGTGGTGATGTGCACCCCTGTGTCGCGCAGTGACGTGCAGCCCTGTGTCACGCGGTGATGTGCAGCCCTGTGTCACGATGTGATGTGCACCCCTGTGTCGCGCAGTGACGTGCAGCCCTGCATCGCGCGGTGATGTGCAGCCCTGCGTTGTGCGGTGATGTGCAGCCCTGTGTCACACAGTGATGGGCAGCCCTGTGTCGCGCGGTGATGGGCAGCCCTGTGTCACGCAGTGATGGGCAGCCCTGTGTCGCGCGGTGATGGGCAGCCCTGCGTTGCGCACTGATGGGCAGCCCTGCATCATGCAGTGATGTGCAGCCATGCACCGCGTGGTGATGTGCAGCCCTGTGTCACGCAGTGATGGGCAGCCCTGTGTCGTGCAGTGATGGCAAGCCCTGCACCGCGCAGTGATGTACAGCCATGCATTGCGCGGTGATGTGCGGCCCTGCGTCACGCAGTGACGTGCAGCCCTGCGCCACGCAGTGACATGCAGCCTTGCTCCGTGCAGTGATGTGCAGCCCTGCATTGCGCAGGGATGTGCCGCCCTGTGTCATGCAGTGATGTACAGCCCTGCATTGCGCAGGGATGTGCAGCCCTGTGTTGTGCAGTGATGTGCAGCCCTGCGCCGCATGGTGATGTGCAGCCCTGCGTCGCACGGTGATGTGCAGCCCTGCGTCGCACGGTGATGTGCAGCCCTGCGTCGTGCGGTGATGTGCAGCCCTGCATCATGCGGTGATGTGCAGCTCTGTGTCGTGCGGTGATGTGCAGCTCTGTGTCGCGCACTGATGTGCAACCCTCCATCGCGCGGTGATGGGCAGCCCTGCGTCGTGCTGTGATGTGCAGCTCTGTGTCACGCACTGATGTGCAACCCTGCGTGGTGCAGTGATGTGCAGCCCTGCATCGCGTGATGATGTGCAGCCCTGTGTTGTGCAGTGATGTGCAGCCCTGTGTTGTGCAGTGATGTGCAGCCCTGTGTTGCGCAGTGATGTGCAGCCCTGTGTCGCGCGGTGATGTGTAGCCCTGCATCGCGTGGTGATGTGCAGCCCTGTGTTGCGTGGTGATGTGCAGCTCTGTGTCGCGCACTGATGTGCAACCCTCCATCGCGCGGTGATGGGCAGCCATGTGTCGTGCAGTGATGGGCAGCCCTGCGTCGTGCAGTGATGTGCAGCTCTGTGTCGCGCACTGATGTGCAGCCCTGTGTCGCGTGGTGATGTGCAGCCCTGCGTCGCGCGGTGATGTGCAGCCCTGTGTTGCGTGGTAATGGGCAGCCCTGCCTCACACGGTTATGTGCAGCTCTGCGTCGCGCGGTGATGTATAACCCTGCATAACACGGTGATGTGCAGCTCTGTGTCGCGCGGTGATGTGCAGCTCTGTGTCGCGCGGTGATGTGCAGCCCTGCTTCACGCGGTGATGGGCAGCCCTGTGTTGTGCAGTGATGGGCGGCCCTGCGTCGCGCAGTGATGTGCAGCTCTGTGTCACGCACTGATGTTCAACCCTCCATCGCGCGGTGATGGGCAGCCCTGCGTCGTGCAGTGATGTGCAGCCCTGCATTGCGCGGTGATGTGCAACCCTCCATCGCGCGGTGATGGGCAGCCATGTGTCGTGCAGTGATGGGCAGCCCTGCATTGCGCGGTGATGTGCAACCCTCCATCGCGCGGTGATGGGCAGCCATGTGTCGTGCAGTGATGGGCAGCCCTGCGTCGTGCAGTGATGTGCAGCTCTGTGTCGCGCACTGATGTGCAGCCCTGTGTCGCGTGGTGATGTGCAGCCCTGCGTCGCGCGGTGATGTGCAGCCCTGTGTTGCGTGGTAATGGGCAGCCCTGCGTCACACGGTTATGTGCAGCTCTGCGTCGCGCGGTGATGTATAACCCTGCATCACACGGTGATGTGCAGCTCTGTGTCGCGCGGTGATGTGCAGCTCTGTGTCACACAGTGATGGGCAGCCCTGTGTCGCGCGGTGATGGGCAGCCCTGTGTCACGCAGTGATGGGCAGCCCTGTGTCGCGCGGTGATGGGCAGCCCTGCGTTGCGCACTGATGGGCAGCCCTGCATCATGCAGTGATGTGCAGCCATGCACCGCGTGGTGATGTGCAGCCCTGTGTCACGCAGTGATGGGCAGCCCTGTGCCGTGCAGTGATGGCAAGCCCTGCACCGCGCAGTGATGTACAGCCATGCATTGCGCGGTGATGTGCGGCCCTGCGTCACGCAGTGACGTGCAGCCCTTCGCCACGCAGTGACGTGCAGCCTTGCTCCGTGCAGTGATGTGCAGCCCTGCATTGCGCAGGGATGTGCCGCCCTGTGTCACGCAGTGATGTACAGCCCTGCATTGCGCAGGGATGTGCAGCCCTGTGTTGTGCAGTGATGTGCAGCCCTGCGTCGCATGGTGATGTGCAGCCCTGCGTCGCACGGTGATGTGCAGCCCTGCGTCGCACGGTGATGTGCAGCCCTGCGTCGTGCGGTGATGTGCAGCCCTGCATCATGCGGTGATGTGCAGCTCTGTGTCGTGCGGTGATGTGCAGCTCTGTGTCGCGCACTGATGTGCAACCCTCCATCGCGCGGTGATGGGCAGCCCTGCGTCGTGCAGTGATGTGCAGCTCTGTGTCGCACACTCATGTGCAACCCTGCGTGGTGCAGTGATGTGCAGCCCTGCATCGCGTGATGATGTGCAGCCCTGCGTTGTGCAGTGATGTGCAGCCCTGTGTTGTGCAGTGATGTGCAGCCCTGTGTTGCGCAGTGATGTGCAGCCCTGTGTCGCGCGGTGATGTGTAGCCCTGTGTCGCGCGGTGATGTGCAGCCCTGCATCGCGTGGTGATGTGCAGCCCTGTGTCGCGCGGTGATGTGCAGCCCTGCATCGCGTGGTGATGTGCAGCCCTGCATCGCATGGTGATGTGCAGCCCTGTGTTGCGTGGTGATGTGCAGCTCTGTGTCGCGCAGTGATGTGCAACCCTCCATCGCGCGGTGATGGGCAGCCATGTGTCATGCAGTGATGGGCAGCCCTGCATTGCGCGGTGATGTGCAACCCTCCATCGCGCGGTGATGGGCAGCCATGTGTCGTACAGTGATGGGCAGCCCTGCGTCGTGCAGTGATGTGCAGCTCTGTGTCGCGCACTGATGTGCAACCCTGTGTCGCGCGGTGATGTGCAGCCCTGCGTCGCGCGGTGATGTGCAGCCCTGTGTTGCATGGTAATGGGCAGCCCTGCGTCACACGGTTATGTGCAGCTCTGCGTCGCACGGTGATGTATAACCCTGCATCACACGGTGATGTGCAGCTCTGTGTCGCGCGGTGATGTGCAGCTCTGTGTCGCGCGGTGATGTGCAGCCCTGCGTCGTGCGGTGATGTGCAGCCCTGCATCATGCGGTGATGTGCAGCTCTGTGTCGTGCGGTGATGTGCAGCTCTGTGTCGCGCACTGATGTGCAACCCTGCGTGGTGCAGTGATGTGCAGCCCTGCATCGCATGGTGATGTGCAGCCCTGTGTTGCGTGGTGATGTGCAGCTCTGTGTCGCGCACTGATGTGCAACCCTCCATCGCGCGGTGATGGGCAGCCATGTGTCGTGCAGTGATGGGCAGCCCTGCGTCGTGCAGTGATGTGCAGCTCTGTGTCGCGCACTGATGTGCAGCCCTGTGTCGCGTGGTGATGTGCAGCCCTGCGTCGCGCGGTGATGTGCAGCCCTGTGTTGCGTGGTAATGGGCAGCCCTGCGTCACACGGTTATGTGAAGCTCTGCGTCGCGCGGTGATGTATAACCCTGCATCACACGGTGATGTGCAGCTCTGTGTCGCGCGGTGATGTGCAGCTCTGTGTCGCGCGGTGATGTGCAGCCCTGCTTCACGCGGTGATGGGCAGCCCTGTGTTGTGCAGTGATGGGCGGCCCTGCGTCGCGCAGTGATGTGCAGCTCTGTGTCACGCACTGATGTTCAACCCTCCATCGCGCGGTGATGGGCAGCCCTGCGTCGTGCAGTGATGTGCAGCCCTGCATTGCGCGGTGATGTGCAACCCTCCATCGCGCGGTGATGGGCAGCCATGTGTCGTGCAGTGATGGGCAGCCCTGCATTGCGCGGTGATGTGCAACCCTCCATCGCGCGGTGATGGGCAGCCATTTGTCGTGCAGTGATGGGCAGCCCTGCGTCGTGCAGTGATGTGCAGCTCTGTGTCGCGCACTGATGTGCAGCCCTGTGTCGCGCGGTGATGTGCAGCCCTGCGTCGCGCGGTGATGTGCAGCCCTGTGTTGCGTGGTAATGGGCAGCCCTGCGTCACACGGTTATGTGCAGCTCTGCGTCGCGCGGTGATGTATAACCCTGCATCACACGGTGATGTGCAGCTCTGTGTCGCGCGGTGATGTGCAGCTCTGTGTCACACAGTGATGGGCAGCCCTGTGTCGCGCGGTGATGGGCAGCCCTGTGTCACGCAGTGATGGGCAGCCCTGTGTCGCGCGGTGATGGGCAGCCCTGCGTTGCGCACTGATGGGCAGCCCTGCATCATGCAGTGATGTGCAGCCATGCACCGCGTGGTGATGTGCAGCCCTGTGTCATGCAGTGATGGGCAGCCCTGTGTCGTACAGTGATGTGCAGCCCTGCATTGCGCAGTGATGTGCAGCCCTGTGTCATGCAGTGATGGGCAGCCCTGTGTCGTACAGTGATGGCAAGCCCTGCACCGCGCACTGATGGGCAGCCCTGCGTAGCGCGGTTATGTGCAGCCCTGCACCGTGCGGTGATGTGCCGCCCTGCGTCGCGTGGTGATGTGCAGCCCTGTGTCGAGCGGTGATGTGCAGCCCTGTGTCACGCGGTGATGTGCAGCCCTGCGTCGTACAGTGATGGCAAGCCCTGCACCGCGCAGTGATGTACAGCCATGCATTGCGCGGTGATGGGCGGCCCTGCGTCGCGCAGTAATGTGCAGCCCTGCACCACGCAGTGACGTGCAGCCTTGCTCCGTGCCGTGATGTGCAGCGCTGCATTGCTTAGGGATGTGCAGCCCTGTGTCAGGCAGTGATGTACAGCCCTGCATCGCGCAGTGATGTGCAGCCCTGTGTTGTGCAGTGATGTGCAGCGCTGCGTCGCATGGTGATGTGCAGCCCTGCGTCGCACGGTGATGGGCAGCCCAGCGTCGCGCAGTGATGGGCAGTCCTGCGTCGCGCAGTGATGTGCAGCGCTGTGTTGCACAGTGATGTACAGCCCTGTGTCGTGCGGTGTTGTGCAGCCCTGCATCGCGTAGTGATGTGCAGCCCTGTGTCGCGCAGTGATGTGCAGCCCTGCGTTGCACAGTGATGTGCAGCCCTGCCTTGTGCGGTGATGTGCAGCCCTGCGTTGTGCAGTGATGTGCAGCCCTGCATCACACGGTGATGGGCGGCCCTGTGTCACGCAGTGACGTACAGCCCTGCTCCATGCAGTGACGTGCAGCTCTGTGCCGTACAGTGACGTGCAGCCCTACCCCATGCAGTGACGTGCAGCCCTGTGTTGCGCAGTGATGGGCAGCCCTGCGTCACGCGGTGAAGTGCAGCCCTGTGTCGCGCGGTGATGTGCAGCCCTGCGTCGCGCGGTGATGTGCAGCCCTGTGTTGCGTGGTAATGGGCAGCCCTGCGTCACACGGTTATGTGCAGCTCTGCGTCGCGCGGTGATGTATAACCCTGCATCACACGGTGATGTGCAGCTCTGTGTCGCGCGGTGATGTGCAGCTCTGTGTCACACAGTGATGGGCAGCCCTGTGTCGCGCGGTGATGGGCAGCCCTGTGTCACGCAGTGATGGGCAGCCCTGTGTCGCGCGGTGATGGGCAGCCCTGCGTTGCGCACTGATGGGCAGCCCTGCATCATGCAGTGATGTGCAGCCATGCACCGCGTGGTGATGTGCAGCCCTGTGTCATGCAGTGATGGGCAGCCCTGTGTCGTACAGTGATGGCAAGCCCTGCACCGCGCACTGATGGGCAGCCCTGCGTAGCGCGGTTATGTGCAGCCCTGCACCGTGCGGTGATGTGCCGCCCTGCGTCGCGTGGTGATGTGCAGCCCTGTGTCGAGCGGTGATGTGCAGCCCTGTGTCACGCGGTGATGTGCAGCCCTGCGTCGTACAGTGATGGCAAGCCCTGCACCGCGCAGTGATGTACAGCCATGCATTGCGCGGTGATGGGCGGCCCTGCGTCGCGCAGTAATGTGCAGCCCTGCACCACGCAGTGACGTGCAGCCTTGCTCCGTGCCGTGATGTGCAGCGCTGCATTGCTTAGGGATGTGCAGCCCTGTGTCAGGCAGTGATGTACAGCCCTGCATCGCGCAGTGATGTGCAGCCCTGTGTTGTGCAGTGATGTGCAGCGCTGCGTCGCATGGTGATGTGCAGCCCTGCGTCGCACGGTGATGGGCAGCCCAGCGTCGCGCAGTGATGGGCAGTCCTGCGTCGCGCAGTGATGTGCAGCGCTGTGTTGCACAGTGATGTACAGCCCTGTGTCGTGCGGTGTTGTGCAGCCCTGCATCGCGTAGTGATGTGCAGCCCTGTGTCGCGCAGTGATGTGCAGCCCTGCGTTGCACAGTGATGTGCAGCCCTGCCTTGTGCGGTGATGTGCAGCCCTGCGTTGTGCAGTGATGTGCAGCCCTGCATCACACGGTGATGGGCGGCCCTGTGTCACGCAGTGACGTACAGCCCTGCTCCATGCAGTGACGTGCAGCTCTGTGCCGTACAGTGACGTGCAGCCCTACCCCATGCAGTGATGTGCAGCCCTGTGTCACGCAGTGATGGGCAGCCCTGTGCCGTGCAGTGATGGCAAGCCCTGCACCGCGCAGTGATGTACAGCCATGCATTGCGCGGTGATGTGCGGCCCTGCGTCACGCAGTGACGTGCAGCCCTTCGCCACGCAGTGACGTGCAGCCTTGCTCCGTGCAGTGATGTGCAGCCCTGCATTGCGCAGGGATGTGCCGCCCTGTGTCACGCAGTGATGTACAGCCCTGCATTGCGCAGGGATGTGCAGCCCTGTGTTGTGCAGTGATGTGCAGCCCTGCGTCGCATGGTGATGTGCAGCCCTGCGTCGCACGGTGATGTGCAGCCCTGCGTCGCACGGTGATGTGCAGCCCTGCGTCGTGCGGTGATGTGCAGCCCTGCATCATGCGGTGATGTGCAGCTCTGTGTCGTGCGGTGATGTGCAGCTCTGTGTCGCGCACTGATGTGCAACCCTCCATCGCGCGGTGATGGGCAGCCCTGCGTCGTGCAGTGATGTGCAGCTCTGTGTCGCACACTCATGTGCAACCCTGCGTGGTGCAGTGATGTGCAGCCCTGCATCGCGTGATGATGTGCAGCCCTGCGTTGTGCAGTGATGTGCAGCCCTGTGTTGTGCAGTGATGTGCAGCCCTGTGTTGCGCAGTGATGTGCAGCCCTGTGTCGCGCGGTGATGTGTAGCCCTGTGTCGCGCGGTGATGTGCAGCCCTGCATCGCGTGGTGATGTGCAGCCCTGTGTCGCGCGGTGATGTGCAGCCCTGCATCGCGTGGTGATGTGCAGCCCTGCATCGCATGGTGATGTGCAGCCCTGTGTTGCGTGGTGATGTGCAGCTCTGTGTCGCGCAGTGATGTGCAACCCTCCATCGCGCGGTGATGGGCAGCCATGTGTCATGCAGTGATGGGCAGCCCTGCATTGCGCGGTGATGTGCAACCCTCCATCGCGCGGTGATGGGCAGCCATGTGTCGTACAGTGATGGGCAGCCCTGCGTCGTGCAGTGATGTGCAGCTCTGTGTCGCGCACTGATGTGCAACCCTGTGTCGCGCGGTGATGTGCAGCCCTGCGTCGCGCGGTGATGTGCAGCCCTGTGTTGCATGGTAATGGGCAGCCCTGCGTCACACGGTTATGTGCAGCTCTGCGTCGCACGGTGATGTATAACCCTGCATCACACGGTGATGTGCAGCTCTGTGTCGCGCGGTGATGTGCAGCTCTGTGTCGCGCGGTGATGTGCAGCCCTGCGTCGTGCGGTGATGTGCAGCCCTGCATCATGCGGTGATGTGCAGCTCTGTGTCGTGCGGTGATGTGCAGCTCTGTGTCGCGCACTGATGTGCAACCCTGCGTGGTGCAGTGATGTGCAGCCCTGCATCGCATGGTGATGTGCAGCCCTGTGTTGCGTGGTGATGTGCAGCTCTGTGTCGCGCACTGATGTGCAACCCTCCATCGCGCGGTGATGGGCAGCCATGTGTCGTGCAGTGATGGGCAGCCCTGCGTCGTGCAGTGATGTGCAGCTCTGTGTCGCGCACTGATGTGCAGCCCTGTGTCGCGTGGTGATGTGCAGCCCTGCGTCGCGCGGTGATGTGCAGCCCTGTGTTGCGTGGTAATGGGCAGCCCTGCGTCACACGGTTATGTGAAGCTCTGCGTCGCGCGGTGATGTATAACCCTGCATCACACGGTGATGTGCAGCTCTGTGTCGCGCGGTGATGTGCAGCTCTGTGTCGCGCGGTGATGTGCAGCCCTGCTTCACGCGGTGATGGGCAGCCCTGTGTTGTGCAGTGATGGGCGGCCCTGCGTCGCGCAGTGATGTGCAGCTCTGTGTCACGCACTGATGTTCAACCCTCCATCGCGCGGTGATGGGCAGCCCTGCGTCGTGCAGTGATGTGCAGCCCTGCATTGCGCGGTGATGTGCAACCCTCCATCGCGCGGTGATGGGCAGCCATGTGTCGTGCAGTGATGGGCAGCCCTGCATTGCGCGGTGATGTGCAACCCTCCATCGCGCGGTGATGGGCAGCCATTTGTCGTGCAGTGATGGGCAGCCCTGCGTCGTGCAGTGATGTGCAGCTCTGTGTCGCGCACTGATGTGCAGCCCTGTGTCGCGCGGTGATGTGCAGCCCTGCGTCGCGCGGTGATGTGCAGCCCTGTGTTGCGTGGTAATGGGCAGCCCTGCGTCACACGGTTATGTGCAGCTCTGCGTCGCGCGGTGATGTATAACCCTGCATCACACGGTGATGTGCAGCTCTGTGTCGCGCGGTGATGTGCAGCTCTGTGTCACACAGTGATGGGCAGCCCTGTGTCGCGCGGTGATGGGCAGCCCTGTGTCACGCAGTGATGGGCAGCCCTGTGTCGCGCGGTGATGGGCAGCCCTGCGTTGCGCACTGATGGGCAGCCCTGCATCATGCAGTGATGTGCAGCCATGCACCGCGTGGTGATGTGCAGCCCTGTGTCATGCAGTGATGGGCAGCCCTGTGTCGTACAGTGATGTGCAGCCCTGCATTGCGCAGTGATGTGCAGCCCTGTGTCATGCAGTGATGGGCAGCCCTGTGTCGTACAGTGATGGCAAGCCCTGCACCGCGCACTGATGGGCAGCCCTGCGTAGCGCGGTTATGTGCAGCCCTGCACCGTGCGGTGATGTGCCGCCCTGCGTCGCGTGGTGATGTGCAGCCCTGTGTCGAGCGGTGATGTGCAGCCCTGTGTCACGCGGTGATGTGCAGCCCTGCGTCGTACAGTGATGGCAAGCCCTGCACCGCGCAGTGATGTACAGCCATGCATTGCGCGGTGATGGGCGGCCCTGCGTCGCGCAGTAATGTGCAGCCCTGCACCACGCAGTGACGTGCAGCCTTGCTCCGTGCCGTGATGTGCAGCGCTGCATTGCTTAGGGATGTGCAGCCCTGTGTCAGGCAGTGATGTACAGCCCTGCATCGCGCAGTGATGTGCAGCCCTGTGTTGTGCAGTGATGTGCAGCGCTGCGTCGCATGGTGATGTGCAGCCCTGCGTCGCACGGTGATGGGCAGCCCAGCGTCGCGCAGTGATGGGCAGTCCTGCGTCGCGCAGTGATGTGCAGCGCTGTGTTGCACAGTGATGTACAGCCCTGTGTCGTGCGGTGTTGTGCAGCCCTGCATCGCGTAGTGATGTGCAGCCCTGTGTCGCGCAGTGATGTGCAGCCCTGCGTTGCACAGTGATGTGCAGCCCTGCCTTGTGCGGTGATGTGCAGCCCTGCGTTGTGCAGTGATGTGCAGCCCTGCATCACACGGTGATGGGCGGCCCTGTGTCACGCAGTGACGTACAGCCCTGCTCCATGCAGTGACGTGCAGCTCTGTGCCGTACAGTGACGTGCAGCCCTACCCCATGCAGTGACGTGCAGCCCTGTGTTGCGCAGTGATGGGCAGCCCTGCGTCACGCGGTGAAGTGCAGCCCTGTGTCGCGCGGTGATGTGCAGCCCTGCGTCGCGCGGTGATGTGCAGCCCTGTGTTGCGTGGTAATGGGCAGCCCTGCGTCACACGGTTATGTGCAGCTCTGCGTCGCGCGGTGATGTATAACCCTGCATCACACGGTGATGTGCAGCTCTGTGTCGCGCGGTGATGTGCAGCTCTGTGTCACACAGTGATGGGCAGCCCTGTGTCGCGCGGTGATGGGCAGCCCTGTGTCACGCAGTGATGGGCAGCCCTGTGTCGCGCGGTGATGGGCAGCCCTGCGTTGCGCACTGATGGGCAGCCCTGCATCATGCAGTGATGTGCAGCCATGCACCGCGTGGTGATGTGCAGCCCTGTGTCATGCAGTGATGGGCAGCCCTGTGTCGTACAGTGATGGCAAGCCCTGCACCGCGCACTGATGGGCAGCCCTGCGTAGCGCGGTTATGTGCAGCCCTGCACCGTGCGGTGATGTGCCGCCCTGCGTCGCGTGGTGATGTGCAGCCCTGTGTCGAGCGGTGATGTGCAGCCCTGTGTCACGCGGTGATGTGCAGCCCTGCGTCGTACAGTGATGGCAAGCCCTGCACCGCGCAGTGATGTACAGCCATGCATTGCGCGGTGATGGGCGGCCCTGCGTCGCGCAGTAATGTGCAGCCCTGCACCACGCAGTGACGTGCAGCCTTGCTCCGTGCCGTGATGTGCAGCGCTGCATTGCTTAGGGATGTGCAGCCCTGTGTCAGGCAGTGATGTACAGCCCTGCATCGCGCAGTGATGTGCAGCCCTGTGTTGTGCAGTGATGTGCAGCGCTGCGTCGCATGGTGATGTGCAGCCCTGCGTCGCACGGTGATGGGCAGCCCAGCGTCGCGCAGTGATGGGCAGTCCTGCGTCGCGCAGTGATGTGCAGCGCTGTGTTGCACAGTGATGTACAGCCCTGTGTCGTGCGGTGTTGTGCAGCCCTGCATCGCGTAGTGATGTGCAGCCCTGTGTCGCGCAGTGATGTGCAGCCCTGCGTTGCACAGTGATGTGCAGCCCTGCCTTGTGCGGTGATGTGCAGCCCTGCGTTGTGCAGTGATGTGCAGCCCTGCATCACACGGTGATGGGCGGCCCTGTGTCACGCAGTGACGTACAGCCCTGCTCCATGCAGTGACGTGCAGCTCTGTGCCGTACAGTGACGTGCAGCCCTACCCCATGCAGTGACGTGCAGCCCTGTGTTGCGCAGTGATGGGCAGCCCTGCGTCACGCGGTGAAGTGCAGCCCTGTGTCGCGCGGTGATGTGCAGCCCTGCGTCGCGCGGTGATGTGCAGCCCTGTGTTGCGTGGTAATGGGCAGCCCTGCGTCACACGGTTATGTGCAGCTCTGCGTCGCGCGGTGATGTATAACCCTGCATCACACGGTGATGTGCAGCTCTGTGTCGCGCGGTGATGTGCAGCTCTGTGTCACACAGTGATGGGCAGCCCTGTGTCGCGCGGTGATGGGCAGCCCTGTGTCACGCAGTGATGGGCAGCCCTGTGTCGCGCGGTGATGGGCAGCCCTGCGTTGCGCACTGATGGGCAGCCCTGCATCATGCAGTGATGTGCAGCCATGCACCGCGTGGTGATGTGCAGCCCTGTGTCACGCAGTGATGGGCAGCCCTGTGTCGTGCAGTGATGGCAAGCCCTGCACCGCGCAGTGATGTACACCGCGCAGTGATGTACAGCCATGCATTGCGTGGTGATGTGCGGCCCTGCGTCACGCAGTGACGTGCAGCCCTGCGCCACGCAGTGACGTGCAGCCTTGCTCCGTGCAGTGATGTGCAGCCCTGCATTGCGCAGGGATGTGCCGCCCTGTGTCACGCAGTGATGTACAGCCCTGCATTGCGCAGGGATCTGCAGCCCTGTGTTGTGCAGTGATGTGCAGCCCTGCGTCGCATGGTGATGTGCAGCCCTGCGTCGCACGGTGATGTGCAGCCCTGCGTCGCACGGTGATGTGCAGCCCTGCGTCGTGCGGTGATGTGCAGCCCTGCATCATGCGGTGATGTGCAGCTCTGTGTCGTGCGGTGATGTGCAGCTCTGTGTCGCGCACTGATGTGCAACCCTCCATCGCGCAGTGATGGGCAGCCCTGCGTCGTGCAGTGATGTGCAGCTCTGTGTCGCGCACTGATGTGCAACCCTGCGTGGTGCAGTGATGTGCAGCCCTGCATCGCGTGATGATGTGCAGCCCTGTGTTGTGCAGTGATGTGCAGCCCTGTGTTGTGCAGTGATGTGCAGCCCTGTGTTGCGCAGTGATGTGCAGCCCTGTGTCGCGCGGTGATGTGTAGCCCTGTGTCGCGCGGTGATGTGCAGCCCTGCATCGGGTGGTGATGTGCAGCCCTGTGTCGCGCGGTGATGTGCAGCCCTGCATCGCGTGGTGATGTGCAGCCCTGCATCGCATGGTGATGTGCAGCCCTGTGTTGCGTGGTGATGTGCAGCTCTGTGTCGCGCACTGATGTGCAACCCTCCATCGCGCGGTGATGGGCAGCCATGTGTCGTGCAGTGATGGGCAGCCCTGCATTGCGCGGTGATGTGCAACACTCCATCGCGCGGTGATGGGCAGCCATGTGTCGTACAGTGATGGGCAGCCCTGCGTCGTGCAGTGATGTGCAGCTCTGTGTCGCGCACTGATGTCCAACCCTGTGTCGCGCGGTGATGTGCAGCCCTGCATCGCGCGGTGATGTGCAGCCCTGTGTTGCGTGGTAATGGGCAGCCCTGCGTCACACGGTTATGTGCAGCTCTGCGTCGCACGGTGATGTATAACCCTGCATCACACGGTGATGTGCAGCTCTGTGTCGCACGGTGATGTGCAGCTCTGTGTCGCGCGGTGATGTGCAGCCCTGCATCATGCGGTGATGTGCAGCTCTGTGTCGTGCGGTGATGTGCAGCTCTGTGTCGCGCACTGATGTGCAACCCTGCGTGGTGCAGTGATGTGCAGCCCTGCATCGCATGGTGATGTGCAGCCCTGTGTTGCGTGGTGATGTGCAGCTCTGTGTCGCGCACTGATGTGCAACCCTCCATCGCGCGGTGATGGGCAGCCATGTGTCGTGCAGTGATGGGCAGCCCTGCGTCGTGCAGTGATGTGCAGCTCTGTGTCGCGCACTGATGTGCAGCCCTGTGTCGCGTGGTGATGTGCAGCCCTGCGTCGCGCGGTGATGTGCAGCCCTGTGTTGCGTGGTAATGGGCAGCCCTGCGTCACACGGTTATGTGCAGCTCTGCGTCGCGCGGTGATGTATAACCCTGCATCACACGGTGATGTGCAGCTCTGTGTCGCGCGGTGATGTGCAGCTCTGTGTCGCGCGGTGATGTGCAGCCCTGCTTCACGCGGTGATGGGCAGCCCTGTGTTGTGCAGTGATGGGCGGCCCTGCGTCGCGCAGTGATGTGCAGCTCTGTGTCACGCACTGATGTTCAACCCTCCATCGCGCGGTGATGGGCAGCCCTGCGTCGTGCAGTGATGTGCAGCCCTGCATTGCGCGGTGATGTGCAACCCTCCATCGCGCGGTGATGGGCAGCCATGTGTCGTGCAGTGATGGGCAGCCCTGCATTGCGCGGTGATGTGCAACCCTCCATCGCACGGTGATGGGCAGCCATGTGTCGTGCAGTGATGGGCAGCCCTGCGTCGTGCAGTGATGTGCAGCTCTGTGTCGCGCACTGATGTGCAGCCCTGTGTCGCGCGGTGATGTGCAGCCCTGCGTCGCGCGGTGATGTGCAGCCCTGTGTTGCGTGGTAATGGGCAGCCCTGCGTCACACGGTTATGTGCAGCTCTGCGTCGTGCGGTGATGTATAACCCTGCATCACACGGTGATGTGCAGCTCTGTGTCGCGCGGTGATGTGCAGCTCTGTGTCACACAGTGATGGGCAGCCCTGTGTCGCGCGGTGATGGGCAGCCCTGTGTCACGCAGTGATGGGCAGCCCTGTGTCGCGCGGTGATGGGCAGCCCTGCGTTGCGCACTGATGGGCAGCCCTGCATCATGCAGTGATGTGCAGCCATGCACCGCGTGGTGATGTGCAGCCCTGTGTCACGCAGTGATGGGCAGCCCTGTGTCGTGCAGTGATGGCAAGCCCTGCACCGCGCAGTGATGTACAGCCATGCATTGCGTGGTGATGTGCGGCCCTGCGTCACGCAGTGACGTGCAGCCCTGTGCCACGCAGTGACGTGCAGCCTTGCTCCGTGCAGTGATGTGCAGCCCTGCATTGCGCAGGGATCTGCAGTCCTGTGTTGTGCAGTGATGTGCAGCCCTGCGTCGCATGGTGATGTGCAGCCCTGCGTCGCACGGTGATGTGCAGCCCTGCGTCGCACGGTGATGTGCAGCCCTGCGTCGTGCGGTGATGTGCAGCCCTGCGTCGTGCGGTGATGTGCAGCCCTGCATCATGCGGTGATGTGCAGCTCTGTGTCGTAAGGTGATGTGCAGCTCTGTGTCGCGCACTGATGTGCAACCCTGCGTGGTGCAGTGATGTGCAGCCCTGCATCGCATGGTGATGTGCAGCCCTGTGTTGCGTGGTGATGTGCAGCTCTGTGTCGCGCACTGATGTGCAACCCTCCATCGCGCGGTGATGGGCAGCCATGTGTCGTGCAGTGATGGGCAGCCCTGCGTCGTGCAGTGATGTGCAGCTCTGTGTCCCGCACTGATGTGCAGCCCTGTGTCGCGTGGTGATGTGCAGCCCTGCGTCGCGCGGTGATGTGCAGCCCTGTGTTGCGTGGTAATGGGCAGCCCTGCGTCACACGGTTATGTGCAGCTCTGCGTCGCGCGGTGATGTATAACCCTGCATCACACGGTGATGTGCAGCTCTGTGTCGCGCGGTGATGTGCAGCTCTGTGTCGCGCGGTGATGTGCAGCCCTGCTTCACGCGGTGATGGGCAGCCCTGTGTTGTGCAGTGATGGGCGGCCCTGCGTCGCGCAGTGATGTGCAGCTCTGTGTCACGCACTGATGTTCAACCCTCCATCGCGCGGTGATGGGCAGCCCTGCGTCGTGCAGTGATGTGCAGCCCTGCATTGCGCGGTGATGTGCAACCCTCCATCGCGCGGTGATGGGCAGCCATGTGTCGTGCAGTGATGGGCAGCCCTGCATTGCGCGGTGATGTGCAACCCTCCATCGCACGGTGATGGGCAGCCATGTGTCGTGCAGTGATGGGCAGCCCTGCGTCGTGCAGTGATGTGCAGCTCTGTGTCGCGCACTGATGTGCAGCCCTGTGTCGCGCGGTGATGTGCAGCCCTGTGTCGCGCGGTGATGTGCAGCCCTGTGTTGCGTGGTAATGGGCAGCCCTGCGTCACACGGTGATGTGCAGCCCTGCGTCGCACGGTGATGTGCGGCCCTGCGTCGTGCGGTGATGTGCAGCCCTGCATCATGCGGTGATGTGCAGCTCTGTGTCGTGCGGTGATGTGCAGCTCTGTGTCGCGCACTGATGTGCAACCCTCCATCGCGCAGTGATGGGCAGCCCTGCGTCGTGCAGTGATGTGCAGCTCTGTGTCACGCACTGATGTGCAACCCTGCGTGGTGCAGTGATGTGCAGCCCTGCATCGCGTGATGATGTGCAGCCCTGTGTTGTGCAGTGATGTGCAGCCCTGTGTTGTGCAGTGATGTGCAGCCCTGTGTTGCGCAGTGATGTGCAGCCCTGTGTCGCGCGGTGATGTGTAGCCCTGTGTCGCGCGGTGATGTGCAGCCCTGCATCGGGTGGTGATGTGCAGCCCTGTGTCGCGCGGTGATGTGCAGCCCTGCATCGCGTGGTGATGTGCAGCCCTGCATCGCATGGTGATGTGCAGCCCTGTGTTGCGTGGTGATGTGCAGCTCTGTGTCGCGCACTGATGTGCAACCCTCCATCGCGCGGTGATGGGCAGCCATGTGTCGTGCAGTGATGGGCAGCCCTGCATTGCGCGGTGATGTGCAACACTCCATCGCGCGGTGATGGGCAGCCATGTGTCGTACAGTGATGGGCAGCCCTGCGTCGTGCAGTGATGTGCAGCTCTGTGTCGCGCACTGATGTCCAACCCTGTGTCGCGCGGTGATGTGCAGCCCTGCATCGCGCGGTGATGTGCAGCCCTGTGTTGCGTGGTAATGGGCAGCCCTGCGTCACACGGTTATGTGCAGCTCTGCGTCGCACGGTGATGTATAACCCTGCATCACACGGTGATGTGCAGCTCTGTGTCGCACGGTGATGTGCAGCTCTGTGTCGCGCGGTGATGTGCAGCCCTGCATCATGCGGTGATGTGCAGCTCTGTGTCGTAAGGTGATGTGCAGCTCTGTGTCGCGCACTGATGTGCAACCCTGCGTGGTGCAGTGATGTGCAGCCCTGCATCGCATGGTGATGTGCAGCCCTGTGTTGCGTGGTGATGTGCAGCTCTGTGTCGCGCACTGATGTGCAACCCTCCATCGCGCGGTGATGGGCAGCCATGTGTCGTGCAGTGATGGGCAGCCCTGCGTCGTGCAGTGATGTGCAGCTCTGTGTCGCGCACTGATGTGCAGCCCTGTGTCGCGTGGTGATGTGCAGCCCTGCGTCGCGCGGTGATGTGCAGCCCTGTGTTGCGTGGTAATGGGCAGCCCTGCGTCACACGGTTATGTGCAGCTCTGCGTCGCGCGGTGATGTATAACCCTGCATCACACGGTGATGTGCAGCTCTGTGTCGCGCGGTGATGTGCAGCTCTGTGTCGCGCGGTGATGTGCAGCCCTGCTTCACGCGGTGATGGGCAGCCCTGTGTTGTGCAGTGATGGGCGGCCCTGCGTCGCGCAGTGATGTGCAGCTCTGTGTCACGCACTGATGTTCAACTATCCATCGCGCGGTGATGGGCAGCCCTGCGTCGTGCAGTGATGTGCAGCCCTGCATTGCGCGGTGATGTGCAACCCTCCATCGCGCGGTGATGGGCAGCCATGTGTCGTGCAGTGATGGGCAGCCCTGCATTGCGCGGTGATGTGCAACCCTCCATCGCACGGTGATGGGCAGCCATGTGTCGTGCAGTGATGGGCAGCCCTGCGTCGTGCAGTGATGTGCAGCTCTGTGTCGCGCACTGATGTGCAGCCCTGTGTCGCGCGGTGATGTGCAGCCCTGCGTCGCGCGGTGATGTGCAGCCCTGTGTTGCGTGGTAATGGGCAGCCCTGCGTCACACGGTTATGTGCAGCTCTGCGTCGTGCGGTGATGTATAACCCTGCATCACACGGTGATGTGCAGCTCTGTGTCGCGCGGTGATGTGCAGCTCTGTGTCACACAGTGATGGGCAGCCCTGTGTCGCGCGGTGATGGGCAGCCCTGTGTCACGCAGTGATGGGCAGCCCTGTGTCGCGCGGTGATGGGCAGCCCTGCGTTGCGCACTGATGGGCAGCCCTGCATCATGCAGTGATGTGCAGCCATGCACCGCGTGGTGATGTGCAGCCCTGTGTCACGCAGTGATGGGCAGCCCTGTGTCGTGCAGTGATGGCAAGCCCTGCACCGCGCAGTGATGTACAGCCATGCATTGCGTGGTGATGTGCGGCCCTGCGTCACGCAGTGACGTGCAGCCCTGTGCCACGCAGTGACGTGCAGCCTTGCTCCGTGCAGTGATGTGCAGCCCTGCATTGCGCAGGGATCTGCAGTCCTGTGTTGTGCAGTGATGTGCAGCCCTGCGTCGCATGGTGATGTGCAGCCCTGCGTCGCACGGTGATGTGCAGCCCTGCGTCGCACGGTGATGTGCAGCCCTGCGTCGTGCGGTGATGTGCAGCCCTGCGTCGTGCGGTGATGTGCAGCCCTGCATCATGCGGTGATGTGCAGCTCTGTGTCGTAAGGTGATGTGCAGCTCTGTGTCGCGCACTGATGTGCAACCCTGCGTGGTGCAGTGATGTGCAGCCCTGCATCGCATGGTGATGTGCAGCCCTGTGTTGCGTGGTGATGTGCAGCTCTGTGTCGCGCACTGATGTGCAACCCTCCATCGCGCGGTGATGGGCAGCCATGTGTCGTGCAGTGATGGGCAGCCCTGCGTCGTGCAGTGATGTGCAGCTCTGTGTCCCGCACTGATGTGCAGCCCTGTGTCGCGTGGTGATGTGCAGCCCTGCGTCGCGCGGTGATGTGCAGCCCTGTGTTGCGTGGTAATGGGCAGCCCTGCGTCACACGGTTATGTGCAGCTCTGCGTCGCGCGGTGATGTATAACCCTGCATCACACGGTGATGTGCAGCTCTGTGTCGCGCGGTGATGTGCAGCTCTGTGTCGCGCGGTGATGTGCAGCCCTGCTTCACGCGGTGATGGGCAGCCCTGTGTTGTGCAGTGATGGGCGGCCCTGCGTCGCGCAGTGATGTGCAGCTCTGTGTCACGCACTGATGTTCAACCCTCCATCGCGCGGTGATGGGCAGCCCTGCGTCGTGCAGTGATGTGCAGCCCTGCATTGCGCGGTGATGTGCAACCCTCCATCGCGCGGTGATGGGCAGCCATGTGTCGTGCAGTGATGGGCAGCCCTGCATTGCGCGGTGATGTGCAACCCTCCATCGCACGGTGATGGGCAGCCATGTGTCATGCAGTGATGGGCAGCCCTGCGTCGTGCAGTGATGTGCAGCTCTGTGTCGCGCACTGATGTGCAGCCCTGTGTCGCGCGGTGATGTGCAGCCCTGCGTCGCGCGGTGATGTGCAGCCCTGTGTTGCGTGGTAATGGGCAGCCCTGCGTCACACGGTTATGTGCAGCTCTGCGTCGTGCGGTGATGTATAACCCTGCATCACACGGTGATGTGCAGCTCTGTGTCGCGCGGTGATGTGCAGCTCTGTGTCACACAGTGATGGGCAGCCCTGTGTCGCGCGGTGATGGGCAGCCCTGTGTCACGCAGTGATGGGCAGCCCTGTGTCGCGCGGTGATGGGCAGCCCTGCGTTGCGCACTGATGGGCAGCCCTGCATCATGCAGTGATGTGCAGCCATGCACCGCGTGGTGATGTGCAGCCCTGTGTCACGCAGTGATGGGCAGCCCTGTGTCGTGCAGTGATGGCAAGCCCTGCACCGCGCAGTGATGTACAGCCATGCATTGCGTGGTGATGTGCGGCCCTGCGTCACGCAGTGACGTGCAGCCCTGCGCCACGCAGTGACGTGCAGCCTTGCTCAGTGCAGTGATGTGCAGCCCTGCATTGCGCAGGGATCTGCAGCCCTGTGTTGTGCAGTGATGTGCAGCCCTGCGTCGCATGGTGATGTGCAGCCCTGCGTCGCACGG
This sequence comes from Mustelus asterias, assembly GCF_964213995.1. Classification (NCBI taxonomy): domain Eukaryota; kingdom Metazoa; phylum Chordata; class Chondrichthyes; order Carcharhiniformes; family Triakidae; genus Mustelus; species Mustelus asterias. Next base: position 74,247,450 of record NC_135804.1, on the reverse strand, counting down.
TGATGTGCAGCCCTGCGTCGCACGGTGATGTGCAGCCCTGCGTCGTGCGGTGATGTGCAGCCCTGCATCATGCGGTGATGTGCAGCTCTGTGTCGTGCGGTGATGTGCAGCTCTGTGTCGCGCACTGATGTGCAACCCTCCATCGCGCGGTGATGTGCAGCCCTGCGTCGTGCAGTGATGTGCAGCTCTGTGTCGCGCACTGATGTGCAACCCTGCGTGGTGCAGTGATGTGCAGCCCTGCATCGCGTGATGATGTGCAGCCCTGTGTTGTGCAGTGATGTGCAGCCCTGTGTTGTGCAGTGATGTGCAGCCCTGTGTTGCGCAGTGATGTGCAGCCCTGTGTCGCGCGGTGATGTGTAGCCCTGTGTCGCGCGGTGATGTGCAGCCCTGCATCGCGTGGTGATGTGCAGCCGTGTCGCGCGGTGATGTGCAGCCCTGCATCGCGTGGTGATGTGCAGCCCTGCATCGCATGGTGATGTGCAGCCCTGTGTTGCGTGGTGATGTGCAGCTCTGTGTCGCGCACTGATGTGCAACCCTCCATCGTGCGGTGATGGGCAGCCATGTGTCGTGCAGTGATGGGCAGCCCTGCATTGCGCGGTGATGTGCAACCCTCCATCGCGCGGTGATGGGCAGCCATGTGTCGTACAGTGATGGGCAGCCCTGCGTCGTGCAGTGATGTGCAGCTCTGTGTCGCGCACTGATGTGCAACCCTGTGTCGCGCGGTGATGTGCAGCCCTGCATCACACGGTGATGTGCAGCTCTGTGTCGCGCGGTGATGTGCAGCTCTGTGTCGCGTGGTGATGTGCAGCCCTGCTTCACGCGGTGATGGGCAGCCCTGTGTTGTGCAGTGATGGGCGGCCCTGCGTCGCGCAGTGATGTGCAGCTCTGTGTCACGCACTGATGTTCAACCCTCCATCGCGCGGTGATGGGCAGCCCTGCGTCGTGCAGTGATGTGCAGCCCTGCATTGCGCGGTGATGTGCAACACTCCATCGCGCGGTGATGGGCAGCCATGTGTCGTGCAGTGATGGGCAGCCCTGCATTGCGCGGTGATGTGCAACCCTCCATCGCGCGGTGATGGGCAGCCATGTGTCGTGCAGTGATGGGCAGCCCTGCGTCGTGCAGTGATGTGCAGCTCTGTGTCGCACACTGATGTGCAGCCCTGTGTCGCGCGGTGATGTGCAGCCCTGCGTCGCGCGGTGATGTGCAGCCCTGTGTTGCGTGGTAATGGGCAGCCCTGCGTCACACGGTTATGTGCAGCTCTGCGTCGCGCGGTGATGTATAACCCTGCATCACACGGTGATGTGCAGCTCTGTGTCGCGCGGTGATGTGCAGCTCTGTGTCACACAGTGATGGGCAGCCCTGTGTCACGCGGTGATGGGCAGCCCTGTGTCACGCAGTGATGGGCAGCCCTGTGTCGCGCGGTGATGGGCAGCCCTGCGTTGCGCACTGATGGGCAGCCCTGCATCATGCAGTGATGTGCAGCCATGCACCGCGTGGTGATGTGCAGCCCTGTGTCACGCAGTGATGGGCAGCCCTGTGTCGTGCAGTGATGGCAAGCCCTGCACCGCGCAGTGATGTACAGCCATGCATTGCGTGGTGATGTGCGGCCCTGCGTCACGCAGTGACGTGCAGCCCTGCGCCACGCAGTGACGTGCAGCCTTGCTCCGTGCAGTGATGTGCAGCCCTGCATTGCGCAGGGATGTGCCGCCCTGTGTCACGCAGTGATGTACAGCCCTGCATTGCGCAGGGATCTGCAGCCCTGTGTTGTGCAGTGATGTGCAGCCCTGCGTCGCATGGTGATGTGCAGCCCTGCGTCGCACGGTGATGTGCAGCCCTGCGTCGCACGGTGATGTGCAGCCCTGCGTCGTGCGGTGATGTGCAGCCCTGCATCATGCGGTGATGTGCAGCTCTGTGTCGTGCGGTGATGTGCAGCTCTGCGTCGCGCACTGATGTGCAACCCTCCATCGCGCGGTGATGGGCAGCCCTGCGTCGTGCAGTGATGTGCAGCTCTGTGTCGCGCACTGATGTGCAACCCTGCGTGGTGCAGTGATGTGCAGCCCTGCATCGCGTGATGATGTGCAGCCCTGTGTTGTGCAGTGATGTGCAGCCCTGTGTTGTGCAGTGATGTGCAGCCCTGTGTTGCGCAGTGATGTGCAGCCCTGTGTCACGCGGTGATGTGTAGCCCTGTGTCGCGCGGTGATGTGCAGCCCTGCATCGCGTGGTGATGTGCAGCCCTGTGTCGCGCGGTGATGTGCAGCCCTGCATCGCGTGGTGATGTGCAGCCCTGCATCGCATGGTGATGTGCAGCCCTGTGTTGCGTGGTGCTGTGCAGCTCTGTGTCGCGCACTGATGTGCAACCCTCCATCGCGCGGTGATGGGCAGCCATGTGTCGTGCAGTGATGGGCAGCCCTGCATTGCGCGGTGATGTGCAACCCTCCATCGCGCGGTGATGGGCAGCCATGTGTCGTACAGTGATGGGCAGCCCTGCGTCGTGCAGTGATGTGCAGCTCTGTGTCGCGCACTGATGTGCAACCCTGTGTCGCGCGGTGATGTGCAGCCCTGCGTCGCGCGGTGATGTGCAGCCCTGTGTTGCGTGGTAATGGGCAGCCCTGCGTCACACGGTTATGTGCAGCTCTGCGTCGCACGGTGATGTATAACCCTGCATCACACGGTGATGTGCAGCTCTGTGTCACACGGTGATGTGCAGGTCTGTGTCGCGCGGTGATGTGCAGCCCTGCGTCGTGCGGTGATATGCAGCCCTGCATCATGCGGTGATGTGCAGCTCTGTGTCGTGCGGTGATGTGCAGCTCTGTGTCGCGCACTGATGTGCAACCCTGCGTGGTGCAGTGATGTGCAGCCCTGCATCGCATGGTGATGTGCAGCCCTGTGTTGCGTGGTGATGTGCAGCTCTGTGTCGTGCACTGATGTGCAACCCTCCATCGCGCGGTGATGGGCAGCCATGTGTCGTGCAGTGATGGGCAGCCCTGCGTCGTGCAGTGATGTGCAGCTCTGTGTCGCGCACTGATGTGCAGCCCTGTGTCGCGTGGTGATGTGCAGCCCTGCGTCGCGCGGTGATGTGCAGCCCTGTGTTGCGTGGTAATGGGCAGCCCTGCGTCACACGGTTATGTGCAGCTCTGCGTCGCGCGGTGATGTATAACCCTGCATCACACGGTGATGTGCAGCTCTGTGTCGCGCGGTGATGTGCAGCTCTGTGTCGCGCGGTGATGTGCAGCCCTGCTTCACGCGGTGATGGGCAGCCCTGTGTTGTGCAGTGATGGGCGGCCCTGCGTCGTGCAGTGATGTGCAGCTCTGTGTCGCGCACTGATGTGCAGCCCTGTGTCGCGTGGTGATGTGCAGCCCTGCGTCGCGCGGTGATGTGCAGCCCTGTGTTGCGTGGTAATGGGCAGCCCTGCGTCACACGGTTATGTGCAGCTCTGCGTCGCGCGGTGATGTATAACCCTGCATCACACGGTGATGTGCAGCTCTGTGTCGCGCAGTGATGTGCAGCTCTGTGTCACGCACTGATGTTCAACCCTCCATCGCGCGGTGATGGGCAGCCCTGCGTCGTGCAGTGATGTGCAGCCCTGCATTGCGCGGTGATGTGCAACCCTCCATCGCGCGGTGATGGGCAGCCATGTGTCGTGCAGTGATGGGCAGCCCTGCATTGCGCGGTGATGTGCAACCCTCCATCGCGCGGTGATGGGCAGCCATGTGTCGTGCAGTGATGGGCAGCCCTGCGTCGTGCAGTGATGTGCAGCTCTGTGTCGCGCACTGATGTGCAGCCCTGTGTCGCGCGGTGATGTGCAGCCCTGCGTCGCGCGGTGATGTGCAGCCCTGTGTTGCGTGGTAATGGGCAGCCCTGCGTCACACGGTTATGTGCAGCTCTGCGTCGCGCGGTGATGTATAACCCTGCATCACACGGTGATGTGCAGCTCTGTGTCGCGCGGTGATGTGCAGCTCTGTGTCACACAGTGATGGGCAGCCCTGTGTCGCGCGGTGATGGGCAGCCCTGTGTCACGCAGTGATGGGCAGCCCTGTGTCGCGCGGTGATGGGCAGCCCTGCGTTGCGCACTGATGGGCAGCCCTGCATCATGCAGTGATGTGCAGCCATGCACCGCGTGGTGATGTGCAGCCCTGTGTCACGCAGTGATGGGCAGCCCTGTGTCGTGCAGTGATGGCAAGCCCTGCACCGCGCAGTGATGTACAGCCATGCATTGCGTGGTGATGTGCGGCCCTGCGTCACGCAGTGACGTGCAGCCCTGCGCCACGCAGTGACGTGCAGCCTTGCTCCGTGCAGTGATGTGCAGCTCTGCATTGCGCAGGGATCTGCAGCCCTGTGTTGTGCAGTGATGTGCAGCCCTGCGTCGCATGGTGATGTGCAGCCCTGCGTCGCACGGTGATGTGCAGCCCTGCGTCGCACGGTGATGTGCAGCCCTGCGTCGTGCGGTGATGTGCAGCCCTGCATCATGCGGTGATGTGCAGCTCTGTGTCGTGCGGTGATGTGCAGCTCTGTGTCGCGCACTGATGTGCAACCCTGCATGGTGCAGTGATGTGCAGCCCTGCATCGCGTGATGATGTGCAGCCCTGTGTTGTGCAGTGATGTGCAGCCCTGCATCGCGTGGTGATGTGCAGCCCTGTGTCGCGCGGTGATGTGCAGCCCTGCATCGCGTGGTGATGTGCAGCCCTGCATCGCATGGTGATGTGCAGACCTGTGTTGCGTGGTGATGTGCAGCTCTGTGTCGCGCACTGATGTGCAACCCTCCATCGCGCGGTGATGGGCAGCCATGTGTCGTGCAGTGATGGGCAGCCCTGCATTGCGCGGTGATGTGCAACCCTCCATCGCGCGGTGATGGGCAGCCATGTGTCGTACAGTGATGGGCAGCCCTGCGTCGTGCAGTGATGTGCAGCTCTGTGTCGCGCACTGATGTGCAACCCTGTGTCGCGCGGTGATGTGCAGCCCTGCATCACACGGTGATGTGCAGCTCTGTGTCGCGCGGTGATGTGCAGCTCTGTGTCGCGCGGTGATGTGCAGCCCTGCTTCACGCGGTGATGGGCAGCCCTGTGTTGTGCAGTGATGGGCGGCCCTGCGTCGCGCAGTGATGTGCAGCTCTGTGTCACGCACTGATGTTCAACCCTCCATCGCGCGGTGATGGGCAGCCCTGCGTCGTGCAGTGATGTGCAGCCCTGCATTGCGCGGTGATGTGCAACCCTCCATCGCGCGGTGATGGGCAGCCATGTGTCGTGCAGTGATGGGCAGCCCTGCATTGCGCGGTGATGTGCAACCCTCCATCGCGCGGTGATGGGCAGCCATGTGTCATGCAGTGATGGGCAGCCCTGCGTCGTGCAGTGATGTGCAGCTCTGTGTCGCGCACTGATGTGCAGCCCTGTGCCACACAGTGACGTGCAGCCTTGCTCCGTGCAGTGATGTGCAGCCCTGCATTGTGCAGGGATGTGCCGCCCTGTGTCACGCAGTGATGTACAGCCCTGCATTGCGCAGGGATCTGCAGCCCTGTGTTGTGCAGTGATGTGCAGCCCTGCGTCGCATGGTGATGTGCAGCCCTGCATCGCACGGTGATGTGCAGCCCTGCGTCGCACGGTGATGTGCAGCCCTGCGTCGTGCGGTGATGTGCAGCCCTGCATCATGCGGTGATGTGCAGCTCTGTGTCGTGCGGTGATGTGCAGCTCTGTGTCGCGCACTGATGTGCAACCCTCCATCGCGCGGTGATGGGCAGCCCTGCGTCGTGCAGTGATGTGCAGCTCTGTGTCGCGCACTGATGTGCAACCCTGCGTGGTGCAGTGATGTGCAGCCCTGCATCGCGTGATGATGTGCAGCCCTGTGTTGTGCAGTGATGTGCAGCCCTGTGTTGTGCAGTGATGTGCAGCCCTGTGTTGCGCAGTGATGTGCAGCCCTGTGTCGCGCGGTGATGTGCAGCCCTGTGTCGCGCGGTGATGTGCAGCCCTGCATCGCGTGGTGATGTGCAGCCCTGCATCGCATGGTGATGTGCAGCCCTGTGTTGCGTGGTGATGTGCAGCTCTGTGTCGCGCACTGATGTGCAACCCTCCATCACGCGGTGATGGGCAGCCATGTGCCGTGCAGTGATGGGCAGCCCTGCATTGCGCGGTGATGTGCAACCCTCCATCGCGCGGTGATGGGCAGCCATGTGTCGTACAGTGATGGGCAGCCCTGCGTCGTGCAGTGATGTGCAGCTCTGTGTCGCGCACTGATGTGCAACCCTGTGTCGCGCGGTGATGTGCAGCCCTGCGTCGCGCGGTGATGTGCAGCCCTGTGTTGCGTGGTAATGGGCAGCCCTGCGTCACACGGTTATGTGCAGCTCTGCGTCGCACGGTGATGTATAACCCTGCATCACACGGTGATGTGCAGCTCTGTGTCGCACGGTGATGTGCAGCTCTGTGTCGCGCGGTGATGTGCAGCACTGCGTCGTGCGGTGATGTGCAGCCCTGCATCATGCGGTGATGTGCAGCTCTGTGTCGTGCGGTGATGTGCAGCTCTGTGTCGCGCACTGATGTGCAACCCTGCGTGGTGCAGTGATGTGCAGCCCTGCATCGCGTGATGATGTGCAGCCCTGTGTTGTGCAGTGATGTGCAGCCCTGTGTTGTGCAGTGATGTGCAGCCCTGTGTTGCGCAGTGATGTGCAGCCCTGTGTTGTGCAGTGATGTGCAGCCCTGCGTCGCATGATGATGTGCAGCCCTGCGTCGCACGGTGATGTGCAGCCCTGCGTCGCACGGTGATGTGCAGCCCTGCGTCGTGCGGTGATGTGCAGCCCTGCATCATGCGGTGATGTGCAGCTCTGTGTCGTGCGGTGATGTGCAGCTCTGTGTCGCGCACTGATGTGCAACCCTCCATCGCGCGGTGATGGGCAGCCCTGCGTCGTGCTGTGATGTGCAGCTCTGTGTCGCGCACTGATGTGCAACCCTGCGTGGTGCAGTGATGTGCAGCCCTGCATCGCGTGATGATGTGCAGCCCTGTGTTGTGCAGTGATGTGCAGCCCTGTGTTGTGCAGTGATGTGCAGCCCTGTGTTGCGCAGTGATGTGTAGCCCTGTGTCGCGCGGTGATGTGTAGCCCTGCATCGCGTGGTGATGTGCAGCCCTGTGTTGCGTGGTGATGTGCAGCTCTGTGTCGCGCACTGATGTGCAACCCTCCATCGCGCGGTGATGGGCAGCCATGTGTCGTGCAGTGATGGGCAGCCCTGCGTGGTGCAGTGATGTGCAGCTCTGTGTCGCGCACTGATGTGCAGCCCTGTGTCGCGTGGTGATGTGCAGCCCTGCGTCGCGCGGTGATGTGCAGCCCTGTGTTGCGTGGTAATGGGCAGCCCTGCGTCACACGGTTATGTGCAGCTCTGCATCGCGCGGTGATGTATAACCCTGCATCACACGGTGATGTGCAGCTCTGTGTCGCGCGGTGATGTGCAGCTCTGTGTCGCGCGGTGATGTGCAGCCATGCGTCGTGCGGTGATGTGCAGCCCTGCATCATGCGGTGATGTGCAGCTCTGTGTCGTGCGGTGATGTGCAGCTCTGTGTCGCGCACTGATGTTCAACCCTCCATCGCGCGGTGATGGGCAGCCCTGCGTCGTGCAGTGATGTACAGCTCTGTGTCGCGCACTGATGTGCAACCCTGCGTCGTGCAGTGATGTGCAGCCCTGCATCGCGTGATGATGTGCAGCCCTGTGTTGTGCAGTGATGTGCAGCCCTGTGTTGTGCAGTGATGTGCAGCCCTGTGTTGCGCAGTGATGTGCAGCCCTGTGTCGTGCGGTGATGTGTAGCCCTGTGTCGCGCGGTGATGTGCAGCCCTGCATCGCGTGGTGATGTGCAGCCCTGTGTTGCGTGGTGATCTGCAGCTCTGTGTCGCGCACTGATGTGCAACCCTCCATCGCGCGGTGATGGGCAGCCATGTGTCGTGCAGTGATGGGCAGCCCTGCGTCGTGCAGTGATGTGCAGCTCTGTGTCGCGCACTGATGTGCAGCCCTGCGTCGCGCGGTGATGTGCAGCCTTGCGTCGCGCGGTGATGTGCAGCCCTGTGTCGCGCGGTGATGTGCAGCCCTGCGTCGCGCGGTGATGTGCAGCTCTGTGTCGCGCACTGATGTGCAGCCCTGTGTCGCGCGGTGATGTGCAGCCCTGCGTCGCGCGGTGATGTGCAGCCCTGTGTCGCGCGGTGATGTGCAGCCCTGCGTCGCGCGGTGATGTGCAGCCCTGCGTCACACGGTTATGTGCAGCTCTGCGTCGCGCGGTGATGTGCAGCCCTGTGTCGCGCGGTGATGTGCAGCCCTGCATCACGCGGTGATGGGCAGCCCTGTGTTGTGCAGTGATGGGCGGCCCTGCGCCGCGCAGTGATGTGCAGCTCTGTGTCGCGCACTGATGTGCAGCCCTGCGTCGCAAAGTGACGTGCAGCCCTGTGTCGTGCAGTGATGGGCAGCACTGTGTCGCGCAGTGATGTGCAGCCCTGCGTCTTGCAGTGATGTGCAGCCCTGCATGTCGTGGTGATGTGCAGCCCTGTGTCGCACGGTGATGTGCAGCCTTGTGTCACACGGTGATGTGCAGCCCTGTGTCACGCGGTGATGTGCAGCCCTGCATTGCGTGGTGATGTGCAGCCCTGTGTCGCGCAGTGATGTGCCGCCCTGTGTCACGCAGTGATGTGCAGCCCTGTGTCACGCTGTGATGTGCAGCCCTGCATCGCGTGGTGATGTGCAGCCCTGAGTCGCGCGGTGATGTGCAGCCCTGCATTGCGTGGTGATGTGCAGCCCTGTGTCGCGCGGTGATGTGCAGCCCTGTGTCACGCTGTGATGTGCAGCCCTGCATCGCGTGGTGATGTGCAGCCCTGAGTCGCGCGGTGATGTGCAGCCTTGCATCGCGCAGTGATGTACAGCCCTGCATTGCGCGGTGTTGTGCAGCCCTGTGTCGTGCGGTGATGTGCAGCCCTGTGTCACGCTGTGATGTGCAGCCCTGCATTGCGCGGTGATGTGCAGCCCTGCGTCGCGCGGTGATGTGCAGCCCTGCGTCACACGGTTATGTGCAGCTCTGCGTCGCGCGGTGATGTGCAGCCCTGTGTCGCGCGGTGATGTGCAGCCCTGCATCACGCGGTGATGGGCAGCCCTGTGTTGTGCAGTGATGGGCGGCCCTGCGTCGCGCAGTGATGTGCAGCTCTGTGTCGCGCAGTGATGTGCAGCCCTGCGTCTTGCAGTGATGTGCAGCCCTGCATGTCGTGGTGATGTGCAGCTCTGCGTCGCGCGGTGATGTGCAGCCCTGTGTCGCGCGGTGATGTGCAGCCCTGCATCACGCGGTGATGGGCAGCCCTGTGTTGTGCAGTGATGGGCGGCCCTGCGTCGCGCAGTGATGTGCAGCTCTGTGTCGCGCACTGATGTGCAGCCCTGCGTCGCAAAGTGACGTGCAGCCCTGTGTCGTGCAGTGATGGGCAGCACTGTGTCGCGCAGTGATGTGCAGCCCTGCGTCTTGCAGTGATGTGCAGCCCTGCATGTCGTGGTGATGTGCAGCCCTGTGTCGCACGGTGATGTGCAGCCTTGTGTCACACGGTGATGTGCAGCCCTGTGTCACGCGGTGATGTGCAGCCCTGCATTGCGTGGTGATGTGCAGCCCTGTGTCGCGCAGTGATGTGCAGCCCTGTGTCACGCAGTGATGTGCAGCCCTGTGTCACGCTGTGATGTGCAGCCCTGCATCGCGTGGTGATGTGCAGCCCTGAGTCGCGCGGTGATGTGCAGCCCTGCATTGCGCGGTGATGTGCAGCCCTGTGTCGCGCGGTGATGTGCAGCCCTGTGTCACGCTGTGATGTGCAGCCCTGCATCGCGTGGTGATGTGCAGCCCTGAGTCGCGCGGTGATGTGCAGCCTTGCATCGCGCAGTGATGTACAGCCCTGCATTGCGCGGTGTTGTGCAGCCCTGTGTCGTGCGGTGATGTGCAGCCCTGTGTCACGCTGTGATGTGCAGCCCTGCATTGCGCGGTGATGTGCAGCCCTGCGTCGCGCGGTGATGTGCAGCCCTGCGTCACACGGTTATGTGCAGCTCTGCGTCGCGCGGTGATGTGCAGCCCTGTGTCGCGCGGTGATGTGCAGCCCTGCATCACGCGGTGATGGGCAGCCCTGTGTTGTGCAGTGATGGGCGGCCCTGCGTCGCGCAGTGATGTGCAGCTCTGTGTCGCGCAGTGATGTGCAGCCCTGCGTCTTGCAGTGATGTGCAGCCCTGCATGTCGTGGTGATGTGCAGCCCTGTGTCGCACGGTGATGTGCAGCCTTGTGTCGCACGGTGATGTGCAGCCCTGTGTCACGCGGTGATGTGCAGCCCTGCATTGCGTGGTGATGTGCATCCCTGTGTCACGCAGTGATGTGCAGCCCTGTGTCGCGCAGTGATGTGCAGCCCTGTGTCACGCAGTGATGTGCAGCCCTGTGTCACGCTGTGATGTGCAGCCCTGCATCGCGTGGTGATGTGCAGCCCTGAGTCGTGCGGTGATGTGCAGCCCTGCATTGCACGGTGATGTGCAGCCCTGTGTCGCGCGGTGATGTGCAGCCCTGTGTCACGCTGTGATGTGCAGCCCTGCATCACGTGGTGATGTGCAGCCCTGAGTCGTGCGGTGATGTGCAGCCTTGCATCGTGCAGTGATGTACAGCCCTGCATTGCGCGGTGTTGTGCAGCCCTGTGTCGCGCGGTGATGTGCAGCCCTGTGTCACGCTGTGATGTGCAGCCCTGCATTGCGCGGTGATGTGCAGCCCTGTGTCGCGCGGTGATGTGCAGCCCTGTGTCACGCTGTGATGTGCAGCCCTGCATCGCGCGGTGATGTGCAGCTCTGTGTCGCGCGGTGATGTGCAGCCCTGCGTTGCGCAGTGATGGGCAGCCCTGTGTCATGCAGTGATGTGCAGCCCTGTGTCGCGCAGTGATGTTCAGCGCTGTGTCGCGCAGTGATGGGCAGCCCTGTGTCATGCAGTGATGTGCAGCCCTCTGTCACGCAGTGATGTTCAGCGCTGTGTCGCGCAGTGATGGGCAGCCCTGTGTCATGCAGTGATGTGCAGCCCTGCGTGGTGCAGTGATGTGCAGCCCTGCATTGCGTGATGATGTGCTGCCCTGTGTCACACGGTGATGTGCAGCCGTGTATCGCGCGGAGATGTGCTGCCCTGCGTCACGCGGTGATGGGCAGCGCTGCGTCATGCAGTGACGTGCAGCCCTGCGTTGCGCACTTATGGGCAGCCCTGCGTAGCGCAGTGATGTGCAGCCCTGCACCGTGCGGTGATGTGCAGCCCTGCATTGTGCGGTGATGTGCAGCCCTGCGTTGTGCAGTGATGGTCAGCCCTGCACCGTGCATTGATGTGCAGCCCTGCATCACACGGTGATGGGCGGCCCTGCGTCACGCAGTGACGTGCAGCCCTGCTCAATGCAGTGACGTGCAGCTCTGTGCCGCGCAGTGACGTGCAGCCCTGTGTCGCACAGTGATGTGCAGCCCTGTGTCGCGCAGTGATGTGCAGCCCTGTGTCGCGCAGTGATGGGCAGCTCTGTGTCGCGCAGTGGTGGGCAGCCCTGTGTCACGCAGTGATGTGCAGCCCTGCATTGCGCAGTGATGTGCAGCCCTGCATCGCGCAGTGATGTGCAGCCCTGCATGTCATGGTGATGTGTAGCACTGTGTCGCACGGTGATGTGCAGCCTTGTGTCGCACGGTGATGTGCAGCCCTGCGTCGCGCGGTCATGTGCAGCCCTGCGTTGCGTGGTGATGTGCAGCCCTGTGTCGCGCAGTGATGTGCAGCCCTGTGTCACGCGGTGATGTGCAGCCCTGTGTCGCGCAGTGATGTGCAGCCCTGTGTCACGCAGTGATGTGCAGCCCTGTGTCGCGATGTGATGTGCAGCCCTGCATCGCGCGGTGATGTGCAGCCCTGTGTTGCGCACTGATGTGCACCTCTGTGTCGCGCAGTGACGTGCAGCCCCGTGTCACGCGGTGATGTGCAGCCCTGTGTCACGATGTGATGTGCAGCCCTGCATCGCGCGGTGATGTGCAGCCCTCTGTCGCGCGGTGAGGTGCAGCCCGGCGTTGCGCACTGATGTGCAGCCCTGCATCGCGCGGTGATGTGCAGCCCTGTGTTGCGTGGTGATGTGCACCCCTGTGTCGCGCAGTGACGTGCAGCCCCGTGTCACGCGGTGATGTGCAGCCCTGTGTCACGATGTGATGTGCAGCCCTGCATCGCCCGGTGATGTGCAGCCCTGCACCGCGTGGTGATGTGCAGCCCCGCGTTGCGCAGTGATGTGCAGCCCTTTGTCGCGCAGTGATGTGCAGCCCTGTGTCACGCTGTGATGTGCAGCCCTGCATCGCATGGTGATGTGCAGCCCTGTGTTGCGCGGTGATGTGCAGCCCTGTGTCGCACGGTGATGTGCAGCCCTGCATTGCGCGGTGATGTGCAGCCATGTGTCGCGCAGTGATGGGCAGCCGTGCGACACGCAGTGATGTGCAGCCCTGTGTCGTGCACTGATGTGCAGCCCTGTGTCGTGCGGTGATGTGCAGCCCTGCGTCACACGGTGATGTGCAGCCCTGTGTTGCGTGGTAATGGGCAGCCCTGCGTCGCACGGTGATGTGCAGCCCTGCGTTGTGCACTGATGGGCAGCCCTGCGTTGCACGGTGATGTGCAGCCCTGCACCCCGCGGTTATGTGCAGCCCTGCGTTGCGCAGTGATGTGCAGCCCTGTGTCACGCATTGATGTTCAGCCCTGTGTCGCGCAGTGATGTGCAGCCCTGCGTGGTGCAGTGATGTGCAGCCCTGCATCGCGTGGTGATGTGCAGCCCTGTGTCACGCGGTGATGTGCAGCCCTGCGTTGCGCACTGATGGGCAGCCCAGCATTGCACAGTGATGTGCAGCTCTGTGTCTCGCACTGATGTGCAGCCCTGTGTCGCACGGTGATGGGCAGCCCTGTGTCGCGCAGTGATGGGCAGCCCTGCGTCGCGCAGTGATGTGCAGCGCTGTGTTGCGCAGTGATGTGCAGCCTGGTGTCGCGCGGTGTTGTGCAGCCCTGCGTCGCGCGGTGATGTGCAGCCCTGCGTCGCGCGGTGATGTGCAGCCCTGTGTCGCGCGGTGATGTGCAGCCCTGCGTCGCGCGGTGATGTGCAGCCCTGCGTCACACGGTTATGTGCAGCTCTGCGTCGCGCGGTGATGTGCAGCCCTGTGCCGCGCGGTGATGTGCAGCCCTGCATCACGCGGTGATGGGCAGCCCTGTGTTGTGCAGTGATGGGCGGCCCTGCGTCGCGCAGTGATGTGCAGCTCTGTGTCGCGCACTGATGTGCAGCCCTGCATCGCAAAGTGACGTGCAGCCCTGTGTCGTGCAGTGATGGGCAGCCCTGTGTCGCGCAGTGATGTGCAGCCCTGCATCTTGCAGTGATGTGCAGCCCTGCATGTCGTGGTGATGTGCAGCCCTGTGTCGCACGGTGATGTGCAGCCTTGTGTCGCACGGTGATGTGCAGCCCTGTGTCACGCGGTGATGTGCAGCCCTGCATTGCGTGGTGATGTGCAGCCCTGTGTCACGCAGTGATGTGCAGCCCTGTGTCGCGATGTGATGTGCAGCCCTGCATCGCGCGGTGATGTGCAGCCCTGTGTTGCGCACTGATGTGCACCTCTGTGTCGCGCAGTGACGTGCAGCCCCGTGTCACGCGGTGATGTGCAGCCCTGTGTCACGATGTGATGTGAAGCCCTGCATCGCGCGGTGATGTGCAGCCTTCTGTCGCGCGGTGAGGTGCAGCCCGGCGTTGCGCACTGATGTGCAGCCCTGCATCGCGCGGTGATGTGCAGCCCTGTGTTGCGTGGTGATGTGCACCCCTGTGTCGCGCAGTGACGTGCAGCCCCGTGTCACGCGGTGATGTGCAGCCCTGTGTCACGATGTGATGTGCAGCCCTGCATCGCCCGGTGATGTGCAGCCCTGCACCGCGTGGTGATGTGCAGCCCCGCGTTGCGCAGTGATGTGCAGCCCTTTGTCGCGCAGTGATGTGCAGCCCTCTGTCACGCTGTGATGTGCAGCCCTGCATCGCATGGTGATGTGCAGCCCTGTGTTGCGCGGTGATGTGCAGCCCTGTGTCGCACGGTGATGTGCAGCCCTGCATTGCGCGGTGATGTGCAGCCATGTGTCGCGCAGTGATGGGCAGCCGTGCGACACGCAGTGATGTGCAGCCCTGTGTCGTGCACTGATGTGCAGCCCTGTGTCGCGCGGTGATGTGCAGCCCTGCGTCACACGGTGATGTGCAGCCCTGTGTTGCGTGGTAATGGGCAGCCCTGCGTCGCACGGTGATGTGCAGCCCTGCGTTGTGCACTGATGGGCAGCCCTGCGTTGCACGGTGATGTGCAGCCCTGCACCCCGCGGTTATGTGCAGCCCTGCGTTGCGCAGTGATGTGCAGCCCTGTGTCACGCATTGATGTTCATCCCTGTGTCGCGCAGTGATGTGCAGCCCTGCGTGGTGCAGTGATGTGCAGCCCTGCATCGCGTGGTGATGTGCAGCCCTGTGTCACGCGGTGATGTGCAGCCCTGCGTTGCGCACTGATGGGCAGCCCAGCATTGCACAGTGATGTGCAGCTCTGTGTCTCGCACTGATGTGCAGCCCTGTGTCGCACGGTGATGGGCAGCCCTGTGTCGCGCAGTGATGGGCAGCCCTGCGTCGCGCAGTGATGTGCAGCGCTGTGTTGCGCAGTGATGTGCAGCCTGGTGTCGCGCGGTGTTGTGCAGCCCTGCGTCGCGCGGTGATGTGCAGCCCTGTGTCACGCAGTGATGTGCAGCCCTGCATTGCGCGGTGATCTGCAGGCCTGCATTGTGCGGTGATGTGCAGCTCTGTGTCGTGCGCTGATGTGCAGCTCTCTGTCCCGCACTGATGTGCAGCCCTGCATCATGCGGAGGTGGGCAGCCCTGTGTCCTGCAGTGATGGGCAGCCCTGCGATGCACAGTGATGTGCAGCCCTGCATCGCGCGGTGATGTGCAGCCCTGCGTCGCGCGGTGATGTGCAGCCCTGCATCGCGCAGTGATGTGCAGCCCTGCATCGCGCAGTGATGTACAGCCCTGCATCGCATGGTGATGTGCAGCCCTGTGTCGCGCGGTGATGTGCAGCCCTGTGTCGCGTGGTGATGTGCAGCCCTGCATTGTGCGGTGACGTGCAGCCCTGTGTCACGCGGTGATGTGCAGCCCTGCATCGCGCATTGATGTACAGCCCTGCATCGCATGGTGATGTGTAGCCCTGTGTCACGTGGTGATGTGCAGCCCTGTGTCACGCAGTGATGTGCAGCCCTGCGTTGCGCACTGACGGGCAGCCCTGCATCGCGCGGTGATGTGCAGCCCTGCGTTGCGCAATGATGTGCAGCCCTGTGTCACGCAGTGATGGGCAGCCCTGTGTCGTGCAGTGATGGCAAGCCCTGCACCGCGCAGTGATGTACAGCCCTGCGTTGCGCGGTGATGGGCGGCCCTGCGTCGCGCAGTGATGTGTAGCCCTGCATTGTGTGGTGATGTGCAGCCCTGTGTTGCGCGGTGATGCGCAGCCCTGTGTCACGCGGTGATGTGCAGCCCTGCATTGTGTGGTGATGCACAGCCCTGTGTTGCGCAGTGATGTGCAGCCCTGCGTTGCGCGGTGATGTGCAGCTCTGTGTCGCGCACTGATGTGCAACCCTCCATCGCGCGGTGATGGGCAGCCATGTGTCGCGCAGTGATGGGCAGCCCTGCGTCGTGCAGTGATGTGCAGCTCTGTGTCGCGCACTGATGTGCAGCCCTGCGTCGCGCGGTGATGTGCAGCCTTGTGTCACGCGGTGATGTGCTGCCCTGCGTTGCGCAGTGATGTGCAGCCCTGTGTCACACAGTGATGTGCAGGGCTGTGTCGCGCAGTGATGTGCAGCCCTGCACCGTGCAGTGATGTACAGCCATGTGTTGCACGGTGATGAGCGGCCCTGCGTCGCGCAGTGACTTGCAGGCCTGCTCCATGCAGTGATGTGCAGCTCTGTGTCGCGCACTGATGAGCAGCCCTGCATTGCGCGGTGATGTGCAGCCCTACGTTGCACAGTGATGGGAAGCCCTGCATCACGCAGTGATGTGCAGCCCTTCGTTGCGCAGTGATGTGCAGCCCTGCATTGTGCGGTGATGTGCAGCCCTGCATCGCGCGGTGATGTGCAGCCCTGCGTCATGCAGTGATGTGCAGCCCTGCATCGCGCAGTGATGTACAGCCCTGCATCGCATGGTGATGTGCAGCCCTGTGTCGCGCGGTGATGTGCAGCCATGTGTCGCGTGGTGATGTGCAGCCCTGCGTTGTGCGGTGATGTGCAGCCCTGTGTCGCGCGGTGATGTGCAGCCCTGCATCGCGCATTGATGTACAGCCCTGCATCGCATGGTGATGTGCAGCCCTGTGTCGCACGATGATGTGCAGCCCTGCGTTGCGCGGTGATGTGCAGCTCTGTGTCACGCGGTGATGTGCAGCCCTGTGTCACGCGGTGATGTGCAGCCCTGCATTGCGCACTGACGGGCAGCCCTGCATCGCGTGGTGATGTGCAGCCCTTCACCGCATTGTGATGTGCAGCCCTGCGTTGTGCAATGATGTGCAGCCCTGTGTCACGCAGTGATGGGCAGCCCTGTGTCGTGCAGTGATGGCAAGCCCTGCACCGTGCAGTGATGTACAGCTCTGTGTCACGCACTGATGTGCAACCCTCCATCGCGCGGTGATGGGCAGCCATGTGTCGTGCAGTGATGGGCAGCCCTGCGTCACGCAGTGATGTGCAGCTCTGTGTCGCGCACTGATGTGCAGCCCTGTGTCCCGCGGTGATGTGCAGCCCTGCGTCGCGCGGTGATGTGCAGCCCTGTGTTGCGTGGTAATGGGCAGCCCTGCGTCGCACGGTTATGTGCAGCCCTGCGTCGCGCGGTGATGTGCAGCCCCGCATCGCACGGTGATGTGCAGCTCTGTGTCGCGCGGTGATGTGCAGCCCTGCATCACGCGGTGATGGGCAGCCCTGTGTCGTGCAGTGCATTGTGCGGTGATGTGCAGCCCTGCATCGGGCGGTGATGTGCAGCCCTGCGTCACGCAGTGATGTGCAGCCCTGCATCGCGCAGTGCTGTGCAGCACTGTGCCGTGCAGTGTTGTGCAGCCCTGTGTCACGCGGTGATGTGCAGCCCTGCATCACGCAGTGATGTACAGCCCTGCATCGCATGGTGATGTGCAGCCCTGTGTCGCAAGGTGATGTGCAGCCCTGTGTCGCGTGGTGATGTGCAGCCCTGCGTTGTGCGGTGATGTGCAGCCCTGTGTCGCGCGGTGATGTGCAGCCCTGCATCGCGCATTGATGTACAGCCCTGCATCGCATGGTGATGTGCAGCCCTGTGTCGCACGATGATGTGCAACCCTGTGTCATGTGGTGATCTGCAGCCCTGCGTTGCGCGGTGATGTGCAGCTCTGTGTCATGCGGTGATGTGCAGCCCTGCGTTGCGCACTGACGGGCAGCCCTGCATCGCGCGGTGATGTGCAGCCCTTCACCGCGTGGTGATGTGCAGCCCTGCGTTGCGCAATGATGTGCAGCCCTGTGTCACGCAGTGATGGGCAGCCCTGCACCGCGCAGTGATGTACAGCCCTGCGTTGCGCGGTGATGGGCGGCCCTGTGTCACGCAGTGATGTGTAGCCCTGCATTGTGTGGTGATGTGCAGCCCTGTGTTGCGCGGTGATGTGCAGCCCCGTGTCGTGCGGTGATGTGCAGCCCTGCGTTGCGCGGTGATGTGCAGCTCTGTGTCGTGCACTGATGTGCAACCCTCCATCGCACGGTGATGGGCAGCCATGTGTCGCGCAGTGATGGGCAGCCGTGCGTCACGCAGTGATGTGCAGCTCTGTGTCGCGCACTGAGGTGCAGCCCTGTGTCGCGCGGTGATGTGCAGCCCTGCGTCGCGCGGTGATGTGCAGCTCTGTGTCGCACACTAATGTGCAGCCCTGTGTCACGTGGAGATGTGCAGCCCTGTGTCACGTGGTGATGGGCAGCCGTGCGTCACGCAGTGATGTGCAGCTCTGTGTCACGTGGTGATGTGCAGCCCTGCGTTGCGCGGTGATGTGCAGCTCTGTGTCACGTGGTGATGTGCAGCCCTGCATTGCGCGGTGATGTGCAGCTCTGTGTGACGCGGTGATGTGCAGCCCTGCATTGCGCACTGATGGGCAGCCCTGCATCGCGCGGTGATGTGCAGCCCTTCACCGCGTGGTGATGTGCAGCCCTGCGTTGCACAATGATGTGCAGCCCTGTGTCACGCAGTGATGGGCAGCCCTGTGTCGTGCAGTGATGGCAAGCCCTGCACCGCGCAATGATGGACAGCCCTGCATTGCACGGTGATGGGCGGCCCTGCGTCGCGCAGTGATGTGTAGCCCTGCATTGTGTGGTGATGTGCAGCCCTGTGTTGCGCGGTGATGTGCAGCCCCGTGTCGCGCAGTGATGGGCGGCCCTGCGTCGTGCAGTGATGTGCAGCTCTGTGTCGCGCACTGATGTGCAGCCCTGCGTCGCGCGGTGATGTGCAGCCCTGTGTCATGTGGTGATCTGCAGCCGTGCGTTGCGCGGTGATGTGCAGCTCTGTGTCACGCGGTGATGTGCAGCCCTGCGTTGCGCACTGACGGGCTGCCCTGCATCGCGCGGTGATGTGCAGCCCTTCACCGCGTGGTGATGTGCAGCCCTGCGTTGCGCAATGATGTGCAGCCCTGTGTCACGCAGTGATGGGCAGCCCTGCACCACGCAGTGATGTACAGCCCTGCGTTGCGCGGTGATGGGCGGCCCTGTGTCACGCAGTGATGTGTAGCCCTGCATTGTGTGGTGATGTGCAGCCCTGTGTTGCGCGGTGATGTGCAGCCCCGTGTCGTGCGGTGATGTGCAGCCCTGCGTTGCGCGGTGATGTGCAGCTCTGTGTCGTGCACTGATGTGCAACCCTCCATCGCACGGTGATGGGCAGCCATGTGTCGCGCAGTGATGGGCAGCCGTGCGTCACGCAGTGATGTGCAGCTCTGTGTCGCGCACTGAGGTGCAGCCCTGTGTCGCGCGGTGATGTGCAGCCCTGCGTCGCGCGGTGATGTGCAGCTCTGTGTCGCACACTAATGTGCAGCCCTGTGTCACGTGGAGATGTGCAGCCCTGTGTCACGTGGTGATGGGCAGCCGTGCATCACGCAGTGATGTGCAGCTCTGTGTCACGTGGTGATGTGCAGCCCTGCGTTGCGCGGTGATGTGCAGCTCTGTGTCACGTGGTGATGTGCAGCCCTGCGTTGCGCGGTGATGTGCAGCTCTGTGTGACGCGGTGATGTGCAGCCCTGCATTGCGCACTGATGGGCAGCCCTGCATCGCGCGGTGATGTGCAGCCCTTCACCGCGTGGTGATGTGCAGCCCTGCGTTGCGCAATGATGTGCAGCCCTGTGTCACGCAGTGATGGGCAGCCCTGTGTCGTGCAGTGATGGCAAGCCCTGCACCGCGCAATGATGTACAGCCCTGCATTGCGCGGTGATGGGCGGCCCTGCGTCGCGCAGTGATGTGTAGCCCTGCATTGTGTGGTGATGTGCAGCCCTGTGTTGCGCGGTGATGTGCAGCCCCGTGTCGCACAGTGATGGGCGGCCCTGCGTCGTGCAGTGATGTGCAGCTCTGTGTCACGCACTGATGTGCAGCCCTGCGTCGCGCGGTGATGTGCAGCCCTGTGTTGCGTGGTAATGGGCAGCCCTGCGTCGCACGGTGATGTGCAGCTCTGCGTCGCGCGGTGATGTGCAGCCCTGCGTTGTGCACTGATGGGCAGCCCTGCGTTGCACGGTGATGTGCAGCCCTTCACCGCGTGGTGATGTGCAGCCCTGCGTTGCGCAATGATGTGCAGCCCTGTGTCACGCAGTGATGGGCAGCCCTGCACCGCGCAGTGATGTACAGCCCTGCGTTGCGCGGTGATGGGCGGCCCTGTGTCACGCAGTGATGTGTAGCCCTGCATTGTGTGGTGATGTGCAGCCCTGTGTTAGAACATAGAACATAGAACATAGAACATTACAGCGCAGAACAGGCCCTTCGGCCCACGATGTTGCACCGACCAGTTAAAAAAAAAAACTGTGACCCTCCAACCTAAACCAATTTCTTTTCGTCCATGAACCTATCTACGGATCTCTTAAACGCCCCCAAACTAGGCGCATTTACTACTGATGCTGGCAGGGCATTCCAATCCCTCACCACCCTCTGGGTAAAGAACCTACCCCTGACATCGGTTCTATAACTACCCCCCCTCAATTTAAAGCCATGCCCCCTCGTGCTGGATTTCTCCATCAGAGGAAAAAGGCTATCACTATCCACCCTATCTAAACCTCTAATCATCTTATATGTTTCAATAAGATCCCCTCTTAGCCGCCGCCTTTCCAGCGAAAACAATCCCAAATCCCTCAGCCTCTCCTCATAGGATCTCCCCTCCATACCAGGCAACATCCTGGTAAACCTCCTCTGCACCCTCTCCAAAGCCTCCACATCCTTCCTGTAATGTGGGGACCAGAACTGCACACAGTACTCCAAGTGCGGCCGCACCAGAGTTGTGTACAGTTGCAACATAACGCTACGACTCCTAAATTCAATCCCCCTACCAATAAACGCCAAGACACCATATGCCTTCTTAACAACCTTATCTACTTGATTCCCAACTTTCAGGGATCTATGCACACATACACCTAGATCCCTCTGCTCCTCCACACTATTCAAAGTCCTCCCGTTAGCCCTATACTCAACACATCTGTTATTCCTACCAAAGTGAATTACCTCACACTTCTCCGCATTAAACTCCATCCGCCACCTCTCGGCCCAACTTTGCAACCTGTCTAAGTCTTCCTGCAAACTACGACACCCTTCCTCACTGTCTACCACACCACCGACTTTGGTGTCATCAGCAAATTTGCTAATCCACCCAACTATACCCTCATCCAGATCATTAATAAATATTACAAACAGCAGTGGCCCCAAAACAGATCCCTGAGGTACACCACTTGTAACCGCACTCCATGATGAATATTTACTATCAACCACCACCCTCTGTTTCCTATCCGCTAGCCAATTCCTGATCCAATTTCCTAGATCACCCCCAATCCCATACATCTGCATTTTCTGCAGAAGCCTACCATGGTGAACCTTATCAAACGCCTTACTAAAATCCATATATACCACGTCCACTGCCTTGCCCCCATCCACCTCCTTGGTCACTTTCTCAAAAAACTCAATAAGGTTAGTAAGGCACGACCTACCTGCCACAAAACCATGCTGACTATCACCTATCAATTCATTACTCTCCAAATAACTATAAATCCTATCCCTTATAATTTTTTCCAACATCTTGCCGACAACAGAAGTGAGACTCACCGGTCTATAATTCCCGGGGAAGTCTCTGTTCCCCTTCTTAAACAATGGGACAACATTCGCTAACCTCCAATCTTCTGGTACTATACCAGAGGCCAACGACGACCTGAAGATCAGAGCCAGAGGCTCTGCAATCACTTCTCTTGCCTCCCAGAGAATCCTTGGATAAATCCCATCCGGACCAGGGGATTTATCTATTGTGTTGCGCGGTGATGTGCAGCCCCGTGTCGTGCGGTGATGTGCAGCCCTGCGTTGCGCGGTGATGTGCAGCTCTGTGTCGCGCACTGATGTGCAACCCTCCATCGCACGGTGATGGGCAGCCATGTGTCGCGCAGTGATGGGCAGCCGTGCGTCACGCAGTGATGTGCAGCTCTGTGTCGCGCACTGATGTGCAGCCCTGTGTCGCGCGGTGATGTGCAGCCCTGCGTCGCGCGGTGATGTGCAGCTCTGTGTCGCACACTGATGTGCAGCCCTGTGTCACGTGGAGATGTGCAGCCCTGTGTCACGTGGTGATGGGCAGCCGTGCGTCACGCAGTGATGTGCAGCTCTGTGTCACGTGGTGATGTGCAGCCCTGCGTTGCGCGGTGATGTGCAGCTCTGTGTCACGTGGTGATGTGCAGCCCTGCGTTGCGCGGTGATGTGCAGCTCTGTGTGACGCGGTGATGTGCAGCCCTGCATTGCGCACTGATGGGCAGCCCTGCATCGCGCGGTGATGTGCAGCCCTTCACCGCGTGGTGATGTGCAGCCCTGCGTTGCACAATGATGTGCAGCCCTGTGTCACGCAGTGATGGGCAGCCCTGTGTCGTGCAGTGATGGCAAGCCCTGCACCGTGCAATGATGTACAGCCCTGCATTGCACGGTGATGGGCGGCCCTGCGTCGCGCAGTGATGTGTAGCCCTGCATTGTGTGGTGATGTGCAGCCCTGTGTTGCGCGGTGATGTGCAGCCCCGTGTCGCGCAGTGATGGGCGGCCCTGCGTCGTGCAGTGATGTGCAGCTCTGTGTCGCGCACTGATGTGCAGCCCTGCGTCGCGCGGTGATGTGCAGCCCTGTGTCATGTGGTGATCTGCAGCCGTGCGTTGCGCGGTGATGTGCAGCTCTGTGTCACGCAGTGATGTGCAGCCCTGCATTGCGCACTGACGGGCAGCCCTGCATCGCGCGGTGATGTGCAGCCCTTCACCGCGTGGTGATGTGCAGCCCTGCGTTGCGCAATGATGTGCAGCCCTGTGTCACGCAGTGATGGGCAGCCCTGCACCGCGCAGTGATGTACAGCCCTGCGTTGCGCGGTGATGGGCGGCCCTGTGTCACGCAGTGATGTGTAGCCCTGCATTGTGTGGTGATGTGCAGCCCTGTGTTGCGCGGTGATGTGCAGCCCCGTGTCGTGCGGTGATGTGCAGCCCTGCGTTGCGCGGTGATGTGCAGCTCTGTGTCGCGCACTGATGTGCAACCCTCCATCGCACGGTGATGGGCAGCCATGTGTCGCGCAGAGATGGGCAGCCGTGCGTCACGCAGTGATGTGCAGCTCTGTGTCGCGCACTAATGTGCAGCCCTGTGTCGCGCGGTGATGTGCAGCCCTGCGTCGCGCGGTGATGTGCAGCTCTGTGTCGCACACTGATGTGCAGCCCTGTGTCACATGGAGATGTGCAGCCCTGTGTCACGTGGTGATGGGCAGCCGTGCGTCACGCAGTGATGTGCAGCTCTGTGTCACGTGGTGATGTGCAGCCCTGCGTTGCGCGGTGATGTGCAGCTCTGTGTCACGTGGTGATGTGCAGCCCTGCGTTGCGCGGTGATGTGCAGCTCTGTGTGACGCGGTGATGTGCAGCCCTGCATTGCGCACTGATGGGCAGCCCTGCATCGCGCGGTGATGTGCAGCCCTTCACCGCGTGGTGATGTGCAGCCCTGCGTTGCGCAATGATGTGCAGCCCTGTGTCACGCAGTGATGGGCAGCCCTGTGTCGTGCAGTGATGGCAAGCCCTGCACCGCGCAATGATGTACAGCCCTGCATTGCGCGGTGATGGGCGGCCCTGCGTCGCGCAGTGATGTGTAGCCCTGCATTGTGTGGTGATGTGCAGCCCTGTGTTGCGCGGTGATGTGCAGCCCCGTGTCGCGCAGTGATGGGCGGCCCTGCGTCGTGCAGTGATGTGCAGCTCTGTGTCGCGCACTGATGTGCAGCCCTGCGTCGCGCGGTGATGTGCAGCCCTGTGTTGCGTGGTAATGGGCAGCCCTGCGTCGCACGGTGATGTGCAGCTCTGCGTCGCGCGGTGATGTGCAGCCCTGCGTTGTGCACTGATGGGCAGCCCTGCGTTGCACGGTGATGTGCAGCCCTGCACCACGTGGTTATGTGCAGCCCTGCGTTGTGCACTGATGTGCAGCCCTGTGTCACGCAGTGATGTTCAGCCCTGTGTCACGCAGTGATGTGCAGCCCTGCGTGGTGCAGTGATGTGCTGCCCTGCATTGCGCGGTGATGTGCAGCCCTACGTTGCACAGTGATGGGAAGCCCTGTGTCATGCAGTGATGTGCAGCCCTTCGTTGCGCAGTGATGTGCAGCCCTGCATTGTACGGAGATGTGCAGCCCTGCATCGCGCGGTGATGTGCAGCCCTGCGTCGCACGGTGATGTGCAGCACTACGTCGCGCAGTGATGTGCAACTCTGTGTCACGCACTGTTGTGCAGCTCTGTGTTGCGTGGTGATGTGCAGCCCTGCGTTGCGCGGTGATGTGCAGCTCCGTGTCGCGCACTGATGTGCAACCCTCCATCGCGCGGTGATGGGCAGCCATGTGTCGTGCAGTGATGGGCAGCCCTGCGTCACGCAGTGATGTGCAGCTCTGTGTCGCGCACTGATGTGCAGCCCTGTGTCCCGCGGTGATGTGCAGCCCTGCGTCGCACGGTTATGTGCAGCCCTGCGTCGCGCGGTGATGTGCAGCCCCGCATCGCACGGTGATGTGCAGCTCTGTGTCGCGCGGTGATGTGCAGCCCTGCATCACGCGGTGATGGGCAGCCCTGTGTCGTGCAGTGCATTGTGCGGTGATGTGCAGCCCTGCATCGCGCGGTGATGTGCAGCCCTGCGTCACGCAGTGATGTGCAGCCCTGCATCGCGCAGTGCTGTGCAGCACTGTGCCGTGCAGTGTTGTGCAGCCCTGTGTCACGCGGTGATGTGCAGCCCTGCATCACGCAGTGATGTACAGCCCTGCATCGCATGGTGATGTGCAGCCCTGTGTCGCGCGGTGATGTGCAGCCCTGTGTCGCGTGGTGATGTGCAGCCCTGCGTTGTGCGGTGATGTGCAGCCCTGTGTCGCGCGGTGATGTGCAGCCCTGCATCGCGCATTGATGTACAGCCCTGCATTGCATGGTGATGTGCAGCCGTGTGTCGCGCGATGCTGTGCAGCCCTGCGTCACGCAGTGATGTGCAGCCCTGCATCGCGCAGTGCTGTGCAGCACTGTGCCGTGCAGTGTTGTGCAGCCCTGTGTCACGCGGTGATGTGCAGCCCTGCATCACGCAGTGATGTACAGCCCTGCATCGCATGGTGATGTGCAGCCCTGTGTCGCGCGGTGATGTGCAGCCCTGTGTCGCGTGGTGATGTGCAGCCCTGCGTTGTGCGGTGATGTGCAGCCCTGTGTCGCGCGGTGATGTGCAGCCCTGCATCGCGCATTGATGTACAGCCCTGCATCGCATGGTGATGTGCAGCCCTGTGTCGCACGATGATGTGCAGCCCTGTGTCATGTGGTGATCTGCAGCCCTGCGTTGCGCGGTGATGTGCAGCTCTGTGTCACGCGGTGATGTGCAGCCCTGCGTTGCGCACTGACGGGCAGCCCTGCATCGCGCGGTGATGTGCAGCCCTTCACCGCGTGGTGATGTGCAGCCCTGCGTTGCGCAATGATGTGCAGCCCTGTGTCACGCAGTGATGGGCAGCCCTGCACCGCGCAGTGATGTACAGCCCTGCGTTGCGTGGTGATGGGCGGCCCTGTGTCACGCAGTGATGTGTAGCCCTGCATTCTGTGGTGATGTGCAGCCCTGTGTTGCGCGGTGATGTGCAGCCCCGTGTCGTGCGGTGATGTGCAGCCCTGCGTTGCGCGGTGATGTGCTGCTCTGTGTCGCGCACTGATGTGCAACCCTCCATCGCACGGTGATGGGCAGCCATGTGTCGCGCAGTAATGGGTAGCCGTGCGTCACGCAGTGATGTGCAGCTCTGTGTCGTGCAGTGATGGGCAGCCCTGTGTCACACAGTGATGTGCAGCCCTGTGTGGTGCAGTGATGTGCAGCCCTCCATCGCGTGATGATGTGCAGCCTTGTGTCGCGCGGTGATGTGCTGCCCTGCGTCACGCGGTGATGTGCAGCCCTGCATCGTGCGGTGATGTGCAGCTCTGTGTCGCGCAGTGATGTGCAGCTCTGTGTCGCGCACTGATGTGCAACCCTCCATCGCGCAGTGATGGGCAGCCCTGCGTCGCGCAGTGATGTGCTGCTCTGTGTCACGCACTGATGGGCAGCCCTGTGTCGTGCAGTGATGGCAAGCCCTGCACCGCGCAATGATGTACAGCCCTGCATTGCGCGGTGATGGGCGGCCCTGCGTCGCGCAGTGATGTGTAGCCCTGCATTGTGTGGTGATGTGCAGCCCTGTGTTGCGCGGTGATGTGCAGCCTCGTGTCGCGCAGTGATGGGCGGCCCTGCGTCGTGCAGTGATGTGCAGCTCTGTGTCGCGCACTGATGTGCAGCCCTGCGTCGCGCGGTGATGTGCAGCCCTGTGTCATGTGGTGATCTGCAGCCCTGCGTTGCGCGGTGATGTGCAGCTCTGTGTCACGCGGTGATGTGCAGCCCTGCGTTGCGCACTGACGGGCAGCCCTGCATCGCGCGGTGATGTACAGCCCTTCACCGCGTGGTGATGTGCAGCCCTGCGTTGCGCAATGATGTGCAGCCCTGTGTCACGCAGTGATGGGCAGCCCTGCACCGCGCAGTGATGTACAGCCCTGCGTTGCGTGGTGATGGGCGGCCCTGTGTCACGCAGTGATGTGTAGCCCTGCATTGTGTGGTGATGTGCAGCCCTGTGTTGCGCGGTGATGTGCAGCCCCGCGTCGTGCGGTGATGTGCAGCCCTGCATTGCGCGGTGATGTGCAGCTCTGTGTCGCGCACTGATGTACAACCCTCCATCGCGCGGTGATGGGCAGCCATGTGTCGCGCGGTAATGTGCAGCCCTGCATTGCGCGGTGATGTGCAGCTCTGTGTCACGCACTGATGTACAACCCTCCATCGCGCGGTGATGTGCAGCCCTGTGTCGCGCAGTGATGTGCAGCTCTGTGTCGCGCACTGATGTACAACCCTCCATCGCGCGGTGATGGGCAGCCATGTGTCGCGCAGTGATGGGCAGCCGTGCGTCACGCAGTGATGTGCAGCTCTGTGTCGCGCACTGATGTGCAGCCCTGTGTCGCGCGGTGATGTGCATCCCTGCGTCTCGCGGTGATGTGCAGCCCTGCGTCACGCGGTGATATGCAGCCCTGTGTTGCGTGGTAATGGGCAGCGCTGCGTCGCACGGTGATGTGCAGCCCTGCGTTGTGCACTGATGGGCAGCCCGGCGTTGCACGGTGATGTGCAGCCCTGCGTTGTGCACTGATGGGCAGCCCTGCGTTGCACGGTGATGTACAGCCCTGCACCGCGCGGTTATGAGCAGACCTGCGTTGCGCAGTGATGTGCAGCCCTGTGTCATGCAGTGATGTTCAGCCCTGTGTCGCGCAGTGATGTGCAGCCCTGCGTGGTGCAGTGATGTGCAGCCCTGCATCGCGTGGTGATGTGCAGCCCTGTGTCGCGCGGTGATGTGCAGCCTTGTGTCACGCGGTGATGTGCTGCCCTGCGTTGCGCAGTGATGTGCAGCCCTGTGTTGCGTGGTGATGTGCAGCCCTGTGTCGCGCGGTGATGTGCAGCCTTGTGTCACGCGGTGATGTGCAGCCCTGCGTGGTGCAGTGATGTGCAGCCCTGCATCGCGTGGCGATGTGCAGCCCTGTGTCGCGCGGTGATGTGCAGCCTTGTGTCACGCGGTGATGTGCTGCCCTGCGTTGCGCAGTGATGTGCAGCCCTGCGTCACGCAGTGATGGGCAGCCGTGCGTCACGCAGTGATGTGCAGCTCTGTGTCGCGCACTGATGTGCAGCTCTGTGTCGCGCACTGATGTGCAGCCCTGCGTCGCGCGGTGATGTGCAGCCCTGTGTCGCGCGGTGATGTGCAGCCCTGCGTCGCGCGGTGATGTGCAGCTCTGTGTCGCGCGGTGATGTGCAGCTCTGTGTCGCGCGGTGATGTGCAGCCCTGCGTTGTGCACTGATGGGCAGCCCTGCGTCGCACGGTGATGTGCAGCCCTGCACCGCGCGGTTATGTGCAGCCCTGCGTTGCGCAGTGATGTGCAGCCCTGTGTCACGCAGTGATGTTCAGCCCTGTGTCGCGCAATGATGTGCAGCCCTGCATGGTGCAGTGATGTGCAGCCCTGCATCGCGCGGTGATGTGCAGCTATGTGTCGCGCACTGATGTGCAACCCTCCATCGCGCGGTGATGGGCAGTCATGTGTCGCGCAGTGATGGGCAGCCGTGCGTCACGCAGTGATGTGCAGCTCTGTGTCACGCACTGATGTGCAACCCTCCATCGCGCGGTGATGTGCAGCCGTGCGTCACGCAGTGATGTGCAGCTCTGTGTTTGCGCACTGATGTGCAACCCTCCATCGCGCGGTGTTGGGCAGCCATGTGTCGCGCAGTGAAGGGCAGCCGTGCGTCACGCACTGATGTGCAGCTCTGTGTCGCGCACTGATGTGCAGCCCTGTGTCGCGCGGTGATGTGCAGCCCTGTGTCGTGCAGTGATGTGCAACCCTCCATCGCACGGTGATGTGCAGCCCTGTGTCGCGCGGTGATGTGCAGCCCTGCGTCGCGCGGTGATGTGCAGCCCTGTGTTGCATGGTAATGGGCAGCCCTGCATCGCACGGTGATGTGCAGCTCTGTGTCGCGCACTGATGGGCAGCCCTGCGTTGCACGGTGATGTGCAGCCCTGCACCGCGTGGTTATTTGCAGACCTGCGTTGCGCAGTGATGTGCAGCCCTGTGTCATGCAGTGATGTTCAGCCCTGTGTCACACAGTGATGTGCAGCCCTGCGTGGTGCAGTGATGTGCAGCCCTGCATCGCGTGGTGATGTGCAGCCCTGTGTCACACGGTGATGTGGAGCCTTGTGTCACGCGGTGATGTGCAGCCCTGTGTCACACAGTGATGTGCAGCCCTGTGTCGTGCAGTGATGTGCAGCCCTGCACCGTGCAGTGTTGTGCAGCCGTGCGTTGCGCGGTGATGAGTGGCCCTGCCTCGCGCAGTGACGTGCAGCCCTGCTCCATGCAGTGATGTGCAGCTCTGTGTCGCGCACTGATGGGCAGCCCTGCATTGCGCGGTGATGTGCAGCCCTACGTTGCACAGTGATGGGAAGCCCTGCATCACGCAGTGATGTGCAGCCCTTCGTTGCGCAGTGATGTGCAGCCCTCTCTATTGTGCGGTGATGTGCAGCCCTGCATCGCGCGGTGATGTGCAGCCCTGCGTCACGCAGTGATGTGCAGCCCTGCATCGCACAGTGCTGTGCAGCACTGTGCCGTGCAGTGTTGTGCAGCCTTGTGTCACGCGGTGATGTGCAGCCCTGCATCACGCAGTGATGTACAGCCCTGCATCGCATGTTAGTTGTGCAGCACTGTGTCGTGCGGTGATGTGCAGCCCTGTGTCGCGTGGTGATGTGCAGCCCTGCGTTGTGCGGTGATGTGCAGCCCTGTGTCGCGCGGTGATGTGCAGCCCTGCATCGCGCATTGATGTACAGCCCTGCATCGCATGGTGATGTGCAGCCTGTGTCGCACGATGATGTGCAGCCCTGTGTCACGTGGTGATGTGCAGCCCTGCGTTGCGCGGTGATGTGCAGCTATGTGTCACGCGGTGATGTGCAGCTCTGTGTCACGCGGTGATGTGCAGCCCTGTGTTGCGCACTGATGGGCAGCCCTGCATCGCGTGGTGATGTGCAGCCCTTCACCGCGTGGTGATGTGCAGCCCTGCGTTGTGCAATGATGTGCAGCCCTGTGTCACGCAGTGATGTGCAGCCCTGCACCGCGCAGTGATGTACAGCTCTGCGTTGAGCGGTGATGGGTGGCCCTGCGTCGCGCGGTGATGTGCAGCCCTGTGTCGCGCGGTGATGTGCAGCCCTGCATTGCGCGGTGATGTGCAGCTCTGTGTCGCGCACTGATGTGCAGCCCTGTGTCCCGTGGTGATGTGCAGCCCTGCGTCGCGTGGTGATGTGCAGCCCTGTGTTGCGTGGTAATGGGCAGCCCTGCGTCGCACGGTTATGTGCAGCCCTGCGTCGCGCGGTGATGTGCAGCCCTGCATCACACGGTGATGTGCAGCTCTGTGTCGCGCGGTGATGTGCAGCTGTGTGTCACGCACTAATGTGCAGCCCTGCATCACGCGGTGATGGGCAGCCCTGTGTCGTGCAGTGATGGGCGGCCCTGCGTCCCGCAGTGATGTGCAGCTCTGTGTCGCGCATTGATGTGCAGCCCTGCGTCGCACGGTGATGGGCAGCCCTGCGTCGCGCAGTGATGGGCAGCCCTGCGTCGCGCAGTGATGTGCAGCGCTGTGTTGCGCAGTGATGTGCAGCCCTGTCTCGCGCGGTGATGTGCAGCCCTGTGTCACGCAGTGATGTGCAGCCCTGCGTTGCGCGGTGATCTGCAGGCCTGCATTGTGCGGTGATGTGCAGCTCTGTGTTGTGCGCTGATGTGCAGCTCTCTGTCCCGCACTGATGTGCAGCCCTGCATCGTGCGGAGGTGGGCAGCCCTGTGTCCTGCAGTGATGGGCAGCCCTGCGATGCACAGTGATGTGCAGCCCTGCATCGCGCGGTGATGTGCAGCCCTGCGTCGCGCGGTGATGTGCAGCCCTGCATCGCGCAGTGATGTGCAGCCCTGCATCGCGCAGTGCTGTGCAGCACTGTGCCGTGCAGTGTTGTGCAGCCCTGTGTCGCGCGGTGATGTGCAGCCCTGCATCACGCAGTGATGTACAGCCCTGCATCGCATGGTGATGTGCAGCCCTGTGTCGCGCGGTGATGTGCAGCCCTGTGTCGCGTGGTGATGTGCAGCCCTGCGTTGTGTGGTGATGTGCAGCCCTGTGTCGTGCGGTGATGTGCAGCCCTGCATCGCGCATTGATGTACAGCCCTGCATCGCATGGTGATGTGCAGCCCTGTGTCGCACGATGATGTGCAGCCCTGTGTCACGTGGTGATGTGCAGCCCTGCACCGTGCAGTGATGGGCAGCCATGTGTCGCGCAGTGATGGGCAACCCTGCGTCGTGCAGTGATGTGCAGCTCTGTGTCGCGCACTGATGTGCAACCCTCCATCGCACGGTGATGGGCAGCCATGTGTCGCGCAGTGATGGGCAGCCGTGCGTCACGCAGTGATGTGCAGCTCTGTGTCACGCACTGATGTGCAGCCCTGTGTCGCGCGGTGATGTGCAGCCCTGCGTCGCGCGGTGATGTGCAGCCCTGCGTTGTGCACTGATTGGCAGCCCTGCATTGCACGGTGATGTGCAGCCCTGCACCGCGCGGTTATGTGCAGCCCTGCGTTGTGCGGTGATGTGCAGCCCTGCATCGCGCGGTGATGTGCAGCCCTATGTCGCACGGTGATGTGCAGCCCTGCATCGCGCATTGATGTACAGCCCTGCATCGCATGGTGATGTGCAGCCTGTGTCGCACGATGATGTGCAGCCCTGTGTCACGTGGTGATGTGCAGCCCTGCGTTGCGCGGTGATGTGCAGCTATGTGTCACACGGTGATGTGCAGTCCTGCATTGCGCACCGATGGGCAGCCCTGCATCGCGTGGTGATGCGCAGCCCTTCACCGCGTGGTGATGTGCAGCCCTGCGTTGTGCAATGATGTGCAGCCCTGTGTTACGTGGTGATGTGCAGCCCTGTGTCGCACGGTGATGTGCAGCCCTGCATTGTGTGGTGATGCGCAGCCCTGTGTTGCGCGGTGATGTGCAGCCCTGTGTCGCGCAGTGATGTGCAGCCCTGCATTGTGTGGTGATGCGCAGCCCTGTGTTGCGTGGTGATGTGCAGCTCTGTGTCGCGCACTGATGTGCAACCCTCCATCGCGCGGTGATGGGCAGCCATGTGTCGCGCAGTGATGGGCAGCCCTGCGTCGTGCAGTGATGTGCAGCTCTGTGTCGTGCACTGATGTGCAACCCTCCATCGCACGCTGATGGGCAGCCATGTGTCGCGCAGTGATGGGCAGCCGTGCGTCACGCAGTGATGTGCAGCTCTGTGTCGCGCGGTGATGTGCAGCCCTGTGTCGCGCGGTAATGGGCAGCCCTGCGTCGCACGGTGATGTGCAGCTCTGTGTCACGTGGTGATGTGCAGCCCTGCGTTGTGCACTGATGGGCACCCTGCGTTGCACGGTGATGTGCAGCCCTACACCGCGCGGTTATGTGCAGCTCTGTGTCGCGTGGTGATGTGCAGCCCTGTGTCGCACGGTGATGTGCAGCCTTGTGTCACGTGGTGATGTGCTGCCCTGCGTTGCGCAATGATGTGCAGCCCTGTGTCACACAGTGATGTGCAGCTCTGTGTCGTGCAGTGATGTGCAGCCCTGCACCGTGCAGTGATGTGCAGCCGTGCGTTGCGCGGTGATGAGCGGCCCTGCGTCACGCAGTGACGTGCAGCACTGCTCCATGCAGTGATGTGCAGCTCTGTGTCGCGCACTGATGGGCAGCCCTGCATCACGCAGCGATGTGCAGCCCTTGATTGCGCAGTGATGTGCAGCCCTGCATTGTGCGGTGATGTGCAGCACTGCATCGCGCGGTGATGTGCAGCCCTATGTCACGCGGTGATGTGCAGCCCTGCATCACGCAGTGATGTACAGCCCTGTGTCGCGTGGTGATGAGCAGCCCTGCGTCGCGCGGTGATGTGCAGCCCTGTGTCGCGTGGTGATGTGCTGCCCTGTGTCGCATGGTGATGTGCAGCCCTGCGTTGTGCGGTGATGTGCAGCCCTGTGTCGCACGGTGATGTGCAGCCCTGTGTCGCACGATGATGTGCAGCCCTGTGTCACGTGGTGATGTGCAGCCATGCGTTGCACGGTGATGTGCAACTCTGTGTCACGTGGTGATGTGCAGCCCTGTGTCACGTGGTGATGTGCAGCCCTGCGTTGCGCGGTGATGTGCAGCTCTGTGTCACGTGGTGATGTGCAGCCCTGCGTTGCGCACTGACGGGCAGCCCTGCATTGTGTGGTGATTTGCAGCCCTGCGTTGCGCAATGATGTGCAGCCCTGTGTCACGCAGTGATGGGCGGCCCTGTGTCGCGCAGTGATGGGCGGCCCTGTGTCGTGCAGTGATGTGCAGCCCTGTGTTGCACGGTGATGTGCAGCCCCGTGTCACGTGGTGATGTACAACCCTCCATTGCGCGGTGATGGGCAGCCATGTGTCGCGCAGTGATGGGCAGCCGTGCGTCACGCAGTGATGTGCAGCTCTGTGTCGCGCACTGATGTGCAGCCCTGTGTCGCGCGGTGATGTGCAGCCCTGCGTCGCGTGGTGATGTGCTGCCCTGCGTTGCGTGGTGATGTGCAGCCCTGCGTTGCACGGTGATGTGCAGCCCTGCATCACGCGGTGATGTGCAGCCCTGTGTTGCGTGGTAATGGGCAGCCCTGCGTCGCACGGTGATGTGCAGCTCTGCGTTGTGCACTGATGGGCAGCCCTGCGTTGCACGGTGATGTGCAGCCCTGCACCGCGTGGTTATGTGCAGACCTGCGTTGCGCAGTGATGTGCAGCCCTGTGTCATGCAGTGATGTTCAGCCCTGCGTGGTACAGTGATGTGCAGCCCTGCATCGCGTGGTGATGTGCAGCCCTGCGTTGCGCAATGATGTGCAGCCCTGTGTCACGCAGTGATGGGCGGCCCTGTGTCGTGCAGTGATGGGCGGCCCTGTGTCATGCAGTGATGTGCAGCCCTGTGTTGCACGGTGATGTGCAGCCCCGTGTCACGTGGTGATGTACAACCCTCCATCGCGCGGTGATGGGCAGCCATGTGTCGCGCAGTGATGGGCAGCCGTGCGTCACGCAGTGATGTGCAGCTCTGTGTCGCGCACTGATGTGCAGCCCTGTGTCGCGCGGTGATGTGCAGCCCTGCGTCGCGCGGTGATGTGCAGCCCTGCATCGCGCGGTGATGTGCAGCCCTGTGTTGCGTGGTAATGGGCAGCCCTGCGTCGCACGGTGATGTGCAGCTCTGCGTTGTGCACTGATGGGCAGCCCTGCGTTGCACGGTGATGTGCGGCTCTGCGTTGTGCACTGATGTGCAGCCCTGCACCGTGTGGTTATGTGCAGACCTGCGTTGCGCAGTGATGTGCAGCCCTGTGTCATGCAGTGATGTTCAGCCCTGTGTCACGCAGTGATGTGCAGCCCTGTGTCATGCAGTGATGTTCAGCCCTGTGTCATGCAGTGATGTGCAGCCCTGCGTGGTGCAGTGATGTACAGCCCTGCATCGCGTGGTGATGTGCAGCCCTGTGTCGCACGGTGATGTGCAGCCTTGTGTCACGCGTTGATGTGCAGCCCTGTGTCGTGCAGTGATGCGCAGCCCTGCACCGTGCAGAGATGTGCAGCCGTGCGTTGCGCGGTGATGAGCGGCCCTGCGTCGTGCAGTGACGTGCAGCCCTGCTCCATGCAGTGATGTGCAGCTCTGTGCCGCGCACTGATGGGCAGCCCTGCATTGCGCGGTGATGTGCAGCCCTACGTTGCACAGTGATGGGAACCCTGCATCACGCAGTGATGTGCAGCCCTTCGTTGCGCAGTGATGTGCAGCCCTGCATTGTGCGGTGATGTGCAGCCCTGCATCGCGCGGTGATGTGCAGCCCTGCATCGCGCGGTGATGTGCAGCCCTTCACCACGTGGTGATGTGCAGCCCTGCGTTGCGCAATGCTGTGCAGCCCTGTGTCGTGCAGTGATGGCAAGCCCTGCACCGCGCAGTGATGTACAGCTCTGCGTTGCGCGGTGATGGGTGGCCCTGTGTCGCGCAGTGATGTGTAGCCCTGCATTGTGTGGTGATGGGCAGCCCTGTGTCGTGCAGTGATGGCAAGCCCTGCACCGCGCAGTGATTTACAGCCCTGCGTTGCACAGTGATGGGCGGCCCTGTCTCGCGCAGGGATGTGTAGCCCTGCATTGAGTGGTGATGTGCAGCCCTGTGTTGCACGGTGATGTGCAGCCCCGTGTCGTGCGGTGATGTGCAGCCCTGTGTCGCGCGGTGATGTGCAGCCCTGCGTTGTGCACTGATGGGCAGCCCTGCGTCGCACGGTGATGTGCAGCCCTGCACCGTGCGGTTATGTGCAGCCCTGCGTTGCGCAGTGATGTGCAGCCCTGTGTCACGCAGTGATGTGCAGCACTGTGTCACGCACTGATGTGCAACCCTCCATCGCACGGTGATGGGCAGCCATGTGTCACGCAGTGCTGTGCAGCACTGTGCCGTGCAGTGTTGTGCAGCCCTGTGTCACGCAGCCCTGCATCACGCAGTGATGTACAGTCCTGCATCGCATGTGAATTGTGCAGCACTGTGTCACGCGGTGATGTGCAGCCCTGTGTCGCGCGGTGATGTGCAGCCCTGCATCGCGCATTGATGTACAGCCCTGCATCGCATGGTGATGTGCAGCCTGTGTCGCACGATGATGTGCAGCCCTGTGTCACGTGGTGATGTGCAGCCCTGCGTTGCGCAGTGATGTGCAGCTCTGTGTCACACGGTGATGTGCAGCCCTGCGTTGCGCACTGATGGGCAGCCCTGCATCGCATGGAGATGTGCAGCCCTTCACCGCGTGGTGATGTGCAGCCCTGCTTTGTGCGATGATGTGCAGCCCTGTGTCGCGCGGTGATGTGCAGCCCTGCGTCGCGCGGTGATGTGCAGCCCTGCATTGCGCAGTGATGTGCAGCCCTGTGTTGCGTGGTAATGGGCAGCCCTGCGTCGCATGGTGATGTGCAGCTCTGCGTTGTGCACTGATGGGCAGCCCTGCGTTGCACGGTGATGTGCAGCCCTGCACCGCGCGGTTATGTGCAGGCCTGCGTTGCGCAGTGATGTGCAGCCCTGTGTCATGCAGTGATGTTCAGCCCTGTGTCGCGCAGTGATGTGCAGCCCTGCGTGGTGCAGTGATGTGCAGCCCTGCATCGCGTGGTGATGTGCAGCCCTGTGTCGCACGGTGATGTGCAGCCTTGTGTCACGCGGTGATGTGCTGCCCTGCGTTGCGCAGTGATGTGCAGCCCTGTGTCACACAGTGATGTGCAGCCCTGCACCGTGCAGTGATGTGCAGCTGTGCGTTGTGCGGTGATGAGCGGCCCTGCGTTGCGCAGTGACGTGCAGCCCTGTTCCATGCAGTGATGTGCAGCTCTGTGTCGCGCACTGATGGGCAGCCCTGCATTGCGCGGTGATGTGCAGCCCTACGTTGCACAGTGATGAGAAGCCCTGCATTGTGCGCTGATGTGCAGCCCTGCATTGTGCGGTGATGTGCAGCCCTGCATCGTGCGGTGATGTGCAGCCCTGCATTGCGCGGTGATGTGCAGCCCTGCATCGCACGGTGATGTGCAGCCCTGCGTTGCGCAATGATGTGCAGCCCTGTGTCTCGCAGTGATGGGCAGCCCTGTGTCGTGCAGTGATGGCAAGCCCTGCACCGCGCAGTGATTTACAGCCCTGCGTTGCGCGGTGATGGGCGGCCCGGTGTCACACAGTGATGTGTAGCCCTGCATTGTGTGGTGATGTGCAGCCCTGTGTTGCGCGGTGATGTGCAGCCCCGTGTCGTGCGGTGATGTGCAGCCCTGCATTGCGCGGTGATGTGCAGCTCTGTGTCGCGCACTGATGTACAACCCTCCATCGCGCGGTGATGGGCAGCCATGTGTCGCGCAGTGATGGGCAGCCCTGCGTCGTGCAGTGATGTGCAGCTCTGTGTCGCGCACTGATGTGCAGCCCTGCGTCTCGCGGTGATGTGCAGCCCTGTGTCGCGCACTGATGTGCAGCCCTGCGTCTCACGGTGATGTGCAGCCCTGCGTCGCGCGGTGATGTGCAGCCCTGCGTCGCACGGTGATGTGCAGCCCTGCGTTGTGCACTGATGGGCAGCCCTGCGTTGCACGGTGATGTGCAGCCCTGCGTTGTGCACTGATGGGCAGCCCTGCGTTGCACGGTGATGTACAGCCCTGCACCGCGCGGTTATGTGCAGACCTGCGTTGCGCAGTGATGTGCAGCCCTGTGTCATGCAGTGATGTTCAGCCCTGTGTCGCGCAGTGATGTGCAGCCCTGCGTGGTGCAGTGATGTGCAGCCCTGCATCGCGTGGTGATGTGCAGCCCTGTGTCGCGTGGTGATGTGCAGCCTTGTGTCACGCGGTGATGTGCTGCCCTGCGTCGCGCAGTGATGTGCAGCCCTGTGTCACGTGGTGATGTGCAGCCCTGTGTCGCGCGGTGATGTGCAGCCTTGTGTCACGCGGTGATGTGCAGCCCTGCGTGGTGCAGTGATGTGCAGCCCTGTGTCGCAAAGTGATGTGCAGCCCTGTGTCGTGTGGTGATGTGCTGCTCTGCATTGCGCAATGATGTGCAGCCCTGTGTCACACAGTGATGTGCAGCCCTGTGTCGTGCAGTGATGTGCAGCCCTCCACCGTGCAGTGATGTGCAGCCCTGCATCGCGTGGTGATGTGCAGCCCTGTGTCGCGCGGTGATGTGCAGCCTTGTGTCACGCGGTGATGTGCAGCCCTGTGTCGCACAGTGATGTGCAGCCCTGCGTGGTGCAGTGATTTGCAGCCCTGCATCGCGTGGTGATGTGCAGCCCTGTGTCATGCAGTGATGTTCAGCCCTCTGTCGCGCGGTGATGTGCAGCCTTGTGTCATGCAGTGACGTTCAGCCCTGTGTCGCGCAGTGATGTGCAGCCCTGCGTGGTGCAGTGATGTGCAGCCCTGCATCGTGTGGTGATGTGCAGCCCTGTGTCGCGCGGTGATGTGCTGCCCTGCGTTGCACAGTGATGTGCAGCCCTGTGTCACACAGTGATGTGCAGCCCTGTGTCATGCAGTGATGTGCAGCCCTGCACCGTGCAGTGATGTGCAGCCGTGCATTGCGCGTTGATGAGCGGCCCTGCGTCACGCAGTGACGTGCAGCCCTGTGTCACGCAGTGATGTGCAGCTCTGTGTCGCGCACTGATGTGCAGCTCTGTGTCGCTCACTGATGTGCAGCCCTGCGTCGCGCAGTGATGTGCTGCCCTGCGTCGCACGGTGATGTGCAGCCCTGTGTTGCGTGGTAATGGGCAGCCCTGCGTCGCACGGTGATGTGCAGCTCTGCGTTGTGCACTGATGGGCAGCCCTGCGTTGCAAGGTGATGTGCAGCCCTGCACCACGCGGTTATTTGCGGACCTGCGTTGCGCAGTGATGTGCAGCCCTATGTCATGCAGTGATGTTCAGCCCTGTGTCGCGCAGTGATGTGCAGCCCTGTGTGGTGCAGTGATGTGCAGCCCTGCATCGCGTGGTGATGTGCAGCCCTGTGTCACACGGTGATGTGCAGCCTTGTGTCACGCGGTGATGTGCAGCCCTGCATTGCGCAGTGATGTGCAGCCCTCTGTCACACAGTGATGTGCAGCCCTGTGTCGTGCAGTGATGTGCAGCCCTGCACCGTGCAGTGATGTGCAGCCGTGCGTTGCGCGGTGATGAGCGGCCCTGCGTCGCGCAGTGACGTGCAGCCCTGCTCCATGCAGTGATGTGCAGCTCTGTGTCACGCACTGATGTGCAGCCCTGCATTGCGCGGTGATGTGCAGCCCTACGTTGCACAGTGATGGGAAGCCCTGCATCACGCAGTGATGTGCAGCCCTTCGTTGCACAGTGATGTGCAGCCCTGCATTGTGCGGTGATGTGCAGCCCTGCATCGCGCGGTGATGTGCAGCCCTGCATCGCGCGGTGATGTGCAGCCCTGCGTTGCGCAATGATGTGCAGCCCTGTGTCACGCAGTGATGTGTAGCCCTGCATTGTGTGGTGATGTGCAGCCCTGCGTTGCACGGTGATGGGCGGCCCGGTGTCGCGCAGTGATGTGTAGCCCTGCATTGTGTGGTGATGTGCAGCCCTGTGTTGCACGGTGATGTGCAGCCCCGTGTCGTGCGGTGATGTGCAGCCCTGCGTTGCGTGGTGATGTGCAGCCCCGTGTCGTGCGGTGATGTGCAGCCCTGCATTGCGCGGTGATGTGCAGCTCTGTGTCGCACACTGATGTAGAACACTCCATCGCACGGTGATGTGCAGCCATGTGTCGCGCGGTGATGGGCAGCCCTGCGTCGTGCAGTGATGTGCAGCCCTGTGTCGCGTGGTAATGGGCAGCCCTGCGTCGCGCGGTGATGTGCAGCCCTGCGTCGTGCAGTGATGTGCAGCCCTGTGTCGCGCGGTGATGGGCAGCCCTGCGTCACGCACTGATGTGCAGCCCTGCGTCGTGCAATGATGTGCAGCCCTGTGTCGCGCGGTGATGGGCAGCCATGTGTCGCGCAGTGATGGGCAGCCCTGCGTCGTGCAGTGATGGGCAGTCCTGCGTCACGCAGTGATGGGCGGCCCTGCGTCCTGCAGTGATGTGCAGCTCTGTGTCGCGCACTGATGTGCAGCCCTGTGTCGCGCGGTGATGGGCAGCCCTGCGTCGCACGGTGATGTGCAGCCCTGTGTCGCGCGGTGATGTGCAGCCCTGTGTCGCGCGGTGATGGGCAGCCCTGCGTCGCACGGTGATGTGCAGCTCTGTGTCGCACGGTGATGGGCAGCCCTGCGTCGCACGGTGATGTGCAGCTCTGTGTCGCACGGTGATGTGCAGCTCTGCGTCGCACGGTGATGTGCAGCCCTGCACCGCGCGGTGATGGGCAGCCCTGCGTCGCACGGTGATGTGCAGCTCTGTGTCGCGCGGTGATGTGCAGCCCTGCGTTGTGCACTGATGGGCAGCCCTGCGTCGCACGGTGATGTGCAGCCCTGCGTTGCGCAGTGATGTGCAGCCCTGTGTCACGCAGTGACGTTCAGCCCTGTGTCGCGCAATGATGTGCAGCCCTGCGTGGTGCAGTGATGTGCAGCCCTGCATCGCGTGGTGATGTGCAGCTCTGTGTCGCGCACTGATGTGCAACCCTCCATCGCACGGTGATGGGCAGCCATGTGTCACGCAGTGCTGTGCAGTACTGTGCCGTGCAGTGTTGTGCAGCCCTGTGTCACGCAGTGATGTGCAGCCCTGCATCACGCAGTGATGTACAGCCCTGCATCGCATGTGAATTGTGTAGCACTGTGTCGCGCGGTGATGTGCAGCCCTGTGTCGCGTGGTGATGTGCAGCCCTGCATCGCGCATTGATGTACAGCCCTGCATCGCATGGTGATGTGCAGCCTGTGTCGCACGATGGTGTGCAGCCCTGTGTCACGTGGTGATGTGCAGCACTGTGTCGCGCGGTGATGTGCAGCCCTGTGTCGCGTGGTGATGTGCAGCCCTGCATCGCGCAGTGATGTGCAGCCCTGTGTCACGTGGTGATGTGCAGCCCTGCATCACGCAGTGATGTGCAGCCCTGTGTCACGTGGTGATGTGCAGCCCTGCATTGCGCGGTGATGTGCAGCCCTGTGTCGCGTGGTGATGTGCAGCCCTGTGTCGCGTGGTGATGTGCAGCCCTGCGTTGCGCGGTGATGCGCAGCCCTGCGTCGCGCGGTGATGTGCAGCCCTGCGTTGCGCGGTGATGTGCAGCTCTGTGTCACGCGGTGATGTGCAGCCCTGCGTTGGGCACTGATGGGCAGCCCTGCATCGCATGGTGATGTGCAGCCTGTGTCGCACGATGATGTGCAGCCCTGTGTCACGTGGTGATGTGCAGCACTGTGTCGCATGGTGATGTGCAGCCCTGTGTCGCGTGGTGATGTGCAGCCCTGCATTGCGCAGTGATGTGTAGCCCTGTGTCACGTGGTGATGTGCAGCCCTGCTTCGCACAGTGATGTGCAGCCCTGTGTCACGTGGTGATGTGCAGCCCTGCGTTGCGCGGTGATGTGCAGCCCTGTGTCACGTGGTGATGTGCAGCCCTGCGTTGCGCGGTGATGTGCAGCTCTGTGTCATGCGGTGATGTGCAGTCCTGCGTTGCGCACTGATGGACAGCCCTGCATCGCGTGGTGATGTGCAGCCCTTCACCGCGTGGTGATGTGCAGCCCTGCGTTGTGCAATGATGTGCAGCCCTGTGTCACGTGGTGATGTGCAGCCCTGTGTCATGCAGTGATGGCAAGCCCTGCACCGCGCAGTGATGTACAGCCCTGCGTTGCGCGGTGATGTGCAGCTCTGTGTCACGCGGTGATGTGCAGCCCTGCGCTGCGCACTGATGGACAGCCCTGCATCGCGTGGTGATGTGCAGCCCTTCACCGCATGGTGATGTGCAGCCCTGCGTTGTGCAATGATGTGCAGCCCTGTGTCACGTGGTGATGTGCAGCCCTGTGTCGTGCAGTGATGGCAAGCCCTGCACCGCGCAGTGATGTACAGCCCTGCGTTGCGCGGTGATGGGTGGCCCTGCATCGCGCAGTGATGTGCAGCCCTGCATTGTGTGGTGATGTGCAGCCCTGTGTCGCGCGGTGATGTGCAGCCCTGCGTCGCGCAGTGATGTGCAGCCCTGTGTCGCACGGTGATGTGCAGCCCTGCATTGTGTGGTGATGTACAGCCCTGCATTGTGTGGTGATGTGCAGCCCTGTGTCACGCGGTGATGTGCAGCCCTGTGTCGCGCGGTGAGGTGCAGCCATGCATTGTGTGGTGATGTGCAGCCCTGTGTCGCGCGGTGATGTGCAGCCCTGTGTCGCGCGGTGATGTGCAGCCCTGCGTAGCACGGTGATGTGCAGCCCTGCATTGTGTGGGGATGAGCAGCCCTGTGTCGCGCGGTGATGTGCAGCCCTGCGTAGCGCGGTGATGTGCAGCCCTGTGTTGCGTGGTGATGTGCAGCTCTGTGTCGCGCATTGATGTGCAACCCTCCATCGCGCGGTGATGGGCAGCCATGTGTCGTGCAGTGATGGGCAGCCATGCGTTGTGCAGTGATGTGCAGCTCTGTGTCGCGCACTGATGTGCAGCCCTGTGTCCCGCGGTGATGTGCAGCCCTGCGTCGCGCGGTGATGTGCAGCCCTCTGTTGCGTGGTAATGGGCAGCCCTGCGTCGCACGGTTATGTGCAGCACTGCATCGCGCGGTGATGTGCAGCCCTGCATCGCACGGTGATGTGCAGCTCTGTGTCGCGCGGTGATGTGCAGCTGTGTGTCACGCACTGATGTGCAGCCCTGCATCACGCGGTGATGGGCAGCCCTGTGTCGCGCAGTGATGTGCAGCCCTGCGTCGCACGGTGATGTGCAGCTCTGTGTCGCGCACTGATGTGCAGACCTGTGTCGCGCGGTGATGTGCAGCCTTGCATCGCGCGGTGATGTGCAGCCCTGTGTTGCGTGGTAATGGGCAGCCCTGCGTCACACGGTGATGTGCAGCTCTGTGTCACGCGGTGATGTGTAGCCCTGCGTTGTGCACTGATGGGCAGCCCTGCGTTGCACGGTAATGTCCAGCCCTGCACCGCGCGGTGATGTGCAGCCCTGCGTTGCGCAGTGATGTTCAGCCCTGTGTCACGCAGTGATGTGCAGCCCTGTGTCACGCAGTAATGTTCAGCCCTGTGTCGCGCAGTGATGTGCAGCCCTGCGTGGTGCAGTGATGTGCAGCCCTGCATCGCGTGGTGATGTGCAGCCCTGTGTCGCACGGTGATGTGCAGCCTTGTGTCACGCAGTGATGTGCTGCCCTGCATTGCGCGGTGATGTGCAGCCCTGTGTCACGCAGTGATGTGCAGCCCTGTGTCGCGCAGTGATGGCCAGCCCTACGTTGCACAGTGATGGGAAGCCCTGCATCACGCAGTGATGTGCAGCCCTGTGTCGGGCAGTGATGTGCAGCCCTGCATTGTGCGGTGATGTGCAGCCCTGCATCGCGCAGTGATGTGCAGCCCTGCATTGTGCAGTGATGGGCAGCCCTGCATCGCGTGGTCATGTGTAGCCCTGCATCGCATGGTGATGTGCAGCCCTGTTTCGCGCGGTGATGTGCAGCTCTGTGTCGCGCACTGATGTGCAACCCTCCATCGCGCGGTGATGGGCAGCCATGTGTCGTGCAGTGATGGGCAGCCATGCGTCGTGCAGTGATGTGCAGCTCTGTGTCGCGCACTGATGTGCAGCCCTGCGTCGCGCGGTGATGTGCAGCCCTGCGTCGCGCGGTGATGTGCAGCTCTGTGTCGCGCGGTGATGTGCAGCTGTGTGTCACGCAGTGACGTGCAGCCCTGCTCCATGCAGTGATGTGCAGCTCTGTGTCACGCACTGATGGGCAGCCCTGCATTGTGCGGTGATGTGCAGCCCTACGTTGCACAGTGATGGGAAGCCCTGCATCACGCAGTGATGTGCAGCCCTTCGTTGCACAGTGATGTGCAGCCCTGCATTGTGCGGTGATGTGCAGCCCTGCATCGCGCGGTGATGTGCAGCCCTGCATCGCGCGGAGATGTGCAGCCCTTCGTTGCGCAGTGATGTGCAGCCCTGCATTGTGCGGTGATGTGCAGCCCTGCATCGCGCGGTGATGTGCAGCCCTGCATCGTGCGGTGATGTGCAGCCCTTCACCGCGTGGTGATGGGCAGCCCTGCGTCGCACGGTGATGTGCAGCTCTACCTTGTGCACTGATGGGCAGCCCTGCGTTGCACGGTGATGTGCAGCCCTGTGTTGCGTGGTAATGGGCAGCCCTGCGTCGCACGGTGATGTGCAGCTCTGCATTGTGCACAGATGTGCAGACCTGCGTTGCGCAGTGATGTGCAGCCCTGTGTCATGCAGTGATGTTCAGCCCTGTGTCGCGCAGTGATGTGCAGCCCTGCGTGGTGCAGTGATGTGCAGCCTTGCATCGCGTGGTGATGTGCAGCCCTGTGTCACACGGTGATGTGCAGCCTTGTGTCACGCGGTGATGTGCTGCCCTGCGTTGCGCAGTGATGTGCAGCCCTGTGTCACACAGTGATGTGCAGCCCTGTGTCGTGCAGTGATGTGCAGCCCTGCACCGTGCAGTGATGTGCAGCCGTGCGTTGCGCGGTGATGAGCGGCCCTGCGTCGCGCAGTGACGTGCAGCCCTGCTCCATGCAGTGATGTGCAGCTCTGTGTCACGCACTGATGGGCAGCCCTGCATTGCGCGATGATGTGCAGCCCTACGTTGCGCAGTGATGGGAAGCCCTGCATCACGCAGTGATGTGCAGCCCTTCGTTGCACAGTGATGTGCAGCCCTGCATTGTGCGGTGATGTGCAGCCCTGCATCGCGCGGTGATGTGCAGCCCTGCATCGCGCGGTGATGTGCAGCCCTGCGTCGCGCGGTGATGTGCTGCCCTGTGTTGCGTGGTAATGGGCAGCCCTGCGTCGCACGGTGATGTGCTGCCCTATGTTGCGTGGTAATGGGCAGCCCTGCGTCGCGCGGTGATGTGCAGCTCTGTGTCGCGCGGTGATGTGCAGCCCTGCGTTGTGCACTGATGGGCAGCCCTGCGTCGCACGGTGATGTACAGCCCTGCACCGCGCGGTTATGTGCAGCCCTGCGTTGCACAGTGATGTGCAGCCCTGTGTCGTGCGGTGATGTGCAGCCCTGCGTTGCGCGGTGATGTGCAGCTCTGTGTCGTGCGGTGATGTGCAGCCCTGTGTCGCGCGGTGATGGGCAGCCATGTGTCGCGCAGTGATGGGCAGCCCTGCGTCGTGCAGTGATGTGCAGCCCTGTGTCGCGCGGTGATGTGCAGCCCTGTGTCGCGCACTGATGTGCAGCCCTGTGTCGCGTGGTGATGTGCAGCTCTGTGTTGCGTGGTGATGTGCAGCCCTGCGTCGCGCGGTGATGTGCAGCCTTGTGTTGCGTGGTAATGGGCAGCCCTGCGTCGCACGGTGATGTGCAGCTCTGTGTCACGCGGTGATGTGCAGCCCTGCGTTGTGCACTGATGGGCAGCCCTGCGTCGCACGGTGATGTGCAGCCCTGCACCACGCGGTTATGTGCAGCCCTGCGTTGCGCAGTGATGTGCAGCCCTGTGTCACGCAGTGACGTTCAGCCCTGTGTCGCGCAATGATGTGCAGCCCTGCGTGGTGCAGTGATGTGCAGCCCTGCATCGCGTGGTGATGTGCAGCTCTGTGTCGCGCACTGATGTGCAACCCTCCATCGCACGGTGATGGGCAGCCATGTGTCACGCAGTGCTGTGCAGCACTGTGCCGTGCAGTGTTGTGCAGCCCTGTGTCACGCGGTGATGTGCAGCCCTGCATCACGCAGTGATGTACAGCCCTGCATCGCATGTGAATTGTGTAGCACTGTGTCGCGCGGTGATGTGCAGCCCTGTGTCGCGTGGTGATGTGCAGCCCTGCATCGCGCATTGATGTACAGCCCTGCATCACATGGTGATGTGCAGCCTGTGTCGCACGATGGTGTGCAGCCCTGTGTCACGTGGTGATGTGCAGCACTGTGTCGCGCGGTGATGTGCAGCCCTGTGTCGCGCAG
This sequence comes from Mustelus asterias, assembly GCF_964213995.1. Classification (NCBI taxonomy): domain Eukaryota; kingdom Metazoa; phylum Chordata; class Chondrichthyes; order Carcharhiniformes; family Triakidae; genus Mustelus; species Mustelus asterias. The sequence continues at coordinate 74,202,639 of NC_135804.1, read as the reverse complement.
TGATGTGCAGCCCTGTGTCACGTGGTGATGTGCAGCCCTGCATCACGCAGTGATGTGCAGCCCTGTGTCACGTGGTGATGTGCAGCCCTGCGTTGCGCGGTGATGTGCAGCCCTGTGTCACGTGGTGATGTGCAGCCCTGCGTTGCGCGGTAATGTGCAGCTCTGTGTCACGCGGCGATGTGCAGTCCTGCGTTGCGCACTGATGGACAGCCCTGCATCGCGTGGTGATGTGCAGCCCTTCACCGCGTGGTGATGTGCAGCCCTGCGTTGTGCAATGATGTGCAGCCCTGTGTCACGTGGTGATGTGCAGCCCTGTGTCATGCAGTGATGGCAAGCCCTGCACCGCGCAGTGATGTACAGCCCTGCGTTGCGCGGTGATGTGCAGCTCTGTGTCACGCGGTGATGTGCAGCCCTGCGTTGCGCACTGATGGACAGCCCTGCATCGCGTGGTGATGTGCAGCCCTTCACCGCATGGTGATGTGCAGCCCTGCGTTGTGCAATGATGTGCAGCCCTGTGTCACGTGGTGATGTGCAGCCCTGTGTCGTGCAGTGATGGCAAGCCCTGCACCGCGCAGTGATGTACAGCCCTGTGTTGCGCGGTGATGGGTGGCCCTGCATCGCGCAGTGATGTGCAGCCCTGCATTGTGTGGTGATGTGCAGCCCTGTGTCACGCGGTGATGTGCAGCCCTGCGTCGCGCAGTGATGTGCAGCCCTGTGTCGCGCGGTGATGTGCAGCCCTGCATTGTGTGGTGATGTACAGCCCTGCATTGTGTGGTGATGTGCAGCCCTGTGTCGCGCGGTGATGTGCAGCCCTGTGTCGCGCGGTGATGTGCAGCCATGCATTGTGTGGTGATGTGCAGCCCTGTGTCGCGCGGTGATGTGCAGCCCTGTGTCGCGCGGTGATGTGCAGCCCTGCGTAGCACGGTGATGTGCAGCCCTGCATTGTGTGGTGATGTGCAGCCCTGTGTCGCGCGGTGATGTGCAGCCCTGCGTAGCACGGTGATGTGCAGCCCTGTGTTGCGTGGTGATGTGCAGCTCTGTGTCGCGCACTGATGTGCAACCCTCCATCGCGCGGTGATGGGCAGCCATGTGTCGTGCAGTGATGGGCAGCCATGCGTTGTGCAGTGATGTGCAGCTCTGTGTCGTGCACTGATGTGCAGCCCTGTGTCCCGCGGTGATGTGCAGCCCTGCGTCGCGCGGTGATGTGCAGCCCTCTGTTGCGTGGTAATGGGCAGCCCTGCGTCGCACGGTTATGTGCAGCACTGCATCGCGCGGTGATGTGCAGCCCTGCATCGCACGGTGATGTGCAGCTCTGTGTCGCGCGGTGATGTGCAGCTGTGTGTCACGCACTGATGTGCAGCCCTGCATCACGCGGTGATGGGCAGCCCTGTGTCGCGCAGTGATGTGCAGCCCTGCGTCGCACGGTGATGTGCAGCTCTGTGTCGCGCACTGATGTGCAGACCTGTGTCGCGCGGTGATGTGCAGCCTTGCATCGCGCGGTGATGTGCAGCCCTGTGTTGCGTGGTAATGGGCAGCCCTGCGTCGCACGGTGATGTGCAGCTCTGTGTCACGCGGTGATGTGCAGCCCTGCGTTGTGCACTGATGGGCAGCCCTGCGTTGTACGGTGATGTGCAGCCCTGCACCGCGCGGTGATGTGCAGCCCTGCGTTGCGCAGTGATGTTCAGCCCTGTGTCGCGCAGTGATGTGCAGCCCTGTGTCACGCAGTAATGTTCAGCCCTGTGTCGCGCAGTGATGTGCAGCCCTGCGTGGTGCAGTGATGTGCAGCCCTGCATCGCGTGGTGATGTGCAGCCCTGTGTCGCACGGTGATGTGCAGCCTTGTGTCACGCAGTGATGTGCTGCCCTGCATTGCGCGGTGATGTGCAGCCCTGTGTCACGCAGTGATGTGCAGCCCTGTGTCGCGCAGTGATGGCCAACCCTACGTTGCACAGTGATGGGAAGCCCTGCATCACGCAGTGATGTGCAGCCCTGTGTCGGGCAGTGATGTGCAGCCCTGCATTGTGCGGTGATGTGCAGCCCTGCATCGCGCAGTGATGTGCAGCCCTGCATTGTGCAGTGATGGGCAGCCCTGCATCGCGTGGTCATGTGTAGCCCTGCATCGCATGGTGATGTGCAGCCCTGTTTCGCGCGGTGATGTGCAGCCCTGCGTCGCGCGTTGATGTGCAGCCCTGCGTCGCGCGGTGATGTGCAGCCCTGCATCACGCGGTGATGTGCAGCCCTGTGTCACGCGGTGATGTGCAGGCCTGCATTGTGCGGTGATGTGCAGCTCTGTGTTGTGTGCTGATGTGCAGCTCTCTGTCCCGCACTGATGTGCAGCCCTGCATCGTGCGGAGGTGGGCAGCCCTGTGTCCTGCAGTGATGGGCAGCCCTGCGTCGCACAGTGATGTGCAGCCCTGCATCGCGCGGTGATGTGCAGCCCTGCGTCGCACGGTGATGTGCAGCCCTGCGTCATGCAGTGATGTGCAGCCCTGCATCGCGCAGTGCTGTGCAACACTTGCCGTGCAGTGTTGTGCAGCCCTGTGTCACGCGGTGATGTGCAGCCGTGCATCACGCAGTGATGTACAGCCCTGCATCGCATGGTGATGTGCAGCACTGTGTCGTGCGGAGATGTGCAGCTCTGTCGCGTGGTGATGTGCAGCCCTGCGTTGTGCGGTGATGTGCAGCCCTGTGTCGCGCGGTGATGTGCAGCCCTGCATCGCGCATTGATGTACAGCCCTGCATCGCATGGTGATGTGTAGCCCTGTGTCACGTGGTGATGTGCAGCCCTGCGTTGCGCACTGATGGGCAGCCCTGCATCGCGCGGTGATGTGCAGCCCTGCGTTGCGCAATTATGTGCAGCCCTGTGTTACGCAGTGATGGACAGCCCTGTGTCGTGCAGTGATGGCAAGCCCTGCACCACGCAGTGATGTACAGCCCTGCGTTGCGCGGTGATGGGCGGCCCTGCGTCACGCAGTGATGTGCAGCCCTGCATCGCGTGGTGATGTGCAGCCCTGCGTTGCGCAGTGATGTGCAGCTCTGTGTCGCGCACTGATGTGCAACCCTCCATCGCACAGTGATGTGCAGCCCTGCGTTGTGCACTGATGGGCAGCCCTGCGTTGCGCAGTGATAGTGCAGCCCTGCATTGCACACTGATGGGCAGCCCTGCGTCGCGCGCTGATGTGCAGCCCTGCGTTGCGCGGTGATGTGCAGCCCTACGTTGCACAGTGATGGGAAGCCCTGCATCACACAGTGATGTGCAGCCCTGTGTCGGGCAGTGATGTGCAGCCCTGCATTGTGCGGTGATGTGCAGCCCTGCATCGCGCAGTGATGTGCAGCCCTGCATTGTGCAGTGATGGGCAGCCCTGCATCGCGTGGTGATGTGCAGCCCTGCGTCGCGTGGTGATGTGCAGCCCTATGTCGCACGGTGATGTGCAGCCCTGCGTCGCGCGTTGATGTGCAGCCCTGCATCGCGCGGTGCTGTGCAGCCCTGCGTCGCGCGGTGCTGTGCAGCCCTGCATCACGCGGTGATGTGCAGCCCTGCATCACGCAGTGATGTGCAGCTCTGTGTCGTGCACTTATGTGCAGCCCTGCATCGCACGGTGATGGGCAGCCCTGCGTCGCGCAGTGATGGGCAGTCCTGCGACGCGCAGTGATGTGCAGCGCTGTGTTGCGCAGTGATGTGCAGCCCTGTGTCACGCGGTGTTGTGCAGCCCTGCATCGCGTAGTGATGTGCAGCCCTGTGTCGCGCAGTGATGTGCAGCCCTGCGTTGCGCGGTGATGTGCAGCCCTGCGTTGTGCAGTGATGGGCAGCCCTGCACCACGCAGTGATGTGCAGCCCTGCATCACATGGTGATGGGCGGCCCTGCGTCAGGCAGTGACGTACAGCCCTGCTCCATGCAGTGACGTGCAGCTCTGTGCCGCGCAGTGACGTGCAGCCCTGCTCCATGCAGTGAGGTGCAGCCCTGTGTCGCACAGGGATGGGCAGCCCTGTGTCGCGCAGTGATGTGCAGCCCTGCGTCGCGCAGTGATGTGCAGCCCTGCATGTCGTGGTGATGTGTAGCCCTGTGTCGCACGGTGATGTGCAGCCTTGTGTCGCGCAGTGATGTGCAGCCCTGTGTCGCGCGGTGAAGAGCAGCCATGCGTTGCGTGGTGATGTGCAGCCCTGTGTCGCGCAGTGATGTGCAGCCCTGTGTCGCACGGTGATGTGCAGCCCTGTGTCGCGCTGTGATGTGCAGCCCTGCATCACGTGGTGATGTGCAGCCCTGTGTTGCGCGGTGATGTGCAGCCCTGTGTCGCGCGGTGATGTGCAACCCTGTGTTGCGCGGTGATGTACAGCCCTGCATCACGTGGTGATGTGCAGCCCTGTGTTGCGCGGTGATGTACAGCCCTGCATCGCGCGGTGATGTGCAGCCCTGCGTCATGCGGTGATGTGCAGCTCTGTGTCGCGCGGTGATGTGCAGCCCTGCGTTGTGCGGTGATGTGCAGCCCTGTGTCACGCACTGATGGGCAGCCCTGCATTGCACAGTGATGTGCAGCCCTGCATCACGCAGTGATGTGCAGCCCTGTGTCGGGCAGTGATGTGCAGCCCTGCATCACGCTGTGATGTGCAGCCCTGCATTGTGCAGTGATGGGCAGCCCTGCATCGCGTGGTGATGTGCAGCCCTGTGTTGTGCGGTGATGTGCAGCCCTGTGTCACGCGGTGATGTGCAGCCCTGCGTTGCGCAGTGATGTGCAGCTCTGTGTCGCGCTCTGATGTGCAGCCCTGCGTTGCGCGGTGATGTGCAGCTCTGTGTCGCACACTGATGTGCAACCCTCCATCGCGCGGTGATGGGCAGCCATGTGTCGCGCAGTGATGGGCAGCCCTGTGTCACACAGTGATGTGCAGCCCTGTGTCGTGCGGTGATGTGCAGCCCTGCGTCGCGCGGTGATGTGCAGCCCTGTGTTGCGTGGTAATGGGCAGCCCTGCGTCGCACAGTTATGTGCAGCCCTGCATCACGCGGTGATGTGCAGACCTGCATCGCGCGGTGATGTGCAGCTCTGTGTCGTGCACTGATGGGCAGCCCTGCGTCGCGCAGTGATGGGCAGCCCTGCATCACGCAGTGATGTGCAGCCCTGTGTCGGGCAGTGATGTACAGCCCTGCATCACGCTGTGATGTGCAGCCCTGCATTGTGCAGTGATGGGCAGCCCTGCATCGCGTGGTGATGTGCAGCCCTGCATTGTGCAGTGATGGGCAGCCCTGCATCACGCTGTGATGTGCAGCCCTGCATTGTGCAGTGATGGGCAGCCCTGCATCGCGTGGTGATGTGCAGCCCTGCATCGCGCAGTGATGTGCAGCCCTGTGTCGCGCGGTGATGTGCAGCCCTGCATTGTGTGGTGATGTGCAGCCCTGCGTTGCGCGGTGATGCGCAGCCCCGTGTCGTGCGGTGATGTGCAGCCCTGCGTAGCGCGGTGATGTGCAGCTCTGTGTCGCGCACTGATGTGCAACCCTCCATCGCGCGGTGATGGGCAGCCATGTGTCGTGCAGTGATGGGCAGCCATGCGTCGTGCAGTGATGTGCAGCTCTGTGTCGCGCACTGATGTGCAGCCCTGTGTCCCGCGGTGATGTGCAGCCCTGCGTCGCGCGGTGATGTGCAGCTCTGTGTCGCGCGGTGATGTGCAGCTGTGTGTCACGCAGTGACGTGCAGCCCTGCTCCATGCAGTGATGTGCAGCTCTGTGTCGCGCACTGATGGGCAGCCCTGCATTGTGCGGTGATGTGCAGCCCTACGTTGCACAGTGATGGGAAGCCCTGCATCACGCAGTGATGTGCAGCCCATCGTTGCACAGTGATGTGCAGCCCTGCATTGTGCGGTGATATGCAGCCCTGCATCGCGCGGTGACGTGCAGCCCTGCATCGCGCGGTGATGTGCAGCCCTTCACCGCGTGGTGATGTGCAGCCCAGCGTTGCGCAATGATGTGCAGCCCTGTGTCACGCAGTGATGAGCAGCCCTGTGTCGTGCGGTGATGGGCAGCCGTGCGTCACGCAGTGATGTGCAGCTCTGTGTCGCGCACTGATGTGCAGCCCTGTGTCGCGCGGTGATGTGCAGCTCTGCGTCGCGCGGTGATGTGCAGCCCTGCATCGCGCGGTGATGTGCAGCTCTGCGTTGTGCACTGATGGGCAGCCCTGTGTCACGCAGTGATGGGCAGCCCTGTGTCGTGCAGTGATGGCAAGCCCTGCACCGCGCAGTGATTTACAGCCCTGCGTTGCACGGTGATGGGCGACCCTGTGTCGCGCAGTGATGTGTAGCCCTGCATTGTGTGGTGATGTGCAGCCCTGTGTTGCACGGTGATGTGCAGCCCCGTGTCGTGCGGTGATGTGCAGCCCCGTGTCGTGCGGTGATGTCCAGCCCTGTGTCGCGCGGTGATGTGCAGCCCTGCGTTGTGCACTGATGGGCAGCCCTGCGTTGCACGGTGATGTGCAGCTCTGTGTCGCGCGGTGATGTGCAGCCCTGCGTTGTGCACTGATGGGCAGCCCTGCGTCGCACGGTGATGTGCCGCTCTGTGTCGCGCGGTGATGTGCAGCCCTGCGTTGTGCACTGATGGGCAGCCCTGCGTCGCACGGTGATGTGCAGCCCTGCACCGCGCGGTTATGTGCAGCCCTGCGTTGCGCAGTGATGTTCAGCCCTGTGTCGCGCAGTGATGTTCAGCCCTGCGTGGTGCAGTGATGTGCAGCCCTGCATCGCGCGGTGATGTGCAGCTCTGTGTCGCGCACTGAAGTGCAACCCTCCATCGCACGGTGATGGGCAGCCATGTGTCGCGCGGTGATGTGCAGCCCTGCATCACGCAGTGATGTACAGCCCTGCATCGCATGGTGATGTGCAGCCTGTGTCGCACGATGATGTGCAGCCCTGCGTTGTGCAATGAAGTGCAGCCCTGTGTCACGTGGTGATGTGCAGCCCTGCGTTGTGCAATGATGTGCAGCCCTGTGTCACGTGGTGATGTGCAGCCGTGCGTTGTGCAATGATGTGCAGCCCTGTGTCACGTGGTGATGTGCAGCCCTGCATCACGCAGTGATGTACAGCCCTGCATCGCATGTGAATTGTGCAGCACTGTGTCGCGCGGTGATGTGCAGCCCTGTGTCGTGTGGTGATGTGCAGCCCTGCGTTGTGCGGTGATGTGCAGCCCTGTGTCGCGTGGTGATGTGCAGCCCTGCATCGCGCATTGATGTACAGCCCTGCATCGCATGGTGATGTGCAGCCTGTGTCGCACGATGATGTGCAGCCCTGCGTTGTGCAATGAAGTGCAGCCCTGTGTCACGTGGTGATGTGCAGCCCTGCGTTGTGCAATGATGTGCAGCCCTGTGTCACGTGGTGATGTGCAGCCGTGCGTTGTGCAATGATGTGCAGCCCTGTGTCACGTGGTGATGTGCAGCCCTGCGTTGCGTGGTGATGTGCAGCTCTGCGTCGCGCGGTGATGTGCAGCTCTGCGTTGTGCACTGATGGGCAGCCCTGCGTCGCACGGTGATGTGCAGCTCTGCATTGTGCACAGATGTGCAGACCTGCGTTGCGCAGTGATGTGCAGCCCTGTGTCACACAGTGATGTGCAGCCCTGTGTCGTGCAGTGATGTGCAGCCCTGCACCGTGCAGTGATGTGCAGCCGTGTGTTGCGCGGTGATGAGCGGCCCTGCGTCGCGCAGTGACGTGCAGCCCTGCTCCATGCAGTGATGTGCAGCTCTGTGTCGCGCACTGATGGGCAGCCCTGCATTGCGCGGTGATGTGCAGCCCTATGTTGCACAGTGATGGGAAGCCCTGCATCACGCAGTGATGTGCAGCCCTTCGTTGCACAGTGATGTGCAGCCCTGCATTGTGCGGTGATGTGCAGCCCTGCATCGCGCGGTGATGTGCAGCCCTGCATCGCGCGGTGATGTGCAGCCCTTCACCGCGTGGTGATGTGCAGCCCTGCGTTGCGCAATGATGGGCAGCCCTGTGTCGTGCAGTGATGGCAAGCCCTGCACCGCGCAGTGATTTACAGCCCTGCGTTGCGCAGTGATGGGCGGCCCGGTGTCGCGCAGTGATGTGTAGCCCTGCATTGTGTGGTGATGTGCAGCCCTGTGTTGCACGGTGATGTGCAGCCCCGTGTCGTGCAGTGATGGGCAGCCCTGTGTCGTGCTATGATGTGCAGCCCTGTGTCGCGCGGTGATGGGCAGCCATGTGTCGCGCACTGATGTGCAGCCCTGCGTCGTGCAGTGATGTGCAGCCCTGTGTCGCGCGGTGATGGGCAGCCCTGCGTCACGCACTGATGTGCAGCCCTGCGTCGTGCAATGATGTGCAGCCCTGTGTCGCGTGGTGTTGGGCAGCCATGTGTCGCGCAGTGATGGGCAGCCCTGCGTCGTGCAGTGATGGGCAGTCCTGCGTCACGCAGTGATGGGCGGCCCTGCGTCCTGCAGTGATGTGCAGCTCTGTGTCGCGCACTGATGTGCAGCCCTGTGTCGCGCGGTGATGGGCAGCCCTGCGTCGCACGGTGATGTGCAGCCCTGTGTCGCGCGGTGATGTGCAGCCCTGTGTCGCGCGGTGATGGGCAGCCCTGCGTCGCACGGTGATGTGCAGCTCTGTGTCGCGCGGTGATGGGCAGCCCTGCGTCGCACGGTGATGTGCAGCTCTGTGTCGCACGGTGATGTGCAGCTCTGCGTCGCACGGTGATGTGCAGCCCTGCACCGCGCGGTGATGGGCAGCCCTGCGTCGCACGGTGATGTGCAGCTCTGTGTTGCGCGGTGATGTGCAGCCCTGCGTTGTGCACTGATGGGCAGCCCTGCGTCGCACGGTGATGTGCAGCCCTGCGTTGCGCAGTGATGGGCAGCCCTGCATCACGCAGTGATGTGCAGCCCTGTGTCGGGCAGTGATGTACAGCCCTGCATCACGCTGTGATGTGCAGCCCTGCATTGTGCAGTGATGGGCAGCCCTGCATCGCGTGGTGATGTGCAGCCCTGCATTGTGCAGTGATGGGCAGCCCTGCATCACGCTGTGATGTGCAGCCCTGCATTGTGCAGTGATGGGCAGCCCTGCATCGCGTGGTGATGTGCAGCCCTGCATCGCGCAGTGATGTGCAGCCCTGTGTCGCGCGGTGATGTGCAGCCCTGCATTGTGTGGTGATGTGCAGCCCTGCGTTGCGCGGTGATGCGCAGCCCCGTGTCGTGCGGTGATGTGCAGCCCTGCGTAGCGCGGTGATGTGCAGCTCTGTGTCGCGCACTGATGTGCAACCCTCCATCGCGCGGTGATGGGCAGCCATGTGTCGTGCAGTGATGGGCAGCCATGCGTCGTGCAGTGATGTGCAGCTCTGTGTCGCGCACTGATGTGCAGCCCTGTGTCCCGCGGTGATGTGCAGCCCTGCGTCGCGCGGTGATGTGCAGACCTGCATCGCGCGGTGATGTGCAGCTCTGTGTCGTGCACTGATGGGCAGCCCTGCGTCGCGCAGTGATGGGCAGCCCTGCATCACGCAGTGATGTGCAGCCCTGTGTCGGGCAGTGATGTACAGCCCTGCATCACGCTGTGATGTGCAGCCCTGCATTGTGCAGTGATGGGCAGCCCTGCATCGCGTGGTGATGTGCAGCCCTGCATTGTGCAGTGATGGGCAGCCCTGCATCACGCTGTGATGTGCAGCCCTGCATTGTGCAGTGATGGGCAGCCCTGCATCGCGTGGTGATGTGCAGCCCTGCATCGCGCAGTGATGTGCAGCCCTGTGTCGCGCGGTGATGTGCAGCCCTGCATTGTGTGGTGATGTGCAGCCCTGCGTTGCGCGGTGATGCGCAGCCCCGTGTCGTGCGGTGATGTGCAGCCCTGCGTAGCGCGGTGATGTGCAGCTCTGTGTCGCGCACTGATGTGCAACCCTCCATCGCGCGGTGATGGGCAGCCATGTGTCGTGCAGTGATGGGCAGCCATGCGTCGTGCAGTGATGTGCAGCTCTGTGTCGCGCACTGATGTGCAGCCCTGTGTCCCGCGGTGATGTGCAGCCCTGCGTCGCGCGGTGATGTGCAGCTCTGTGTCGCGCGGTGATGTGCAGCTGTGTGTCACGCAGTGACGTGCAGCCCTGCTCCATGCAGTGATGTGCAGCTCTGTGTCGCGCACTGATGGGCAGCCCTGCATTGTGCGGTGATGTGCAGCCCTACGTTGCACAGTGATGGGAAGCCCTGCATCACGCAGTGATGTGCAGCCCATCGTTGCACAGTGATGTGCAGCCCTGCATTGTGCGGTGATATGCAGCCCTGCATCGCGCGGTGACGTGCAGCCCTGCATCGCGCGGTGATGTGCAGCCCTTCACCGCGTGGTGATGTGCAGCCCAGCGTTGCGCAATGATGTGCAGCCCTGTGTCACGCAGTGATGAGCAGCCCTGTGTCGTGCGGTGATGGGCAGCCGTGCGTCACGCAGTGATGTGCAGCTCTGTGTCGCGCACTGATGTGCAGCCCTGTGTCGCGCGGTGATGTGCAGCTCTGCGTCGCGCGGTGATGTGCAGCCCTGCATCGCGCGGTGATGTGCAGCTCTGCGTTGTGCACTGATGGGCAGCCCTGTGTCACGCAGTGATGGGCAGCCCTGTGTCGTGCAGTGATGGCAAGCCCTGCACCGCGCAGTGATTTACAGCCCTGCGTTGCACGGTGATGGGCGACCCTGTGTCGCGCAGTGATGTGTAGCCCTGCATTGTGTGGTGATGTGCAGCCCTGTGTTGCACGGTGATGTGCAGCCCCGTGTCGTGCGGTGATGTGCAGCCCCGTGTCGTGCGGTGATGTCCAGCCCTGTGTCGCGCGGTGATGTGCAGCCCTGCGTTGTGCACTGATGGGCAGCCCTGCGTTGCACGGTGATGTGCAGCTCTGTGTCGCGCGGTGATGTGCAGCCCTGCGTTGTGCACTGATGGGCAGCCCTGCGTCGCACGGTGATGTGCCGCTCTGTGTCGCGCGGTGATGTGCAGCCCTGCGTTGTGCACTGATGGGCAGCCCTGCGTCGCACGGTGATGTGCAGCCCTGCACCGCGCGGTTATGTGCAGCCCTGCGTTGCGCAGTGATGTTCAGCCCTGTGTCGCGCAGTGATGTTCAGCCCTGCGTGGTGCAGTGATGTGCAGCCCTGCATCGCGCGGTGATGTGCAGCTCTGTGTCGCGCACTGAAGTGCAACCCTCCATCGCACGGTGATGGGCAGCCATGTGTCGCGCGGTGATGTGCAGCCCTGCATCACGCAGTGATGTACAGCCCTGCATCGCATGGTGATGTGCAGCCTGTGTCGCACGATGATGTGCAGCCCTGCGTTGTGCAATGAAGTGCAGCCCTGTGTCACGTGGTGATGTGCAGCCCTGCGTTGTGCAATGATGTGCAGCCCTGTGTCACGTGGTGATGTGCAGCCGTGCGTTGTGCAATGATGTGCAGCCCTGTGTCACGTGGTGATGTGCAGCCCTGCATCACGCAGTGATGTACAGCCCTGCATCGCATGTGAATTGTGCAGCACTGTGTCGCGCGGTGATGTGCAGCCCTGTGTCGTGTGGTGATGTGCAGCCCTGCGTTGTGCGGTGATGTGCAGCCCTGTGTCGCGTGGTGATGTGCAGCCCTGCATCGCGCATTGATGTACAGCCCTGCATCGCATGGTGATGTGCAGCCTGTGTCGCACGATGATGTGCAGCCCTGCGTTGTGCAATGAAGTGCAGCCCTGTGTCACGTGGTGATGTGCAGCCCTGCGTTGTGCAATGATGTGCAGCCCTGTGTCACGTGGTGATGTGCAGCCGTGCGTTGTGCAATGATGTGCAGCCCTGTGTCACGTGGTGATGTGCAGCCCTGCGTTGCGTGGTGATGTGCAGCTCTGCGTCGCGCGGTGATGTGCAGCTCTGCGTTGTGCACTGATGGGCAGCCCTGCGTCGCACGGTGATGTGCAGCTCTGCATTGTGCACAGATGTGCAGACCTGCGTTGCGCAGTGATGTGCAGCCCTGTGTCACACAGTGATGTGCAGCCCTGTGTCGTGCAGTGATGTGCAGCCCTGCACCGTGCAGTGATGTGCAGCCGTGTGTTGCGCGGTGATGAGCGGCCCTGCGTCGCGCAGTGACGTGCAGCCCTGCTCCATGCAGTGATGTGCAGCTCTGTGTCGCGCACTGATGGGCAGCCCTGCATTGCGCGGTGATGTGCAGCCCTATGTTGCACAGTGATGGGAAGCCCTGCATCACGCAGTGATGTGCAGCCCTTCGTTGCACAGTGATGTGCAGCCCTGCATTGTGCGGTGATGTGCAGCCCTGCATCGCGCGGTGATGTGCAGCCCTGCATCGCGCGGTGATGTGCAGCCCTTCACCGCGTGGTGATGTGCAGCCCTGCGTTGCGCAATGATGGGCAGCCCTGTGTCGTGCAGTGATGGCAAGCCCTGCACCGCGCAGTGATTTACAGCCCTGCGTTGCGCAGTGATGGGCGGCCCGGTGTCGCGCAGTGATGTGTAGCCCTGCATTGTGTGGTGATGTGCAGCCCTGTGTTGCACGGTGATGTGCAGCCCCGTGTCGTGCAGTGATGGGCAGCCCTGTGTCGTGCTATGATGTGCAGCCCTGTGTCGCGCGGTGATGGGCAGCCATGTGTCGCGCACTGATGTGCAGCCCTGCGTCGTGCAGTGATGTGCAGCCCTGTGTCGCGCGGTGATGGGCAGCCCTGCGTCACGCACTGATGTGCAGCCCTGCGTCGTGCAATGATGTGCAGCCCTGTGTCGCGTGGTGTTGGGCAGCCATGTGTCGCGCAGTGATGGGCAGCCCTGCGTCGTGCAGTGATGGGCAGTCCTGCGTCACGCAGTGATGGGCGGCCCTGCGTCCTGCAGTGATGTGCAGCTCTGTGTCGCGCACTGATGTGCAGCCCTGTGTCGCGCGGTGATGGGCAGCCCTGCGTCGCACGGTGATGTGCAGCCCTGTGTCGCGCGGTGATGTGCAGCCCTGTGTCGCGCGGTGATGGGCAGCCCTGCGTCGCACGGTGATGTGCAGCTCTGTGTCGCGCGGTGATGGGCAGCCCTGCGTCGCACGGTGATGTGCAGCTCTGTGTCGCACGGTGATGTGCAGCTCTGCGTCGCACGGTGATGTGCAGCCCTGCACCGCGCGGTGATGGGCAGCCCTGCGTCGCACGGTGATGTGCAGCTCTGTGTTGCGCGGTGATGTGCAGCCCTGCGTTGTGCACTGATGGGCAGCCCTGCGTCGCACGGTGATGTGCAGCCCTGCGTTGCGCAGTGATGGGCAGCCCTGCATCACGCAGTGATGTGCAGCCCTGTGTCGGGCAGTGATGTACAGCCCTGCATCACGCTGTGATGTGCAGCCCTGCATTGTGCAGTGATGGGCAGCCCTGCATCGCGTGGTGATGTGCAGCCCTGCATTGTGCAGTGATGGGCAGCCCTGCATCACGCTGTGATGTGCAGCCCTGCATTGTGCAGTGATGGGCAGCCCTGCATCGCGTGGTGATGTGCAGCCCTGCATCGCGCAGTGATGTGCAGCCCTGTGTCGCGCGGTGATGTGCAGCCCTGCATTGTGTGGTGATGTGCAGCCCTGCGTTGCGCGGTGATGCGCAGCCCCGTGTCGTGCGGTGATGTGCAGCCCTGCGTAGCGCGGTGATGTGCAGCTCTGTGTCGCGCACTGATGTGCAACCCTCCATCGCGCGGTGATGGGCAGCCATGTGTCGTGCAGTGATGGGCAGCCATGCGTCGTGCAGTGATGTGCAGCTCTGTGTCGCGCACTGATGTGCAGCCCTGTGTCCCGCGGTGATGTGCAGCCCTGCGTCGCGCGGTGATGTGCAGCTCTGTGTCGCGCGGTGATGTGCAGCTGTGTGTCACGCAGTGACGTGCAGCCCTGCTCCATGCAGTGATGTGCAGCTCTGTGTCGCGCACTGATGGGCAGCCCTGCATTGTGCGGTGATGTGCAGCCCTACGTTGCACAGTGATGGGAAGCCCTGCATCACGCAGTGATGTGCAGCCCATCGTTGCACAGTGATGTGCAGCCCTGCATTGTGCGGTGATATGCAGCCCTGCATCGCGCGGTGACGTGCAGCCCTGCATCGCGCGGTGATGTGCAGCCCTTCACCGCGTGGTGATGTGCAGCCCAGCGTTGCGCAATGATGTGCAGCCCTGTGTCACGCAGTGATGAGCAGCCCTGTGTCGTGCGGTGATGGGCAGCCGTGCGTCACGCAGTGATGTGCAGCTCTGTGTCGCGCACTGATGTGCAGCCCTGTGTCGCGCGGTGATGTGCAGCTCTGCGTCGCGCGGTGATGTGCAGCCCTGCATCGCGCGGTGATGTGCAGCTCTGCGTTGTGCACTGATGGGCAGCCCTGTGTCACGCAGTGATGGGCAGCCCTGTGTCGTGCAGTGATGGCAAGCCCTGCACCGCGCAGTGATTTACAGCCCTGCGTTGCACGGTGATGGGCGACCCTGTGTCGCGCAGTGATGTGTAGCCCTGCATTGTGTGGTGATGTGCAGCCCTGTGTTGCACGGTGATGTGCAGCCCCGTGTCGTGCGGTGATGTGCAGCCCCGTGTCGTGCGGTGATGTCCAGCCCTGTGTCGCGCGGTGATGTGCAGCCCTGCGTTGTGCACTGATGGGCAGCCCTGCGTTGCACGGTGATGTGCAGCTCTGTGTCGCGCGGTGATGTGCAGCCCTGCGTTGTGCACTGATGGGCAGCCCTGCGTCGCACGGTGATGTGCCGCTCTGTGTCGCGCGGTGATGTGCAGCCCTGCGTTGTGCACTGATGGGCAGCCCTGCGTCGCACGGTGATGTGCAGCCCTGCACCGCGCGGTTATGTGCAGCCCTGCGTTGCGCAGTGATGTTCAGCCCTGTGTCGCGCAGTGATGTTCAGCCCTGCGTGGTGCAGTGATGTGCAGCCCTGCATCGCGCGGTGATGTGCAGCTCTGTGTCGCGCACTGAAGTGCAACCCTCCATCGCACGGTGATGGGCAGCCATGTGTCGCGCAGTGCTGTGCAGCACTGTGCCGTGCAGTGTTGTGCAGCCCTGTGTCACGCGGTGATGTGCAGCCCTGCATCACGCAGTGATGTACAGCCCTGCATCGCATGTGAATTGTGCAGCACTGTGTCGCGCGGTGATGTGCAGCCCTGTGTCGTGTGGTGATGTGCAGCCCTGCGTTGTGCGGTGATGTGCAGCCCTGTGTCGCGTGGTGATGTGCAGCCCTGCATCGCGCATTGATGTACAGCCCTGCATCGCATGGTGATGTGCAGCCTGTGTCGCACGATGATGTGCAGCCCTGCGTTGTGCAATGAAGTGCAGCCCTGTGTCACGTGGTGATGTGCAGCCCTGCGTTGTGCAATGATGTGCAGCCCTGTGTCACGTGGTGATGTGCAGCCGTGCGTTGTGCAATGATGTGCAGCCCTGTGTCACGTGGTGATGTGCAGCCCTGCGTTGCGTGGTGATGTGCAGCTCTGCGTCGCGCGGTGATGTGCAGCTCTGCGTTGTGCACTGATGGGCAGCCCTGCGTCGCACGGTGATGTGCAGCTCTGCATTGTGCACAGATGTGCAGACCTGCGTTGCGCAGTGATGTGCAGCCCTGTGTCACACAGTGATGTGCAGCCCTGTGTCGTGCAGTGATGTGCAGCCCTGCACCGTGCAGTGATGTGCAGCCGTGTGTTGCGCGGTGATGAGCGGCCCTGCGTCGCGCAGTGACGTGCAGCCCTGCTCCATGCAGTGATGTGCAGCTCTGTGTCGCGCACTGATGGGCAGCCCTGCATTGCGCGGTGATGTGCAGCCCTATGTTGCACAGTGATGGGAAGCCCTGCATCACGCAGTGATGTGCAGCCCTTCGTTGCACAGTGATGTGCAGCCCTGCATTGTGCGGTGATGTGCAGCCCTGCATCGCGCGGTGATGTGCAGCCCTGCATCGCGCGGTGATGTGCAGCCCTTCACCGCGTGGTGATGTGCAGCCCTGCGTTGCGCAATGATGGGCAGCCCTGTGTCGTGCAGTGATGGCAAGCCCTGCACCGCGCAGTGATTTACAGCCCTGCGTTGCGCAGTGATGGGCGGCCCGGTGTCGCGCAGTGATGTGTAGCCCTGCATTGTGTGGTGATGTGCAGCCCTGTGTTGCACGGTGATGTGCAGCCCCGTGTCGTGCAGTGATGGGCAGCCCTGTGTCGTGCTATGATGTGCAGCCCTGTGTCGCGCGGTGATGGGCAGCCATGTGTCGCGCACTGATGTGCAGCCCTGCGTCGTGCAGTGATGTGCAGCCCTGTGTCGCGCGGTGATGGGCAGCCCTGCGTCACGCACTGATGTGCAGCCCTGCGTCGTGCAATGATGTGCAGCCCTGTGTCGCGTGGTGTTGGGCAGCCATGTGTCGCGCAGTGATGGGCAGCCCTGCGTCGTGCAGTGATGGGCAGTCCTGCGTCACGCAGTGATGGGCGGCCCTGCGTCCTGCAGTGATGTGCAGCTCTGTGTCGCGCACTGATGTGCAGCCCTGTGTCGCGCGGTGATGGGCAGCCCTGCGTCGCACGGTGATGTGCAGCCCTGTGTCGCGCGGTGATGTGCAGCCCTGTGTCGCGCGGTGATGGGCAGCCCTGCGTCGCACGGTGATGTGCAGCTCTGTGTCGCGCGGTGATGGGCAGCCCTGCGTCGCACGGTGATGTGCAGCTCTGTGTCGCACGGTGATGTGCAGCTCTGCGTCGCACGGTGATGTGCAGCCCTGCACCGCGCGGTGATGGGCAGCCCTGCGTCGCACGGTGATGTGCAGCTCTGTGTTGCGCGGTGATGTGCAGCCCTGCGTTGTGCACTGATGGGCAGCCCTGCGTCGCACGGTGATGTGCAGCCCTGCGTTGCGCAGTGATGTGCAGCCCTGTGTCACGCAGTGACGTTCAGCCCTGTGTCGCGCAATGATGTGCAGCCCTGCGTGGTGCAGTGATGTGCAGCCCTGCATCGCGTGGTGATGTGCAGCTCTGTGTCGCGCACTGATGTGCAACCCTCCATCGCACGGTGATGGGCAGCCATGTGTCACGCAGTGCTGTGCAGCACTGTGCCGTGCAGTGTTGTGCAGCCCTGTGTCACGCGGTGATGTGCAGCCCTGCATCACGCAGTGATGTACAGCCCTGCATCGCATGTGAGTTGTGTAGCACTGTGTCGCGCGGTGATGTGCAGCCCTGTGTCGCGTGGTGATGTGCAGCCCTGCATCGCGCATTGATGTACAGCCCTGCATCGCATGGTGATGTGCAGCCTGTGTCGCACGATGGTGTGCAGCCCTGTGTCACGTGGTGATGTGCAGCACTGTGTCGCGCGGTGATGTGCAGCCCTGTGTCGCGTGGTGATGTGCAGCCCTGCATCGCGCAGTGATGTGCAGCCCTGTGTCACGTGGTGATGTGCAGCCCTGCATCACGCAGTGATGTGCAGCCCTGTGTCACGTGGTGATGTGCAGCCCTGCGTTGCGCGGTGATGTGCAGCCCTGTGTCGCGTGGTGATGTGCAGCCCTGTGTCGCGTGGTGATGTGCAGCCCTGCGTTGCGCGGTGATGCGCAGCCCTGCGTCGCGCGGTGATGTGCAGCCCTGCGTTGCGCGGTGATGTGCAGCTCTGTGTCACGCGGTGATGTGCAGCCCTGCGTTGGGCACTGATGGGCAGCCCTGCATCGCATGGTGATGTGCAGCCTGTGTCGCACGATGATGTGCAGCCCTGTGTCACGTGGTGATGTGCAGCACTGTGTCGCATGGTGATGTGCAGCCCTGTGTCGCGTGGTGATGTGCAGCCCTGCATTGCGCAGTGATGTGTAGCCCTGTGTCACGTGGTGATGTGCAGCCCTGCATCGCGCAGTGATGTGCAGCCCTGTGTCACGTGGTGATGTGCAGCCCTGTGTCACGTGGTGATGTGCAGCCCTGCGTTGCGCGGTGATGTGCAGCCCTGTGTCACGTGGTGATGTGCAGCCCTGCGTTGCGCGGTGATGTGCAGCTCTGTGTCACGCGGTGATGTGCAGTCCTACCTTGCGCACTGATGGACAGCCCTGCATCGCGTGGTGATGTGCAGCCCTTCACCGCGTGGTGATGTGCAGCCCTGCGTTGTGCAATGATGTGCAGCCCTGTGTCACGTGGTGATGTGCAGCCCTGTGTCATGCAGTGATGGCAAGCCCTGCACCGCGCAGTGATGTACAGCCCTGCGTTGCGCGGTGATGTGCAGCTCTGTGTCACGCGGTGATGTGCAGCCCTGCGTTGCGCACTGATGGACAGCCCTGCATCGCGTGGTGATGTGCAGCCCTTCACCGCATGGTGATGTGCAGCCCTGCGTTGTGCAATGATGTGCAGCCCTGTGTCACGTGGTGATGTGCAGCCCTGTGTCGTGCAGTGATGGCAAGCCCTGCACCGCGCAGTGATGTACAGCCCTGTGTTGCGTGGTGATGTGCAGCTCTGTGTCGCGCACTGATGTGCAACCCTCCATCGCGCGGTGATGGGCAGCCATGTGTCGTGCAGTGATGGGCAGCCATGCGTTGTGCAGTGATGTGCAGCTCTGTGTCGCGCACTGATGTGCAGCCCTGTGTCCCACGGTGATGTGCAGCCCTGCGTCGCGCGGTGATGTGCAGCCCTCTGTTGCGTGGTAATGGGCAGCCCTGCGTCGCACGGTTATGTGCAGCACTGCATCGCGCGGTGATGTGCAGCCCTGCATCGCACGGTGATGTGCAGCTCTGTGTCGCGCGGTGATGTGCAGCTGTGTGTCACGCACTGATGTGCAGCCCTGCATCACGCGGTGATGGGCAGCCCTGTGTCGCGCAGTGATGTGCAGCCCTGCGTCGCACGGTGATGTGCAGCTCTGTGTCACGCACTGATGTGCAGACCTGTGTCGCACGGTGATGTGCAGCCTTGCATCGCGCGGTGATGTGCAGCCCTGTGTTGCGTGGTAATGGGCAGCCCTGCGTCGCACGGTGATGTGCAGCTCTGTGTCACGCGGTGATGTGCAGCCCTGCGTTGTGCACTGATGGGCAGCCCTGCGTTGCACGGTAATGTCCAGCCCTGCACCGCGCGGTGATGTGCAGCCCTGCGTTGCGCAGTGATGTTCAGCCCTGTGTCGCGCAGTGATGTGCAGCCCTGTGTCACGCAGTAATGTTCAGCCCTGTGTCGCGCAGTGATGTGCAGCCCTGCGTGGTGCAGTGATGTGCAGCCCTGCATCGCGTGGTGATGTGCAGCCCTGTGTCGCACGGTGATGTGCAGCCTTGTGTCACGCAGTGATGTGCTGCCCTGCATTGCGCGGTGATGTGCAGCCCTGTGTCACGCAGTGATGTGCAGCCCTGTGTCACGCAGTGATGGCCAGCCCTACGTTGCACAGTGATGGGAAGCCCTGCATCACGCAGTGATGTGCAGCCCTGTGTCGGGCAGTGATGTGCAGCCCTGCATTGTGCGGTGATGTGCAGCCCTGCATCGCGCAGTGATGTGCAGCCCTGCATTGTGCAGTGATGGGCAGCCCTGCATCGCGTGGTCATGTGTAGCCCTGCATCGCATGGTGATGTGCAGCCCTGTTTCGCGCGGTGATGTGCAGCTCTGTGTCGCACACTGATGTGCAACCCTCCATCGCGCGGTGATGGGCAGCCATGTGTCGTGCAGTGATGGGCAGCCATGCATCGTGCAGTGATGTGCAGCTCTGTGTCGCGCACTGATGTGCAGCCCTGCATCGCGCGGTGATGTGCAGCCCTGCGTCGCGCGGTGATGTGCAGCTCTGTGTCGCGCGGTGATGTGCAGCTGTGTGTCACGCACTGACGTGCAGCCCTGCTCCATGCAGTGATGTGCAGCTCTGTGTCACGCACTGATGGGCAGCCCTGCATTGTGCGGTGATGTGCAGCCCTACGTTGCACAGTGATGGGAAGCCCTGCATCACGCAGTGATGTGCAGCCCTTCGTTGCACAGTGATGTGCAGCTCTGCATTGTGCGGTGATGTGCAGTCCTGCATCGCGCGGTGATGTGCAGCCCTGCATCGCGCGGAGATGTGCAGCCCTTCGTTGCGCAGTGATGTGCAGCCCTGCATTGTGCGGTGATGTGCAGCCCTGCATCGCGCGGTGATGTGCAGCCCTGCATCGCGCGGTGATGTGCAGCCCTTCACCGCGTGGTGATGGGCAGCCCTGCGTCGCACGGTGATGTGCAGCTCTACGTTGTGCACTGATGGGCAGCCCTGCGTTGCACGGTGATGTGCAGCCCTGTGTTGCGTGGTAATGGGCAGCCCTGCGTCGCACGGTGATGTGCAGCTCTGCATTGTGCACAGATGTGCAGACCTGCGTTGCGCAGTGATGTGCAGCCCTGTGTCATGCAGTGATGTTCAGCCCTGTGTCGCGCAGTGATGTGCAGCCCTGCGTGGTGCAGTGATGTGCAGCCTTGCATCGCGTGGTGATGTGCAGCCCTGTGTCACACGGTGATGTGCAGCCTTGTGTCACGCGGTGATGTGCTGCCCTGCGTTGCGCAGTGATGTGCAGCCCTGTGTCACACAGTGATGTGCAGCCCTGTGTCGTGCAGTGATGTGCAGCCGTGCGTTGCGCGGTGATGAGCGGCCCTGCGTCGGGCAGTGACGTGCAGCCCTGCTCCATGCAGTGATGTGCAGCTCTGTGTCGCGCACTGATGGGCAGCCCTGCATTGCGCGGTGATGTACAGCCCTACGTTGCGCAGTGATGGGAAGCCCTGCATCACGCAGTGATGTGCAGCCCTTCGTTGCACAGTGATGTGCAGCCCTGCATTGTGCGGTGATGTGCAGCCCTGCATTGCGCGGTGATGTGCAGCCCTGCATCGCGCGGTGATGTGCAGCCCTGCGTCGCGCGGTGATGTGCTGCCCTGTGTTGCGTGGTAATGGGCAGCCCTGCGTCGCACGGTGATGTGCAGCTCTGTGTCGCGCGGTGATGTGCAGCCCTGCGTTGTGCACTGATGGGCAGCCCTGCGTCGCACGGTGATGTACAGCCCTGCACCGCGCGGTTATGTGCAGCCCTGCGTTGCGCAGTGATGTGCAGCCCTGTGTCGTGTGGTGATGTGCAGCCCTGCATTGCGCGGTGATGTGCAGCTCTGTGTCGTGCGGTGATGTGCAGCCCTGTGTCGCGCGGTGATGGGCAGCCATGTGTCGCGCAGTGATGGGCAGCCCTGCGTCGTGCAGTGATGTGCAGCCCTGTGTCGCGCGGTGATGTGCAGCCCTGTGTCGCGCACTGATGTGCAGCCCTGTGTCGCGTGGTGATGTGCAGCTCTGTGTTGCGTGGTGATGTGCAGCCCTGCGTCGCGCGGTGATGTGCAGCCTTGTGTTGCGTGGTAATGGGCAGCCCTGCGTCGCACGGTGATGTGCAGCTCTGTGTCACGCGGTGATGTGCAGCCCTGCGTTGTGCACTGATGGGCAGCCCTGCGTCGCACGGTGATGTGCAGCCCTGCACCACGCGGTTATGTGCAGCCCTGCGTTGCGCAGTGATGTGCAGCCCTGTGTCACGCAGTGACGTTCAGCCCTGTGTCGCGCAATGATGTGCAGCCCTGCGTGGTGCAGTGATGTGCAGCCCTGCATCGCGTGGTGATGTGCAGCTCTGTGTCGCGCACTGATGTGCAACCCTCCATCGCACGGTGATGGGCAGCCATGTGTCACGCAGTGCTGTGCAGCACTGTGCCGTGCAGTGTTGTGCAGCCCTGTGTCACACGGTGATGTGCAGCCCTGCATCACGCAGTGATGTACAGCCCTGCATCGCATGTGAATTGTGTAGCACTGTGTCGCGCGGTGATGTGCAGCCCTGTGTCGCGTGGTGATGTGCAGCCCTGCATCGCGCATTGATGTACAGCCCTGCATCGCATGGTGATGTGCAGCCTGTGTCGCACGATGGTGTGCAGCCCTGTGTCATGTGGTGATGTGCAGCACTGTGTCGCGCGGTGATGTGCAGCCCTGTGTCGCGTGGTGATGTGCAGCCCTGCATCGCGCAGTGATGTGCAGCGCTGTGTCACGTGGTGATGTGCAGCCCTGCATCACGCAGTGATGTGCAGCCCTGTGTCACGTGGTGATGTGCAGCCCTGCGTTGCGCGGTGATGTGCAGCCCTGTGTCGCGTGGTGATGTGCAGCCCTGTGTCGCGTGGTGATGTGCAGCCCTGCGTTGCGCGGTGATGTGCAGCCCTGCGTTGCGCGGTGATGCGCAGCCCAGCGTCGCGCGGTGATGTGCAGCCCTGCGTTGCGCGGTGATGTGCAGCTCTGTGTCACGCGGTGATGTGCAGCCCTGCGTTGGGCACTGATGGGCAGCCCTGCATCGCATGGTGATGTGCAGCCTGTGTCGCACGATGATGTGCAGCCCTGTGTCACGTGGTGATGTGCACCACTGTGTCGCATGGTGATGTGCAGCCCTGTGTCGCGTGGTGATGTGCAGCCCTGCATTGCGCAGTGATGTGTAGCCCTGTGTCACGTGGTGATGTGCAGCCCTGCATCGCGCAGTGATGTGCAGCCCTGTGTCACGTGGTGATGTGCAGCCCTGCGTTGCGCGGTGATGTGCAGCCCTGTGTCACGTGGTGATGTGCAGCCCTGCGTTGCGCGGTGATGTGCAGCTCTGTGTCACGCGGTGATGTGCAGTCCTGCGTTGCGCACTGATGGACAGCCCTGCATCGCGTGGTGATGTGCAGCCCTTCACCGCGTGGTGATGTGCAGCCCTGCGTTGTGCAATGATGTGCAGCCCTGTGTCACGTGGTGATGTGCAGCCCTGTGTCATGCAGTGATGGCAAGCCCTGCACCGCGCAGTGATGTACAGCCCTGCGTTGCGCGGTGATGTGCAGCTCTGTGTCACGCGGTGATGTGCAGCCCTGCGTTGCGCACTGATGGACAGCCCTGCATCGCGTGGTGATGTGCAGCCCTTCACCGCATGGTGATGTGCAGCCCTGCGTTGTGCAATGATGTGCAGCCCTGTGTCACGTGGTGATGTGCAGCACTGTGTCGTGCAGTGATGGCAAGCCCTGCACCGCACAGTGATGTACAGCCCTGCGTTGCGCGGTGATGGGTGGCCCTGCATCGCGCAGTGATGTGCAGCCCTGCATTGTGTGGTGATGTGCAGCCCTGTGTCGCGCGGTGATGTGCAGCCCTGCGTCGCGCAGTGATGTGCAGCCCTGTGTCGCGCGGTGATGTGCAGCCCTGCATTGTGTGGTGATGTACAGCCCTGCATTGTGTGGTGATGTACAGCCCAGCGCGGTGTCGCGCGGTGATGTGCAGCCCTGCATTGTGTGGTGATGTACAGCCCTGCATTGTGTGGTGATGTGCAGCCCTGTGTCGCGCGGTGATGTGCAGCCCTGCGTAGCACGGTGATGTGCAGCCCTGCATTGTGTGGTGATGTGCAGCCCTGTGTCGCGCGGTGATGTGCAGCCCTGCGTAGCGCGGTGATGTGCAGCCCTGTGTTGCGTGGTGATGTGCAGCTCTGTGTCGCGCACTGATGTGCAACCCTCCATCGCGCGGTGATGGGCAGCCATGTGTCGTGCAGTGATGGGCAGCCATGCGTTGTGCAGTGATGTGCAGCTCTGTGTCGCGCACTGATGTGCAGCCCTGTGTCCCGCGGTGATGTGCAGCCCTGCGTCGCGCGGTGATGTGCAGCCCTCTGTTGCGTGGTAATGGGCAGCCCTGCGTCGCACGGTTATGTGCAGCACTGCATCGCGCGGTGATGTGCAGCCCTGCATCGCACGGTGATGTGCAGCTCTGTGTCGCGCGGTGATGTGCAGCTGTGTGTCACGCACTGATGTGCAGCCCTGCATCACGCGGTGATGGGCAGCCCTGTGTCGCGCAGTGATGTGCAGCCCTGCGTCGCACGGTGATGTGCAGCTCTGTGTCGCGCACTGATGTGCAGACCTGTGTCGCGCGGTGATGTGCAGCCTTGCATCGCGCGGTGATGTGCAGCCCTGTGTTGCGTGGTAATGGGCAGCCCTGCGTCGCACGGTGATGTGCAGCTCTGTGTCACGCGGTGATGTGCAGCCCTGCGTTGTGCACTGATGGGCAGCCCTGCGTTGCACGGTGATGTGCAGCCCTGCACCGCGCGGTGATGTGCAGCCCTGCGTTGCGCAGTGATGTTCAGCCCTGTGTCGCGCAGTGATGTGCAGCCCTGTGTCACGCAGTAATGTTCAGCCCTGTGTCGCGCAGTGATGTGCAGCCCTGCGTGGTGCAGTGATGTGCAGCCCTGCATCGCGTGGTGATGTGCAGCCCTGTGTCGCACGGTGATGTGCAGCCTTGTGTCACGCAGTGATGTGCTGCCCTGCATTGCGCGGTGATGTGCAGCCCTGTGTCACGCAGTGATGTGCAGCCCTGTGTCGCGCAGTGATGGCCAGCCCTACGTTGCACAGTGATGGGAAGCCCTGCATCACGCAGTGATGTGCAGCCCTGTGTCGGGCAGTGATGTGCAGCCCTGCATTGTGCGGTGATGTGCAGCCCTGCATCGCGCAGTGATGTGCAGCCCTGCATTGTGCAGTGATGGGCAGCCCTGCATCGCGTGGTCATGTGTAGCCCTGCATCGCATGGTGATGTGCAGCCCTGTTTCGCGCGGTGATGTGCAGCCCTGCGTCGCGCGTTGATGTGCAGCCCTGCGTCACGCGGTGATGTGCAGCCCTGCATCACGCGGTGATGTGCAGCCCTGTGCCACGCGGTGATGTGCAGGCCTGCATTGTGCGGTGATGTGCAGCTCTGTGTCGTGTGCTGATGTGCAGCTCTCTGTCCCGCACTGATGTGCAGCCCTGCATCGTGCGGAGGTGGGCAGCCCTGTGTCCTGCAGTGATGGGCAGCCCTGCGTCGCACAGTGATGTGCAGCCCTGCATCGCGCGGTGATGTGCAGCCCTGCATCGCACGGTGATGTGCAGCCCTGCGTCATGCAGTGATGTGCAGCCCTGCATCGCGCAGTGCTGTGCAACACTTGCCGTGCAGTGTTGTGCAGCCCTGTGTCACGCGGTGATGTGCAGCCGTGCATCACGCAGTGATGTACAGCCCTGCATCGCATGGTGATGTGCAGCACTGTGTCGTGCGGAGATGTGCAGCTCTGTCGCGTGGTGATGTGCAGCCCTGCGTTGTGCGGTGATGTGCAGCCCTGTGTCGCGCGGTGATGTGCAGCCCTGCATCGCGCATTGATGTACAGCCCTGCATCGCATGGTGATGTGTAGCCCTGTGTCACGTGGTGATGTGCAGCCCTGCGTTGCGCACTGATGGGCAGCCCTGCATCGCGCGGTGATGTGCAGCCCTGCATTGCGCAATTATGTGCAGCCCTGTGTTACGCAGTGATGGACAGCCCTGTGTCGTGCAGTGATGGCAAGCCCTGCACCGCGCAGTGATGTACAGCCCTGCGTTGCGCGGTGATGGGCGGCCCTGCGTCGCGCAGTGATGTGCAGCCCTGCATCGCGTGGTGATGTGCAGCCCTGCGTTGCGCGGTGATGTGCAGCTCTGTGTCGCGCACTGATGTGCAACCCTCCATCGCACAGTGATGTGCAGCCCTGCGTTGCGCACTGATGGGCAGCCCTGCGTTGCGCAGTGATAGTGCAGTCCTGCATTGCACACTGATGGGCAGCCCTGCGTCGCGCGCTGATGTGCAGCCCAGCGTTGCGCGGTGATGTGCAGCCCTACGTTGCACAGTGATGGGAAGCCCTGCATCACACAGTGATGTGCAGCCCTGTGTCGGGCAGTGATGTGCAGCCCTGCATTGTGCGGTGATGTGCAGCCCTGCATCGCGCAGTGATGTGCAGCCCTGCATTGTGCAGTGATGGGCAGCCCTGCATCGCGTGGTGATGTGCAGCCCTGCGTCGCGTGGTGATGTGCAGCCCTATGTCGCGCGGTTATGTGCAGCCCTGCGTCGCGCGTTGATGTGCAGCCCTGCATCGCGCGGTGCTGTGCAGCCCTGCGTCGCGCAGTGCTGTGCAGCCCTGCATCACGCGGTGATGTGCAGCCCTGCATCACGCAGTGATGTGCAGCTCTGTGTCGTGCACTTATGTGCAGCCCTGCGTCGCACGGTGATGGGCAGCCCTGCGTCGCGCAGTGATGGGCAGTCCTGCGACGCGCAGTGATGTGCAGCGCTGTGTTGCGCAGTGATGTGCAGCCCTGTGTCACGCGGTGTTGTGCAGCCCTGCATCGCGTAGTGATGTGCAGCCCTGTGTCGCGCAGTGATGTGCAGCCCTGCGTTGCGCGGTGATGTGCAGCCCTGCGTTGTGCAGTGATGGGCAGCCCTGCACCACGCAGTGATGTGCAGCCCTGCATCACATGGTGATGGGCGGCCCTGCGTCAGGCAGTGACGTACAGCCCTGCTCCATGCAGTGACGTGCAGCTCTGTGCCGCGCAGTGACGTGCAGCCCTGCTCCATGCAGTGAGGTGCAGCCCTGTGTCGCACAGGGATGGGCAGCCCTGTGTCGCGCAGTGATGTGCAGCCCTGCGTCGCGCAGTGATGTGCAGCCCTGCATGTCGTGGTGATGTGTAGCCCTGTGTCGCACGGTGATGTGCAGCCTTGTGTCGCGCAGTGATGTGCAGCCCTGTGTCGCGCGGTGAAGAGCAGCCATGCGTTGCGTGGTGATGTGCAGCCCTGTGTCGCGCGGTGATGTGCAGCCCTGTGTCGCGCGGTGATGTGCAACCCTGTGTTGCGCGGTGATGTACAGCCCTGCATCACGTGGTGATGTGCAGCCCTGTGTTGCGCGGTGATGTACAGCCCTGCATCGCACGGTGATGTGCAGCCCTGCGTCATGCGGTGATGTGCAGCTCTGTGTCGCGCGGTGATGTGCAGCCCTGCGTTGTGCGGTGATGTGCAGCCCTGTGTCACGCACTGATGGGCAGCCCTGCATTGCACAGTGATGTGCAGCCCTGCATCACGCAGTGATGTGCAGCCCTGTGTCGGGCAGTGATGTGCAGCCCTGCATCACGCTGTGATGTGCAGCCCTGCATTGTGCAGTGATGGGCAGCCCTGCATCGCGTGGTGATGTGCAGCCCTGTGTTGTGCGGTGATGTGCAGCCCTGTGTCACGCGGTGATGTGCAGCCCTGCGTTGCGCAGTGATGTGCAGCTCTGTGTCGCGCTCTGATGTGCAGCCCTGCGTTGCGCGGTGATGTGCAGCTCTGTGTCGCACACTGATGTGCAACCCTCCATCGCGCGGTGATGGGCAGCCATGTGTCGCGCAGTGATGGGCAGCCCTGTGTCACACAGTGATGTGCAGCCCTGTGTCGTGCGGTGATGTGCAGCCCTGCGTCGCGCGGTGATGTGCAGCCCTGTGTTGCGTGGTAATGGGCAGCCCTGCGTCGCACAGTTATGTGCAGCCCTGCATCACGCGGTGATGTGCAGGCCTGCATCGTGCGGTGATGTGCAGCTCTGTGTCGTGCACTGATGGGCAGCCCTGCGTCGCGCAGTGATGGGCAGCCCTGCATCACGCAGTGATGTGCAGCCCTGTGTCGGGCAGTGATGTGCAGCCCTGCATCACGCTGTGATGTGCAGCCCTGCATTGTGCAGTGATGGGCAGCCCTGCATCGCGTGGTGATGTGCAGCCCTGCATTGTGCAGTGATGGGCAGCCCTGCATCACGCTGTGATGTGCAGCCCTGCATTGTGCAGTGATGGGCAGCCCTGCATCGCGTGGTGATGTGCAGCCCTGCATCGCGCAGTGATGTGCAGCCCTGTGTCGCGCGGTGATGTGCAGCCCTGTGTCGCGCGGTGATGTGCAGCCCTGTGTCGCGCGGTGATGTGCAGCCCTGTTTCGCGCGGTGATCTGCAGCCCTGCGTCGCGCGTTGATGTGCAGCCCTGTGTCGCGCGGTGATGTGCAGCCCTGCGTCACGCGGTGTTGTGCAGGCCTGCATTGTGCGGTGATGTGCAGCCCTGTGTCGTGCGCTGATGTGCAACTCTCTGTCCCGCACTGATGTGCAGCCCTGCATCGTGCGGAGGTGGGCATCCCTGTGTCCTGCAGTGATGGGCAGCCCTGCATCGCACAGTGATGTGCAGCCCTGCATCGCGCGGTGATGTGCAGCCCTGCGTCGCGCGGTGATGTGCAGCCCTGCGTCGCGCGGTGATGTGCAGCCCTGCATCGCACAGTGCTGTACAGCCCTGCATCGCATGGTGATGTGCAGCCCTGTGTCGCACGATGATGTGCAGCCCTGTGTCGCGTGGTGATGTGCAGCCCCGCGTGGTGCGGTGATGTGCAGCCCTGTGTCGCGCGGTGATGTGCAGCCCTGCATCGCGCATTGATGTACAGCCCTGCATCGCATGGTGATGTGCAGCCCTGTGTTGCGCGGTGATGTGCAGCTCTGTGTCACGCGGTGATGTGCAGCCCTGCGTTGCGCACTGATGGGCAGCCTTGCATCGCGTGGTGATGTGCAGCCCTCCATCGCGCGGTGATGGGCAGCCATGTGTCGCACAGTGATGTGCAGCCCTCCATCGCGCGGTGATGGGCAGCCATGTGTCGCGCGGTGATGTGCAGCTCTGTGTCGTGCACTGATGTGCAGCCCTGTGTCGCGCGGTGATGTGCAGCCATGTGTCGTGCAATGATGTGCAACCCTCCATCGCGCAGTGATGGGCAGCCCTGTGTCGTGCAGTGATGTGCAGCTCTGTGTCGCACACTGATGTGCAACCCTCCATCGCGCGGTGATGGTCAGCCCTGCGTCACGCAGTGATGTGCAGCTCTGTGTCGTGCACTGATGTGCAGCTCTGTGTCACGCGGTGATGTGCAGCCCTGCGTCGCGCGGTGATGTGCAGCCCTGTGTTGCGCAGTGATGTGCAGCCCTGCGTCGCGCGGTGATGTGCAGCCCTGTGTCGCGCGGTGATGTGCAGCCCTGTGTTGCGTGGTAATGGGCAGCCATGTGTCGTGCAGTGATGTGCAGCCCTGCATCACGCGGTGATGTGCAGCTCTGTGTCGTGCACTGATGTGCAGCCCTGTGTTGCACGGTGATGTGCAGCCCTGCGTCGCACGCTGATGTGCAGCCCTGCGTCGCACAGTTATGTGCAGCCCTGCATCACGCGGTGATGTGCAGCCCTGTGTTGCGTGGTAATGGGCAGCCCTGCGTCGCACAGTTATGTGCAGCCCTGCATCGCGCGGTGATGTGCAGCTCTGTGTCATGCACTGATGTGCAGCCCTTCGTCGCACGCTGATGGGCAGCCCTGCGTCGCGCAGTGATGGGCAGCCCTGCATCACGCAGTGATATGCAGCCCGGTGTCGGGCAGTGATGTGCAGCCCTGCATTGTGCGGTGATGTGCAGCCCTGCATCACGCTGTGATGTGCAGCCCTGCATTGTGCAGTGATGGGCAGCCCTGCATCGCGTGGTGATGTGCAGCCCTGCATCGCGCAGTGATGTGCAGCCCTGTGTCACGCGGTGATGTGCAGCCCTGTTTCGCGCGGTGATCTGCAGCCCTGCGTCGCGCGTTGATGTGCAGCCCTACGTCGCGCGGTGATGTGCAGCC
Organism: Mustelus asterias; assembly: GCF_964213995.1. Classification (NCBI taxonomy): domain Eukaryota; kingdom Metazoa; phylum Chordata; class Chondrichthyes; order Carcharhiniformes; family Triakidae; genus Mustelus; species Mustelus asterias. Next base: position 74,173,355 of record NC_135804.1, on the reverse strand, counting down.
CTGCATCACGCGGTGATGTGCGGCCCTGTGTCACGCGGTGATGTGCAGGCCTGCATTGTGCGGTGATGTGCAGCCCTGTGTCGTGTGCTGATGTGCAGCTCTCTGTCCCGCACTGATGTGCAGCCCTGCTTCGTGCGGAGGTGGGCATCTCTGTGTCCTGCAGTGATGGGCAGCCCTGCATCGCACAGTGATGTGCAGCCCTGCATCGCGCGGTGATGTGCAGCCCTGCGTTGCGCGGTGATGTGCAGCCCTGCGTCGCGCGGTGATGTGCAGCCCTGCGTCGCGCGGTGATGTGCAGCCCTGCATCGCATGGTGATGTGCAGCCCTGTGTCGCGCGGTGATGTGCAGCCCTGTGTCGCGTGGTGATGTGCAGCCCTGCGTTGTGCGGTGATGTGCAGCCCTGTGTCGCGCGGTGATGTGCAGCCCTGCATCGCGCATTGATGTACAGCCCTGCATCGCATGATGATGTGCAGCCCTGTGTCACGTGGTGATGTGCAGCCCTGCATTGCGCGGTGATGTGCAGCTCTGTGTCACGCAGTGATGTGCAGCCCTGCGTTGCGCACTGATGGGCAGCCTTGCATCGCGTGGTGATGTGCAGCCCTTCACCGCGTGGTGATGTGCAGCCCTGCATTGCGCAATGATGTGCAGCCCTGTGTCACACAGTGATGGACAGCCCTGTGTCACGCAGTGATGGGCGGCCTGCGTCGCGCAGTGATGTGCAGCCCTGCATCGCGTGGTGATGTGCAGCTCTGTGTCGCGCGGTGATGTGCAGCCCTGTGTCGTGCGGTGATGTGCAGCCCTGCGTTGCGCGGTGATGTGCAGCTCTGTGTCGCGCGGTGATGTGCAGCCCTGCGTTGCGCGGTGATGGGCAGCCATGTGTCGCGCAGTGATGGGCAGCCCTGCGTCACGCAGTGATGTGCAGCTCTGTGTCGTGCACTGATGTGCAGCCCTGTGACGCGCGGTGATGTGCAGCCCTGTGTCGCGCAGTGATGTGCAGCCCTGTGTCGCGCAGTGATGTGCAGCCCTGCGTCGTGCTGTGATGTGCAGCCCTGTGTTGCGTGATAATGGGCAGCCCTGCGTCGCACAGTTATGTGCAGCCCTGCATCACGCGGTGATGTGCAGCCCTGCATTGCACGGTGATGTGCAGCCCTGTGTCGTGCAGTGATGGGCGGCCCTGCATCACGCAGTGATGTGCAGCTCTGTGTCGTGCACTGATGTGCAGCCCTTCGTCGCACGCTGATGGGCAGCCCTGCATTGCACGGTGATGTGCAGCCCTGTGTCGCGCAGTGATGGGCAGCCCTGCATCACGCAGTGATGTGCAGCCCTGTGTCAGGCAGTGATGTGCAGCCCTGCATTGTGCGGTGATGTGCAGCCCTGCATCACGCTGTGATGTGCAGCCCTGCATTGTGCAGTGATGGGCAGCCCTGCATCGCGTGGTGATGTGCAGCCCTGCATCGCGCAGTGATATGCAGCCCTGCGTCGCGTGGTGATGTGCAGCCCTGTGTCGCGCGGTGATGTGCAGCCCTGTGTCGCGATGTGATGTGCAGCCCTGTTTCGCGCGGTGATCTGCAGCCCTGCGTCGCGCGGTGATGTGCAGCCCTGCATCACGCGGTGATGTGCAGCCCTGCGTCACGCGGTGTTGTGCAGGCCTGCATTGTGCGGTGATGTGCAGCCCTGTGTCGTGCGCTGATGTGCAGCTCTCTGTCCCGCACTGATGTGCAGCCCTGCATCGTGCGGAGGTGGGCATCCCTGTGTCCTGCAGTGATGGGCAGCCCTGCATCGCACAGTGATGTGCAGCCCTGCATCGCACAGTGATGTGCAGCCCTGCATCGCACAGTGATGTGCAGCCCTGCGTTGTGCGGTGATGTGCAGCCCTGCGTCGCGCGGTGATGTGCAGCGCTGCATCGCGCAGTGCTGTACAGCTCTGCATCGCATGGTGATGTGCAGCCCTGTGTCGCGCGGTGATGTGCAGCCCTGTGTCGCGTGGTGATGTGCAGCCCTGCGTTGTGCGGTGATGTGCAGCCCTGCGTTGCGCAGTGATGTGCAGCCCTGTGTCGTGCACTGATGTGCAGCCCTTCGTCGCACGCTGATGGGCAGCCCTGCGTCACGCAGTGATGGGCAGCCCTGCATCACGCAGTGATGTGTAGCCCTGTGTCGGGCAGTGATGTGCAGCCCTGCATTGTGCGGTGATGTGCAGCCCTGCATCACGCTGTGATGTGCAGCCCTGCATTGTGCAGTGATGGGCAGCCCTGCATCGCGTGGTGATGTGCAGCCCTGCATCGCGCAGTGATGTGCAGCCCTGCATCGCATGGTGATGTGCAGCCCTGTGTCGCGCGGTGATGTGCAGCCCTGTGTCGCGTGGTGATGTGCAGCCCTGCGTTGTGCGGTGATGTACAGCCCTGCATCGCGCAGTGATGTGCAGCCCTGTGTCGTGTACTGATGTGCAGCCCTTCGTCGCACGCTGATGGACAGCCCTGCGTCACGCAGTGATGGGCAGCCCTGCATCACGCAGTGATGTGTAGCCCTGTGTCGGGCAGTGATGTGCAGCCCTGCATTTTGCGGTGATGTGCAGCCCTGCATCACGCTGTGATGTGCAGCCCTGCATTGTGCAGTGATGGGCAGCCCTGCATCGCGCAGTGATGTGCAGCCCTGTGTCGCGCGGTGATGTGCAGCAATGTTTCGCGCGGTGATCTGCAGCCCTGCGTCACGCGGTGATGTGCAGCCCTGCGTCACGCGGTGATGTGCAGCCCTGCGTCACGTGGTGATGTGCAGGCCTGCATTGTGCGGTGATGTGCAGCCCTGTGTCGTGCGCTGATGTGCAACTCTCTGTCCCGCACTGATGTGCAGCCCTGCATCGTGCGGAGGTGGGCATCCCTGTGTCCTGCAGTGATGGGCAGCCCTGCATCGCACAGTGATGTGCAGCCCTGCGTCGCGCGGTGATGTTAAGCCCTGCGTCGCGCGGTGATGTGCAGCCCTGCATCGCATGGTGATGTGCAGCCCTGTGTCGCACGATGATGTGCAGCCCTGTGTCACGTGGTGATGTGCAGCCCTGTGTCGCACGATGATGTGCAGCCCTGTGTCGCGCGGTGATGTGCAGCCCTGCATCGCGCATTGATGTACAGCCCTGCATCGCATGGTGATGTGCAGCCCTGTGTTGCGCGGTGATGTGCAGCTCTGTGTCACGCGGTGATGTGCAGCCCTGCGTTGCGCACTGATGGGCAGCCCTGCATCGCATGGTGATGTGCAGCCCTTCACCGCGCGGTGATGTGCAGCCCTGCGTTGCGCAGTGATGTGCAGCCCTGTGTTGCGCGGTGATGTGCAGCTCTGTGTCACGCGGTGATGTGCAGCCCTGCGTTGCGCACTGATGGGCAGCCCTGCATCGCATGGTGATGTGCAGCCCTTCACCGCGCGGTGATGTGCAGCCCTGCGTTGCGCAGTGATGTGCAGCCCTGCGTTGCGCGGTGATGTGCAGCTCTGTGTCGCGCAGTGATGTGCAACCCTCCATCGCGCGGTGATGGGCAGCCATGTGTCGCGCAGTGATGTGCAGCTCTGTGTCGTGCACTGATGTGCAGCTCTGTGTCGTGCACTGATGTGCAACCCTCCATCGCACGGTGATGGGCAGCTCTGTGTCGCGCAGTGATGTACAGCCCTGTGTCGCACGGTGATGTGCAGCCCTGTGTCGCGCGGTGATGTGCAGCCCTGTGTCGCGCGGTGATGTGCAGCCCTGTGTCGCACGGTGATGTGCAGCCCTGCGTTGCGTGGTGATGTGCAGCCCTGCGTCACGCAGTGATGTGCAGCTCTGTGTCGCACACTGATGTGCAACCCTCCATCGCGCGGTGATGGGCAGCCATGTGTCGTGCAGTGACGTGCAGCCCTGCGTCACGCAGTGATGTGCAGCTCTGTGTCGCACACTGATGTGCAACCCTCCATCGCGCGGTGATGGTCAGCCCTGCGTCACGCAGTGATGTGCAGCTCTGTGTCGTGCACTGATGTGCAGCTCTGTGTCGCGTGGTGATGTGCAGCCCTGCGTCGCGCGGTGATGTGCAGCCCTGTGTCGCGCGGTGATGTGCAGCCCTGTGTCGCGCGGTGATGTGCAGCCCTGCGTCGCGCGGTGATGTGCAGCCCTGTGTCGATGGGTGATGTGCAGCCCTGTGTTGCGTGGTAATGGGCAGCCATGTGTCGTGCAGTTATGTGCAGCCCTGCATCGCACGGTGATGTGCAGCTCTGTGTCGTGCACTGATGTGCAGCCCTTCGTCGCACGCTGATGGGCAGCCCTGCGTCGCGCAGTGATGAGCAGCCCTGCATCACGCAGTGATGTGCAGCCCTGTGTCGGGCAGTGATGTGCAGCCCTGCATTGTGCGGTGATGTGCAGCCCTGCATCACGCTGTTATGTGCAGCCCTGCATTGTGCAGTGATGGGCAGCCGTGCATCGCGTGGTGATGTGCAGCCCTGCATCGCGCGGTGATGTGCAGCCCTGTGTCGCGCGGTGATCTGCAGCCCTGCGTCGCGCGTTGATGTGCAGCCCTACGTCGCGCAGTGATGTGCAGCCCTGCATCACGCGGTGATGTGCAGCCCTGTGTCACGCGGTGATGTGCAGCTCTCTGTCCCGCACTGATGTGCAGCCCTGCATCGTGCGGAGGTGGGCATCCCTGTGTCCTGCAGTGATGGGCAGCCCTGCATCGCACAGTGATGTGCAGCCCTGCGTCGCGCAGTGATGTGCAGCCCTGCGTCGCGCGGTGATGTGCAGCCCTGCGTCGCGCGGTGATGTGCAGCCCTGCGTCGCGCGGTGATGTGCAGCCCTGCGTCGCGCGGTGATGTGCAGCCCTGCATCACATGGTGATGTGCAGCCCTGTGGCGCGCGGTGATGTGCAGCACTGTGTCGCGTGGTGATGTGCAGCCCTGCGTTGTGCGGTGATGTGCAGCCCTGTGTCGCGCGGTGATGTGCAGCCCTGCATCGCGCATTGATGTACAGCCCTGCATCGCATGATGATGTGCAGCCCTGTGTCACGTGGTGATGTGCAGCCCTGCATTGCGCTGCGATGTGCAGCTCTGTGTCACGCGGTGATGTGAAGCCCTGCGTTGCACACTGATGGGCAGCCTTGCATCGCGTGGTGATGTGCAGCCCTTCACCGCGTGGTGATGTGCAGCCCTGCATTGCGCAATGATGTGCAGCCCTGTGTCACGCAGTGATGGACAGCCCTGTGTCACGCAGTGATGGGCGGTCCTGCGTCGCGCAGTGATGTGCAGCTCTGCGTCGCGCGGTGATGTGCAGCCCTGCGTCGCGCGGTGATGTGCAGCCCTGCATCGCATGGTGATGTGCAGCCCTGTGGCACGCGGTGATGTGCAGCCCTGTGTCGCGTGGTGATGTGCAGCCCTGCGTTGTGCGGTGATGTGCAGCCCTGTGTCGCGCGGTGATGTGCAGCCCTGCATCGCGCATTGATGTACAGCCCTGCATCGCATGATGATGTGCAGCCCTGTGTCACGTGGTGATGTGCAGCCCTGCATTGCGCGGTGATGTGCTGCTCTGTGTCACGCGGTGATGTGCAGCCCTGCGTTGCGCACTGATGGGCAGCCTTGCATCGCGTGGTGATGTGCAGCCCTTCACCGCGTGGTGATGTGCAGCCCTGCATTGCGCAATGATGTGCAGCCCTGTGTCATGCAGTGAAGGACAGCCCTGTGTCACGCAGTGATGGGCGGCCCTGCGTCGCGTGGTGATGTGCAGCTCTGTGTCGCGCGGTGATGTGCAGCCCTGTGTTGCGCGGTGATGTGCAGCCCTGTGTCGCGCGGTGATGTGCAGCCCTGTGTCGTGCGGTGATGTGCAGCTCTGTGTCGCGCACTGATGTGCAACCCTGTGTCGTGCGGTGATGTGCAACCCTGTGTCGTGCGGTGATGTGCAGCCCTGCGTTGCGCGGTGATGTGCAGCCCTGTGTCGCGCGGTGATGTGCAGCCCTGCGTTGCGCGGCGATGTGCAGCTCTGTGTCGCGCACTGATGTGCAGCCCTGTGTTGCGCGGTGATGTGCAACCCTCCATCGCGCGGTGATGGGCAGCCATGTGTCGCGCAGTGATGTGCAGCCATGTGTCGTGCAGTGATGGTCAGCCCTGCGTCATGCAGTGATGTGCAGCTCTGTGTCGTGCACTGATGTGCAGCCCTGTGACGCGCGGTGATGTGCAGCCCTGTGTCGCGCAGTGATGTGCAGCCCTGTGTCGCACGGTGATGTGCAGCCCTGCGTCGTGCGGTGATGTGCAGCCCTGTGTTGCGTGATAATGGGCAGCCCTGCATCGCACAGTTATGTGCAGCCCTGCATCACGCGGTGATGTGCAGCCCTGCATTGCACGGTGATGTGCAGCCCTGTGTCATGCAGTGATGGGCGGCCCTGCATCGCGCAGTGATGTGCAGCTCTGCGTCGTGCACTGATGTGCAGCCCTTCGTCGCACGCTGATGGGAAGCCCTGCATTGCACGGTGATGTGCAGCCCTGTGTCGCGCAGTGATGTGCAGCCCTGTGTCGCACGGTGATGTGCAGCCCTGCGTCGTGCGGTGATGTGCAGCCCTGTGTTGCGTGATAATGGGCAGCCCTGCATCGCACAGTTATGTGCAGCCCTGCATCACGCGGTGATGTGCAGCCCTGCATTGCACGGTGATGTGCAGCCCTGTGTCATGCAGTGATGGGCGGCCCTGCATCGCGCAGTGATGTGCAGCTCTGCGTCGTGCACTGATGTGCAGCCCTTCGTCGCACGCTGATGGGAAGCCCTGCATTGCACGGTGATGTGCAGCCCTGTGTCGGGCAGTGATGTGCAGCCCTGCATTGTGCGTTGATGTGCAGCCCTGCATCACGCTGTGATGTGCAGCCCTGCATTGTGCAGTGATGGGCAGCCCTGCATCGCGTGGTGATGTGCAGTCCTGCATCGCGCAGTGATATGCAGCCCTGCGTCGCGTGGTGATGTGCAGCCCTGTGTCGCGCGGTGATGTGCAGCCCTGTGTCGCGATGTGATGTGCAGCCCTGTTTCGCGCGGTGATCTGCAGCCCTGCATCGCGCGTTGATGTGCAGCCCTGCGTCGCGCGGTGATGTGCAGCCCTGCGTCACGCAGTGATGTGCAGCCCTGTGTCGCGCGGTGATGTGCAGCCCTGCGTCGCGTGGTGATGTACAGCCCTGTGTTGCACGGTGATGTGCAGCCCTGTGTCGCGCGGTGATGTGCAGCCCTGCATCGCATGGTGATGTGCAGCTCTGTGTCGCGCGGTGATGTGCAGCCCTGTGTCGCGCGGTGATGTGCAGCCCTGTGTTACGCAGTGATGTGCAGCCCTGTGTCGCGCGCTGATCTGCAGCCCTGTGTCGCGCGGTGATGTGCAGCCTTGCATCGTGCAGTGATGTGCAGCTCTGTGTTACGCAGTGATGTGCAGCCCTGTGTTACGCAGTGATGTGCAGCCCTGTGTCACGCAGTGATGTTCAGCCCTGTGTCGTGCAATGATGGGCAGCCCTGTGTCACACAGAGATGTGCAGCCCTGTGTGGTGCAGTGATGTGCAGCCCTCCATCGCGTGATGATGTGCAGCCTTGTGTCGCGCGGTGATGTGCAGCCCTGCGTCACGCGGTGATGTGCAGCCCTGCATCGTGCGGTGATGTGCAGCTCTCTGCCGCGCAGTGATGTGCAGCTCTGTGTCGCGCACTGATGTGCAACCCTCCATCGCGCAGTGATGGGCAGCCCTGCGTCGCGCAGTGATGTGCTGCTCTGTGTCACGCACTGATGTGCAGCCCTGTGTCACGCGGTGATGTGCAGCCCTGTGTCGTGCAGTGATGTGCAGCCCTGCGTCGCACGGTGAAGTGCAGCCCTGCATTGTGCGGTGATGTGCCAGCCCTTCATTATGCAGTGATGTGCAGCCCTGCGTTGCACAGTGATGTGCAGCCCTGCATCACGCGGTGATGTGCAGCCCTGCATCGTGCGGTGATGTGCAGCCCTGCATCGTGCAGTGATGTGCAGCTCTGTGTCAAGTGGTGATGTGCAGCTCTGTGTCGCGCACTGATGTGCAGCCCTCCATCGCGCGTTGATGGGCAGCCATGTATCGCGCAGTGATGGGCAGCCCTGCATCGCGCAGTGATGTGAAGCTCTGTGTCGCGCACTGATGTGCGGCCCTGTGTCGCACGGTGATAAGCAGCCCTGCGTCACGCGGTGATGTGCAGCCCTGCGTCGCGCGGTCATGTGCAGCCCTGTATCACGCGGTGATGTGCAGCCCTGCGTCGCACGGTGATGTGCAGCCCTGCATCGTGCGGTGATGTGCAGCTCTGTGTAGCGCACTGATGTGCAGCCCTGCATCACGCGGTGATGGGCAGCCCTGTGTCATGCAGTGATGGGCGGCCCTGCGTTGCGCAGTGATGTGCAGCTCTGTGTCGCGCACTGATGTGCAGCCCTGCGTCGCGTAGTGATGTGCAGTCCTGTGTCGCGCGGTGATGTGCAGCTCTGCATCGCGTGGTGATGGGCAGCCCTGTGTCGCGCAGTGATGTGCAGCCCTGCGTCACGCAGTGATGTGCAGTCCTGTGTCGCACGGTGATGTGCAGTCCTGTGTCGCGCGGTGATGTGCAGCCCTGCATCGCGTGGTGATGTGCAGTCCTGTGTTGCACGGTGATGTGCGGCCCTGCATCGCGCAGTGATGTGCAGCCCTTCACCGCGCGGTGATGTGCAGCCCTGCGTTGCGCAGTGATGTGCAGCCCTGCATTGCGCGGTGATGTGCAGCTCTGTGTCGCGCAGTGATGTGCAGCTCTGTGTCGTGCACTGATGTGCAGCTCTGTGTCGTGCACTGATGTGCAACCCTCCATCGCACGGTGATGGGCAGCTCTGTGTCGCGCAGTGATGTGCAGCCCTGTGTCGCGCGGTGATGGGCAGCCATGTGTCGCGCAGTGATGTGCAGCCATGTGTCGTGCAGTGATGGTCAGCCCTGCGTCACGCAGTGATGTGCAGCTCTGTGTCGTGCACTGATGTGCAGCCCTGTGACGCGCGGTGATGTGCAGCCCTGTGTCGCGCAGTGATGTGCAGCCCTGTGTCGCACGGTGATGTGCAGCCCTGCGTCGTGCGGTGATGTGCAGCCCTGTGTTGCGTGATAATGGGCAGCCCTGCGTCGCACAGTTATGTGCAGCCCTGCATCACGCGGTGATGTGCAGCCCTGCATTGCACGGTGATGTGCAGCCCTGTGTCGTGCAGTGATGGGCGGCCCTGCATCGCGCAGTGATGTGCAGCTCTGTGTCGTGCACTGATGTGCAGCCCTTCGTCGCACGCTGATGGGAAGCCCTGCATTGCACGGTGATGTGCAGCCCTGTGTCGGGCAGTGATGTGCAGCCCTGCATTGTGCGTTGATGTGCAGCCCTGCATCACGCTGTGATGTGCAGCCCTGCATTGTGCAGTGATGGGCAGCCCTGCATCGCGTGGTGATGTGCAGTCCTGCATCGCGCAGTGATATGCAGCCCTGTGTCGCGTGGTGATGTGCAGCCCTGTGTCGCGCGGTGATGTGCAGCCCTGTGTCGCGATGTGATGTGCAGCCCTGTTTCGCGCGGTGATCTGCAGCCCTGCGTCGCGCGTTGATGTGCAGCCCTGCGTCGCGCGGTGATGTGCAGCCCTGCATCACGCGGTGGTGTGCAGCCCTGCGTCACGCGGTGTTGTGCAGGCCTGCATTGTGCGGTGATGTGCAGCCCTGTGTCGTGCGCTGATGTGCAGCTCTCTGTCCCGCACTGATGTGCAGCCCTGCATCGTGCGGAGGTGGGCATCCCTGTGTCCTGCAGTGATGGGCAGCCCTGCATCGCACAGTGATGTGCAGCCCTGCATCGCACAGTGATGTGCAGCCCTGCATCGCACAGTGATGTGCAGCCCTGCGTTGTGCAGTGATGTGCAGCCCTGCGTTGCGCGGTGATGTGCAGCCCTGCATCGCGCAGTGCTGTACAGCCCTGTGTCACGTGGTGATGTGCAGCCCTGTGTCGCGCGGTGATGTGCAGCCCTGTGTCGCGTGGTGATGTGCAGCCCTGCATCATGCGGTGATGTGCAGCCCTGCGTCGCGCAGTGATGTGCAGCCCTGTGTCGCGCGGTGATGTGCAGCCCTGTGTCGCGTGGTGATGTGCAGCCCTGCGTCGCGCAGTGATGTGCAGCCCTGCGTCGCGCAGTGATGTGCAGCCCTGTGTCGCGCGGTGATGTGCAGCCCTGCGTCGCGTGGTGATGTACAGCCCTGTGTTGCACGGTGATGTGCAGCCCTGTGTCGCGCGGTGATGTGCAGCCCTGCATCGCATGGTGATGTGCAGCTCTGTGTCGCGCGGTGATGTGCAGCCCTGTGTCGCGCGGTGATGTGCAGCCCTGTGTTACGCAGTGATGTGCAGCCCTGTGTCGCGCGCTGATCTGCAGCCCTGTGTCGCGCGGTGATGTGCAGCCTTGCATCGTGCAGTGATGTGCAGCTCTGTGTTACGCAGTGATGTGCAGCCCTGTGTTACGCAGTGATGTGCAGCCCTGTGTCACGCAGTGATGTTCAGCCCTGTGTCGTGCAGTGATGGGCAGCCCTGTGTCACACAGTGATGTGCAGCCCTGTGTGGTGCAGTGATGTGCAGCCCTCCATCGCGTGATGATGTGCAGCCTTGTGTCGCGCGGTGATGTGCTGCCCTGCGTCACGCGGTGATGTGCAGCCCTGCATCGTGCGGTGATGTGCAGCTCTGTGTCGCGCAGTGATGTGCAGCTCTGTGTCGCGCACTGATGTGCAACCCTCCATCGCGCAGTGATGGGCAGCCCTGCGTCGCGCAGTGATGTGCTGCTCTGTGTCACGCACTGATGTGCAGCCCTGTGTCACGCGGTGATGTGCAGCCCTGTGTCGTGCAGTGATGTGCAGCCCTGCGTCGCACGGTGAAGTGCAGCCCTGCATTGTGCGGTGATGTGCCAGCCCTTCATTATGCAGTGATGTGCAGCCCTGCGTTGCACAGTGATGTGCAGCCCTGCATCACGCGGTGATGTGCAGCCCTGCATCGTGCGGTGATGTGCAGCCCTGCATCGTGCAGTGATGTGCAGCTCTGTGTCAAGTGGTGATGTGCAGCTCTGTGTCGCGCACTGATGTGCAGCCCTCCATCGCGCGTTGATGGGCAGCCATGTATCGCGCAGTGATGGGCAGCCCTGCATCGCGCAGTGATGTGAAGCTCTGTGTCGCGCACTGATGTGCGGCCCTGTGTCGCACGGTGATGTGCAGCCCTGCGTCACGCGGTGATGTGCAGCCCTGCGTCGCGCGGTGATGTGCAGCCCTGTATCACGCGGTGATGTGCAGCCCTGCGTCGCACGGTGATGTGCAGCCCTGCATCGTGCGGTGATGTGCAGCTCTGTGTAGCGCACTGATGTGCAGCCCTGCATCACGCGGTGATGGGCAGCCCTGTGTCATGCAGTGATGGGCGGCCCTGCGTTGCGCAGTGATGTGCAGCTCTGTGTCGCGCACTGATGTGCAGCCCTGCGTCGCGTAGTGATGTGCAGTCCTGCGTCGCGTGGTGATGTGCAGCCCTGCGTCACGCAGTGATGTGCAGTCCTGTGTCGCACGGTGATGTGCAGTCCTGTGTCGCGCGGTGATGTGCAGCCCTGCATCGCGTGGTGATGTGCAGTCCTGTGTTGCACGGTGATGTGCAGCCCTGCATCGCGCAGTGATGTGCAGCCCTTCACCGCGCGGTGATGTGCAGCCCTGCGTTGCGCAGTGATGTGCAGCCCTGCATTGCGCGGTGATGTGCAGCTCTGTGTCGCGCAGTGATGTGCAACCCTCCATCGCGCGGTGATGGGCAGCCATGTGTCGCGCAGTGATGTGCAGCTCTGTGTCGTGCACTGATGTGCAGCTCTGTGTCGTGCACTGATGTGCAACCCTCCATCGCACGGTGATGGGCAGCTCTGTGTCGCGCAGTGATGTGCAGCCCTGTGTCGCGCGGTGATGTGCAGCCCTGTGTCGCGCGGTGACGTGCAGCCCTGTGTCGCGCGGTGATGTGCAGCCCTGTGTCGCACAGTGATGTGCAGCCCTGCGTTGCGTGGTGATGTGCAGCCCTGCGTCATGCAGTGATGTGCAGCTCTGTGTCGCACACTGATGTGCAACCCTCCATCGCGCGGTGATGGGCAGCCATGTGTCGTGCAGTGACGTGCAGCCCTGCGTCATGCAGTGATGTGCAGCTCTGTGTCGCACACTGATGTGCAACCCTCCATCGCGCGGTGATGGTCAGCCCTGCGTCACGCAGTGATGTGCAGCTCTGTGTCGTGCACTGATGTGCAGCTCTGTGTCGCGCGGTGATGTGCAGCCCTGCGTCGCGCGGTGATGTGCAGCCCTGTGTCGCGCGGTGATGTGCAGCCCTGTGTCACGCGGTGATGTGCAGCCCTGCGTCGCACGGTGATGTGCAGCCCTGTGTCGCGCGGTGATGTGCAGCCCTGTGTTGTGTGGTAATGGGCAGCCATGTGTCGTGCAGTTATGTGCAGCCCTGCATCGCGCGGTGATGTGCAGCTCTGTGTCGTGCACTGATGTGCAGCCCTTCGTCGCACGCTGATGGGCAGCCCTGCGTCGCGCAGTGATGAGCAGCCCTGCATCACGCAGTGATGTGCAGCCCTGTGTCGGGCAGTGATGTGCAGCCCTGCATTGTGCGGTGATGTGCAGCCCTGCATCACGCTGTGATGTGCAGCCCTGCATTGTGCAGTGATGGGCAGCCCTGCATCGCGTGGTGATGTGCAGCCCTGTTTCGCGCGGTGATCTGCAGCCCTGCGTCGCGCGTTGATGTGCAGCCCTACGTCGCGCGGTGATGTGCAGCCCTGCATTGTGCGGTGATGTGCAGCCCTGTGTCGTGCGCTGATGTGCAGCTCTCTGTCCCGCACTGATGTGCAGCCCTGCATCGTGCGGAGGTGGGCATCCCTGTGTCCTGCAGTGATGGGCAGCCCTGCATCGCACAGTGATGTGCAGCCCTGCATCGCGCGGTGATGTGCAGCCCTGCGTCGCGCGGTGATGTGCAGCCCTGCGTCGCGCGGTGATGTGCAGCCCTGCGTCGCGCAGTGATGTGCAGCCCTGCGTCGCGCGGTGATGTGCAGCCCTGCGTCGCGCGGTGATGTGCAGCCCTGCGTCGCACGGTGATGTGCAGCCCTGCGTCGCACGGTGATGTGCAGCCCTGCGTCGCGCGGTGATGTGCAGCCCTGCATCGCATGGTGATGTGCAGCCCTGTGGCGCGCGGTGATGTGCAGCCCTGTGTCGCGTGGTGATGTGCAGCCCTGCGTTGTGCGGTGATGTGCAGCCCTGTGTCGCGCGGTGATGTGCAGCCCTGCATCGCGCATTGATGTACAGCCCTGCATCGCATGATGATGTGCAGCCCTGTGTCACGTGGTGATGTGCAGCCCTGCATTGCGCGGTGATGTGCAGCTCTGTGTCACGCGGTGATGTGCAGCCCTGCGTTGCGCACTGATGGGCAGCCTTGCATCGCGTGGTGATGTGCAGCCCTTCACCACGTGGTGATGTGCAGCCCTGCATTGCGCAATGATGTGCAGCCCTGTGTCACGCAGTGATGGACAGCCCTGTGTCACGCAGTGATGGGCGGCTCTGCGTCGCGCAGTGATGTGCAGCCCTGCATCGCGTGGTGATGTGCAGCTCTGTGTCGCGCGGTGATGTGCAGCCCTGTGTTGCGCGGTGATGTGCAGCCCTGTGTCGTGCGGTGATGTGCAGCCCTGTGTCGTGCGGTGATGTGCAGCTCTGTGTCGCGCACTGATGTGCAACCCTGTGTCGTGCGGTGATGTGCAACCCTGTGTCGTGCGGTGATGTGCAGCCCTGCGTTGCGCGGTGATGTGCAGCCCTGTGTCGCGCGGTGATGTGCAGCCCTGCGTTGCGCGGCGATGTGCAGCTCTGTGTCGCGCACTGATGTGCAGCCCTGTGTTGCGCGGTGATGTGCAACCCTCCATCGTGCGGTGATGGGCAGCCATGTGTCGCGCAGTGATGTGCAGCTCTGTGTCGTGCACTGATGTGCAGCCCTCCATCGCGCGGTGATGGGCAGCCATGTGTCGCGCAGTGATGTGCAGCCATGTGTCGTGCAGTGATGGTCAGCCCTGCGTCACGCAGTGATGTGCAGCTCTGTGTCGTGCACTGATGTGCAGCCCTGTGACGTGCGGTGATGTGCAGCCCTGTGTCGCGCAGTGATGTGCAGCCCTGTGTCGTGCACTGATGTGCAGCCCTGTGACGCGCGGTGATGTGCAGCCCTGTGTCGCGATGTGATGTGCAGCCCTGTTTCGCGCGGTGATCTGCAGCCCTGCGTCGCGCGTTGATGTGCAGCCCTGCGTCGCGCGGTGATGTGCAGCCCTGCATCACGCGGTGGTGTGCAGCCCTGCGTCACGCGGTGTTGTGCAGGCCTGCATTGTGCGGTGATGTGCAGCCCTGTGTCGTGCGCTGATGTGCAGCTCTCTGTCCCGCACTGATGTGCAGCCCTGCATCGTGCGGAGGTGGGCATCCCTGTGTCCTGCAGTGATGGGCAGCCCTGCATCGCACAGTGATGTGCAGCCCTGCATCGCACAGTGATGTGCAGCCCTGCATCGCACAGTGATGTGCAGCCCTGCGTTGCGCAGTGATGTGCAGCCCTGCGTCGCGCGGTGATGTGCAGCCCTGCATCGCGCAGTGCTGTACAGCCCTGTGTCACGTGGTGATGTGCAGCCCTGTGTCGCGCGGTGATGTGCAGCCCTGTGTCGCGTGGTGATGTGCAGCCCTGCATTGTGCGGTGATGTGCAGCCCTGCATCGCGCAGTGATGTGCAGCCCTGTGTCGCGCGGTGATGTGCAGCCCTGTGTCGCGTGGTGATGTGCAGCCCTGCGTCGCGCAGTGATGTGCAGCCCTGCGTCGCGCAGTGATGTGCAGCCCTGTGTCGCGCGGTGATGTGCAGCCCTGCGTCGCGTGGTGATGTACAGCCCTGTGTTGCACGGTGATGTGCAGCCCTGTGTCGCGCGGTGATGTGCAGCCCTGCATCGCATGGTGATGTGCAGCTCTGTGTCGCGCGGTGATGTGCAGCCCTGTGTCGCGCGGTGATGTGCAGCCCTGTGTTACGCAGTGATGTGCAGCCCTGTGTCGCGCGCTGATCTGCAGCCCTGTGTCGCGCGGTGATGTGCAGCCTTGCATCGCGCAGTGATGTGCAGCTCTGTGTTACGCAGTGATGTGCAGCCCTGTGTTACGCAGTGATGTGCAGCCCTGTGTCACGCAGTGATGTTCAGCCCTGTGTCGTGCAGTGATGGGCAGCCCTGTGTCACACAGTGATGTGCAGCCCTGTGTGGTGCAGTGATGTGCAGCCCTCCATCGCGTGATGATGTGCAGCCTTGTGTCGCGCGGTGATGTGCTGCCCTGCGTCACGCGGTGATGTGCAGCCCTGCATCGTGCGGTGATGTGCAGCTCTGTGTCGCGCAGTGATGTGCAGCTCTGTGTCGCGCACTGATGTGCAACCCTCCATCGCGCAGTGATGGGCAGCCCTGCGTCGCGCAGTGATGTGCTGCTCTGTGTCACGCACTGATGTGCAGCCCTGTGTCGCGCGGTGATGTGCAGCCCTGTGTCGTGCAGTGATGTGCAGCCCTGCGTCGCACGGTGAAGTGCAGCCCAAATTGTGCGGTGATGTGCCAGCCCTTCATTATGCAGTGATGTGCAGCCCTGCGTTGCACAGTGATGTGCAGCCCTGCATCACGCGGTGATGTGCAGCCCTGCATCGTGCGGTGATGTGCAGCCCTGCATCGTGCAGTGATGTGCAGCTCTGTGTCAAGTGGTGATGTGCAGCTCTGTGTCGCGCACTGATGTGCAGCCCTCCATCGCGCGTTGATGGGCAGCCATGTATCGCGCAGTGATGGGCAGCCCTGCATCGCGCAGTGATGTGAAGCTCTGTGTCGCGCACTGATGTGCGGCCCTGTGTCGCACGGTGATGTGCAGCCCTGCGTCACGCGGTGATGTGCAGCCCTGCGTCGCGCGGTGATGTGCAGCCCTGTATCACGCGGTGATGTGCAGCCCTGCGTCGCACGGTGATGTGCAGCCCTGCATCGTGCGGTGATGTGCAGCTCTGTGTAGCGCACTGATGTGCAGCCCTGCATCACGCGGTGATGGGCAGCCCTGTGTCGTGCAGTGATGGGCGGCCCTGCGTCGCGCAGTGATGTGCAGCTCTGTGTCGCGCACTGATGTGCA
This sequence comes from Mustelus asterias, assembly GCF_964213995.1. Classification (NCBI taxonomy): domain Eukaryota; kingdom Metazoa; phylum Chordata; class Chondrichthyes; order Carcharhiniformes; family Triakidae; genus Mustelus; species Mustelus asterias. The sequence continues at coordinate 74,157,207 of NC_135804.1, read as the reverse complement.
GCCCTGCGTCGCGTAGTGATGTGCAGTCCTGTGTCGCGCGGTGATGTGCAGCTCTGCATCGCGTGGTGATGTGCAGTCCTGTGTTGCACGGTGATGTGCAGTCCTGTGTGGCGCAGTGATGTGCAGCCCTGCGTCACGCAGTGATGTGCAGTCCTGTGTCGCACGGTGATGTGCAGTCCTGTGTCGCGCGGTGATGTGCAGCCCTGCATCGCGTGGTGATGTGCAGTCCTGTGTTGCACGGGGATGTGCAGCCCTGCATCGCGCAGTGATGTGCAGCCCTGTGTCGTGCAGTGATGTGCAGCCCTGTGTCGTGCAGTGATGTGCAGCCCTGTGTCGCGCAGTGATGTGCAGTCCTGTGTCGCGCGGTGATGTGCAGCCCTGCATGTCGTGGTTATGTGTAGCCCTGTGTCGCACGGTGATGTGCAGCCCTGTGTCGCGCGGTGATGTGCAGCGCTGTGTCGCACAGCGATGTGCAGCTCTGTGTCACGCACTGACGTGCAGCCCTGTGTCGTGCGGTGATGTGCAGCCCTGTGTCGCGCAGTGATGTGCAGCCCTGTGTCGCGCAGTGATGGGCAGCCCTGCATCGCACAGTGATGTGCAGCCCTGCATCGCGCGGTGATGTGCAGCCCTGCGTCGCGCGGTGATGTGCAGCCCTGCGTCGCGCGGTGATGTGCAGCCCTGCGTCGCGCGGTGATGTGCAGCCCTGCGTCGCGCGGTGATGTGCAGCCCTGCGTCGCGCGGTGTTGTGCAGCCCTGCATCGCATGGTGATATGCAGCCCTGTGTCGCACGGTGATGTGCAGCCCTGTGTCGCGTGGTGATGTGCAGCCCTGCGTTGTGCGGTGATGTGCAGCCCTGTGTCGCGCGGTGATGTGCAGCCCTGCATCGCGCATTGATGTACAGCCCTGCATCGCATGATGATGTGCAGCCCTGTGTCACGTGGTGATGTGCAGCCCTGCAATTCGCGGTGATGTGCAGCTCTGTGTCACGCGGTGATGTGCAGCCCTGCATTGCGCACTGATGGGCAGCCTTGCATCGCGTGGTGATGTGCAGCCCTTCACCGCGTGGTGATGTGCAGCCCTGCATTGCGCAATGATGTGCAGCCCTGTGTCACGCAGTGATGGACAGCCCTGTGTCACGCAATGATGGGCGGCCCTGCGTCGCGCAGTGATGTGCAGCCCTGCATCGCGTGGTGATGTGCAGCTCTGTGTCGCACGGTGATGTGCAGCCCTGTGTTGCGCGGTGATGTGCAGCCCTGTGTCGCGCGGTGATGTGCAGCCCTGCATCGCGTGGTGATGTGCAGCTCTGTGTCGCACGGTGATGTGCAGCCCTGTGTCACGCGGTGATGTGCAGCCCTGTGTCGCGCGGTGATGTGCAGCCCTGCGTTGCGCGGTGATGTGCAGCTCTGTGTCGCGCACTGATGTGCAGCCCTGTGTTGCGCGGTGATGTGCAGCCCTGTGTCGCGCGGTGATGTGCAGCCCTGCGTTGCGCGGTGATGTGCAGCTCTGTGTCGCGCACTGATGTGCAGCCCTGTGTTGCGCGGTGATGTGCAACCCTCCATCGCGCGGTGATGGTCAGCCCTGTGTCATGCAGTGATGTGCAGCTCTGTGTCATGCACTGATGTGCAGCCCTGTGTCGTGCGGTGATGTGCAGCCCTGTGTCGCGCAGTGATGTGCAGCCCTGTGTCGCGCGGTGATGTGCAGCTCTGCGTCGCGCGGTGATGTGCAGCCCTGTGTTGCGTGATAATGGGCAGCCCTGCGTCGCTCAGTTATGTGCAGCCCTGCATCACGCGGTGATGTGCAGCCCTGCATTGCACGGTGATGTGCAGCCCTGTGTCGTGCAGTGATGGGCGGCCCTGCATCGCGCAGTGATGTGCAGCTCTGTGTCGTGCACTGATGTGCAGCCTTTCGTCGCACGCTGATGGGCAGCCCTGCATTGCACGGTGATGTGCCGCCCTGTGTCGCGCAGTGATGGGCAGCCCTGCATCACGCAGTGATGTGCAGCCCTGTGTCGGGCAGTGATGTGCAGCCCTGCATTGTGCGGTGATGTGCAGCCCTGCATCACGCTGTGATGTGCAGCCCTGCATTGTACAGTGATGGGCAGCCCTGCATCGTGTGGTGATGTGCAGCCCTGCATCACGCAGTGATATGCAGCCCTGCGTCGCGTGGTGATGTGCAGCCCTGTGTCGCGCGGTGATGTGCAGCCCTGTGTCGCGATGTGATGTGCAGCCCTGTTTCGCGCGGTGATCTGCAGCCCTGCGTCGCGCGGTGATGTGCAGCCCTACGTCGCGCGGTGATGTGCAGCCCTGCATCACGCGGTGATGTGCAGCCCTGCGTCACGCGGTGTTGTGCAGGCCTGCATTGTGCGGTGATGTGCAGCCCTGTGTCGTGCGCTGATGTGCAGCTCTCTGTCCCGCACTGATGTGCAGCCCTGCATCGTGCGGAGGTGGGCATCCCTGTGTCCTGCAGTGATGGGCAGCCCTGCATCGCACAGTGATGTGCAGCCCTGCATCGCACAGTGATGTGCAGCCCTGCATCGCACAGTGATGTGCAGCCCTGCGTTGCGCGGTGATGTGCAGCCCTGCGTCGCGCGGTGATGTGCAGCCCTGCGTCGCGCGGTGATGTGCAGCCCTGCATCGCGCAGTGCTGTACAGCCCTGCATCGCATGGTGATGTGCAGCCCTGTGTCGCGCGGTGATGTGCAGCCCTGTGTCGCGTGGTGATGTGCAGCCCTGCGTTGTGCGGTGATGTGCAGCCCTGCGTCGCGCAGTGATGTGCAGCCCTGTGTCGCGCGGTGATGTGCAGCCCTGTGTCGCGTGGTGATGTGCAGCCCTGCGTCGCGCAGTGATGTGCAGCCCTGCGTCGCGCAGTGATGTGCAGCCCTGTGTCGCGCGGTGATGTGCAGCCCTGCGTCGCGCAGTGATGTGCAGCCCTGTGTTGCACGGTGATGTGCAGCCCTGTGTTGCACGGTGATGTGCAGCCCTGTGTTGCGCGGTGATGTGCAGCCCTGTGTTGCACGGTGATGTGCAGCCCTGTGTTGCGCGGTGATGTGCAGCCCTGTGTCGCGCGGTTATGTGCAGCCCTGTGTCGCGCGGTGATGTGCAGCCCTGTGTTACGCAGTGATGTGCAGCCCTGTGTCGCGCGGTGATGTGCAGCTCTGTGTCGCGCGGTGATGTGCAGCCTTGCATCACGCAGTGATGTGCAGCCCTGCGTCATGCGGTGATGTGCAGCCCTGCGTTGCGCAGTGATGTGCAGCCCTGTGTCATGCAGTGATGTTCAGCCCTGTGTCGTGCAGTGATGGGCAGCCCTGTGTCACGCAGTGAGGTGCAGCCCTGTGTGGTGCAGTGATGTGCAGCCCTCCATCGCGTGATGATGTGCAGCCTTGTGTCGCGCGGTGATGTGCTGCCCTGCGTCACGCGGTGATGTGTAGCCCTGCATCGTGCGGTGATGTGCAGCTCTGTGTCGCGCAGTGATGTGCAGCTCTGTGTCGCGCACTGATGTGCAACCCTCCATCGCGCAGTGATGGGCAGCCCTGCGTCGCGCAGTGATGTGCAGCCCTGCATCGCGTGGTGATGGGCAGCCCTGTGTCGCGCAGTGATGTGCAGCCCTGCGTCACGCAGTGATGTGCAGTCCTGTGTCGCACGGTGATGTGCAGTCCTGTGTCGCGCGGTGATGTGCAGCCCTGCATCGCGTGGTGATGTGCAGCCCTGTGTTGCGTGGTGATGTGCAGCCCTGCATTGCGCAGTGATGTGCAGCCCTGTGTTGTGCAGTGATGTGCAGCCCTGTGTCGCGCAGTGATGGGCAGCCCTGCATCGCACAGTGATGTGCAGCCCTGCATCGCGCGGTGATGTGCAGCCCTGCGTCGCGCGGTGATGTGCAGCCCTGCGTCGCGCGGTGATGTGCAGCCCTGCGTCGCGCGGTGATGTGCAGCCCTGCGTCGCGCGGTGATGTGCAGCCCTGCGTCGCGCGGTGTTGTGCAGCCCTGCATCGCATGGTGATATGCAGCCCTGTGTCGCACGGTGATGTGCAGCCCTGTGTCGCGTGGTGATGTGCAGCCCTGCGTTGTGCGGTGATGTGCAGCCCTGTGTCGCGCGGTGATGTGCAGCCCTGCATCGCGCATTGATGTACAGCCCTGCATCGCATGATGATGTGCAGCCCTGTGTCACGTGGTGATGTGCAGCCCTGCAATTCGCGGTGATGTGCAGCTCTGTGTCACGCGGTGATGTGCAGCCCTGCATTGCGCACTGATGGGCAGCCTTGCATCGCGTGGTGATGTGCAGCCCTTCACCGCGTGGTGATGTGCAGCCCTGCATTGCGCAATGATGTGCAGCCCTGTGTCACGCAGTGATGGACAGCCCTGTGTCACGCAATGATGGGCGGCCCTGCGTCGCGCAGTGATGTGCAGCCCTGCATCGCGTGGTGATGTGCAGCTCTGTGTCGCACGGTGATGTGCAGCCCTGTGTTGCGCGGTGATGTGCAGCCCTGTGTCGCGCGGTGATGTGCAGCCCTGCATCGCGTGGTGATGTGCAGCTCTGTGTCGCACGGTGATGTGCAGCCCTGTGTCACGCGGTGATGTGCAGCCCTGTGTCGCGCGGTGATGTGCAGCCCTGCGTTGCGCGGTGATGTGCAGCTCTGTGTCGCGCACTGATGTGCAGCCCTGTGTTGCGCGGTGATGTGCAGCCCTGTGTCGCGCGGTGATGTGCAGCCCTGCGTTGCGCGGTGATGTGCAGCTCTGTGTCGCGCACTGATGTGCAGCCCTGTGTTGCGCGGTGATGTGCAACCCTCCATCGCGCGGTGATGGTCAGCCCTGTGTCATGCAGTGATGTGCAGCTCTGTGTCATGCACTGATGTGCAGCCCTGTGTCGTGCGGTGATGTGCAGCCCTGTGTCGCGCAGTGATGTGCAGCCCTGTGTCGCGCGGTGATGTGCAGCTCTGCGTCGCGCGGTGATGTGCAGCCCTGTGTTGCGTGATAATGGGCAGCCCTGCGTCGCTCAGTTATGTGCAGCCCTGCATCACGCGGTGATGTGCAGCCCTGCATTGCACGGTGATGTGCAGCCCTGTGTCGTGCAGTGATGGGCGGCCCTGCATCGCGCAGTGATGTGCAGCTCTGTGTCGTGCACTGATGTGCAGCCTTTCGTCGCACGCTGATGGGCAGCCCTGCATTGCACGGTGATGTGCCGCCCTGTGTCGCGCAGTGATGGGCAGCCCTGCATCACGCAGTGATGTGCAGCCCTGTGTCGGGCAGTGATGTGCAGCCCTGCATTGTGCGGTGATGTGCAGCCCTGCATCACGCTGTGATGTGCAGCCCTGCATTGTACAGTGATGGGCAGCCCTGCATCGTGTGGTGATGTGCAGCCCTGCATCACGCAGTGATATGCAGCCCTGCGTCGCGTGGTGATGTGCAGCCCTGTGTCGCGCGGTGATGTGCAGCCCTGTGTCGCGATGTGATGTGCAGCCCTGTTTCGCGCGGTGATCTGCAGCCCTGCGTCGCGCGGTGATGTGCAGCCCTACGTCGCGCGGTGATGTGCAGCCCTGCATCACGCGGTGATGTGCAGCCCTGCGTCACGCGGTGTTGTGCAGGCCTGCATTGTGCGGTGATGTGCAGCCCTGTGTCGTGCGCTGATGTGCAGCTCTCTGTCCCGCACTGATGTGCAGCCCTGCATCGTGCGGAGGTGGGCATCCCTGTGTCCTGCAGTGATGGGCAGCCCTGCATCGCACAGTGATGTGCAGCCCTGCATCGCACAGTGATGTGCAGCCCTGCATCGCACAGTGATGTGCAGCCCTGCGTTGCGCGGTGATGTGCAGCCCTGCGTCGCGCGGTGATGTGCAGCCCTGCGTCGCGCGGTGATGTGCAGCCCTGCATCGCGCAGTGCTGTACAGCCCTGCATCGCATGGTGATGTGCAGCCCTGTGTCGCGCGGTGATGTGCAGCCCTGTGTCGCGTGGTGATGTGCAGCCCTGCGTTGTGCGGTGATGTGCAGCCCTGCGTCGCGCAGTGATGTGCAGCCCTGTGTCGCGCGGTGATGTGCAGCCCTGTGTCGCGTGGTGATGTGCAGCCCTGCGTCGCGCAGTGATGTGCAGCCCTGCGTCGCGCAGTGATGTGCAGCCCTGTGTCGCGCGGTGATGTGCAGCCCTGCGTCGCGCAGTGATGTGCAGCCCTGTGTTGCACGGTGATGTGCAGCCCTGTGTTGCACGGTGATGTGCAGCCCTGTGTTGCGCGGTGATGTGCAGCCCTGTGTTGCACGGTGATGTGCAGCCCTGTGTTGCGCGGTGATGTGCAGCCCTGTGTCGCGCGGTTATGTGCAGCCCTGTGTCGCGCGGTGATGTGCAGCCCTGTGTTACGCAGTGATGTGCAGCCCTGTGTCGCGCGGTGATGTGCAGCTCTGTGTCGCGCGGTGATGTGCAGCCTTGCATCACGCAGTGATGTGCAGCCCTGCGTCATGCGGTGATGTGCAGCCCTGCGTTGCGCAGTGATGTGCAGCCCTGTGTCATGCAGTGATGTTCAGCCCTGTGTCGTGCAGTGATGGGCAGCCCTGTGTCACGCAGTGATGTGCAGCCCTGTGTGGTGCAGTGATGTGCAGCCCTCCATCGCGTGATGATGTGCAGCCTTGTGTCGCGCGGTGATGTGCTGCCCTGCGTCACGCGGTGATGTGTAGCCCTGCATCGTGCGGTGATGTGCAGCTCTGTGTCGCGCAGTGATGTGCAGCTCTGTGTCGCGCACTGATGTGCAACCCTCCATCGCGCAGTGATGGGCAGCCCTGCGTCGCGCAGTGATGTGCAGCCCTGCATCGCGTGGTGATGGGCAGCCCTGTGTCGCGCAGTGATGTGCAGCCCTGCGTCACGCAGTGATGTGCAGTCCTGTGTCGCACGGTGATGTGCAGTCCTGTGTCGCGCGGTGATGTGCAGCCCTGCATCGCGTGGTGATGTGCAGCCCTGTGTTGCGTGGTGATGTGCAGCCCTGCATTGCGCAGTGATGTGCAGCCCTGTGTTGTGCAGTGATGTGCAGCCCTGTGTCGCGCAGTGATGTGCAGTCCTGTGTCGCGCGGTGATGTTCAGCCCTGTGTCGCGCAGTGATGTGCAGTCCTGTGTCGTGCAGTGATGTGCAGCCCTGTGTCGCGCAGTGATGTGCAGTCCTGTGTCGCGCGGTGATGTGCAGCCCTGCATGTCGTGGTTATGTGTAGCCCTGTGTCGCACGGTGATGTGCAGCCTTGTGTCGCGCGGTGATGTGCAGCGCTGTGTCGCGCAGTGATGTGCAGCTCTGTGTCGCGCACTGATGTGCAACCCTCCATCGCGCAGTGATGGGCAGCCCTGCGTCGCGCAGTGATGTGCTGCTCTGTGTCACGCACTGATGTGCAGCCCTGTGTCGCGCGGTGATGTGCAGCCCTGCATTGTGCGGTGATGTGCCAGCCCTTCATTATGCAGTGATGTGCAGCCCTGCGTTGCACAGTGATGTGCAGCCCAGCATCACGCGGTGATGTGCAGCCCTGCATCGTGCGGTGATGTGCAGCCCTGCATCGTGCAGTGATGTGCAGCTCTGTGTCAAGTGGTGATGTGCAGCTCTGTGTCGCGCACTGATGTGCAGCCCTCCATCGCGCGTTGATGGGCAGCCATGTATCGCGCAGTGATGGTCAGCCCTGCATCGCGCAGTGATGTGAAGCTCTGTGTCGCGCACTGATGTGCGGCCCTGTGTCGCGCGGTGATGTGCAGCCCTGCGTCACGCGGTGATGTGCAGCCCTGTGTCGCGCGGTGATGTGCAGCCCTGTATCGCGCGGTGATGTGCAGCCCTGCGTCGCACGGTGATGTGCAGCCCAGCATCGTGCGGTGATGTGCAGCTCTGTGTAGCGCACTGATGTGCAGCCCTGCATCACGCGGTGATGGGCAGCCCTGTGTCGTGCAGTGATGGGCGGCCCTGCGTCACGCAGTGATGTGCAGCTCTGTGTCTCGCAGTGATGTGCAGCTCTGTGTCGCGCAGTGATGTGCAGCTCTGTGTCGCGCACTGATGTGCAGCCCTGCGTCGCGTAGTGATGTGCAGTCCTGTGTCGCGCGGTGATGTGCAGCCCTGCATCGCGTGGTGATGTGCAGCCCTGTGTCGCGCAGTGATGTGCAGCCCTGCGTCATGCAGTGATGTGCAGTCCTGTGTCGCACAGTGATGTGCAGTCCTGTGTCGCGCGGTGATGTGCAGCCCTGCATCGCGTGGTGATGTGCAGCCCTGTGTTGCACGGTGATGTGCAGCCCTGTATCGCGCGGTGATGTGCAGCCCTGCGTCGCACGGTGATGTGCAGCCCTGCATCGTGCGGTGATGTGCAGCTCTGTGTAGCGCACTGATGTGCAGCCCTGCATCACGCGGTGATGGGCAGCCCTGTGTCGTGCAGTGATGGGCGGCCCTGCGTCGCGCAGTGATGTGCAGCTCTGTGTCTCGCAGTGATGTGCAGCTCTGTGTCGCGCAGTGATGTGCAGCTCTGTGTCGCGCACTGATGTGCAGCCCTGCGTCGCGTAGTGATGTGCAGTCCTGTGTCGCGCGGTGATGTGCAGCCCTGCATCGCGTGGTGATGTGCAGCCCTGTGTCGCGCAGTGATGTGCAGCCCTGCGTCATGCAGTGATATGCAGTCCTGTGTCGCACAGTGATGTGCAGTCCTGTGTCGCGCGGTGATGTGCAGCCCTGCATCGCGTGGTGATGTGCAGCCCTGTGTTGCACGGTGATGTGCAGCCCTGCATTGCGCAGTGATGTGCAGCCCTGTGTTGTGCAGTGATGTGCAGCCCTGTGTCGTGCAGTGATGTGCAGCCCTGTGTCGCGCAGTGATGTGCAGTCCTGTGTCGCGCGGTGATGTTCAGCCCTGTGTCGCGCAGTGATGTGCAGTCCTGTGTCGTGCAGTGATGTGCAGCCCTGTGTCGCGCAGTGATGTGCAGTCCTGTGTCGCGCGGTGATGTGCAGCCCTGCATGTCGTGGTTATGTGTAGCCCTGTGTCGCACGGTGATGTGCAGCCTTGTGTCGCGCGGTGATGTGCAGCGCTGTGTCGCGCAGTGATGTGCAGCTCTGTGTCACGCACTGATGTGCAGCCCTGTGTCGTGCGGTGATGTGCAGCCCTGTGTCGTGCAGTGATGTGCAGCCCTGTGTCGCGCAGTGATGTGCAGCCCTGTGTCGCGCAGTGATGTGCAGCCCTGTGTCGCGCAGTGATGTGCAGCCCTGTGTCGCGCAGTGATGTGCAGCCCTGTGTCACGCAGTGATGTGCAGCTCTGTGTCACACACTGATGTGCAGCCCTGTGTCGCGCAGTGATGTGCAGCCCTGTGTCGCGCAATGATGTGCAGCTCTGTGTCACACACTGATGTGCAGCCCTGCGTCGTGCGGTGATGTGCAGCTCTGTGTCGTGCACTGATGTGCAGCCCTGCATCGCGCGGTGATGTGCAGCCCTGCGTCGCGCCAATATGCAGCTCTGTATCAGGCAGCGATATCCAGCTACAGTTATACAAACCTCTCTATCACACAGTGATATCCACTTCTGTATCAGTCAATGACATCCAGCTCGATATCTTACAGCGATAGTCAACTTTGTAGCACAAATGATACCCAATTCTGTATCACACAGTGACATCTAACTTTTAATCACACAGTGATATCCAGCTCTGAATCATACAGTGATATCCCACTCTATGTCACACAGCAATATCCAGCTTTTTAATCACACAGTAGTATTCAACTGTATAACAGTGACATCGAGCTCCGCATCACTGTGTGATATACAGCTCTGTACCAATCAGTGATATTCAGCTTTGTATCACATAGTGGCATAGCCCCAACTGTGTATCGCACAATGGTAGCCCCAGCTCTGCAACATGCACAGCCCTATATCACACAGCTGTATCACAGTGAAAGAACAAACAAAGAACAGTAAAGCACAGGAACAGGCCTTTCGACCCTCCAACTCTGTATCACACAGTTTGTCATACAGTGATATCCACCTCTGTGTCACACAGTGCTGTAAGAAGTCTCACAACACCAGGTTAAAGTCCAACAGGTTTATTTGGTTGCAAAATCTGTTCACTGTGAGACTTCTGTGAGACTTCTTACTGTGTTTACCCCAGTCCAACGCCGGCATCTCCACATCATGTCTACCTTCGACACCGCAAAATGCCGGCTCCAAGTGGAGAGGATCTCCAAGAAGATCGCGCAAATCGACACAGACATCAAGTTTCTACAAAGATGCATTATTTTGTAAATTGAGTTTGTGTCTTTATATGCCCTGTTTGTGAACAGAACTCCCACTCACCTGACGAAGGAGCAGTGCTCTGAAAGCTAGTGGATTTTGCTACCAAATAAACCTGTTGGACTTTAACCTGGTATTGTGAGACTTCTTACTGTGTTTACCCCAGTCCAACGCCGGCATCTCCACATCATCACACACTGCTATCCAGTTCTGCACTTCACAGTGATATCCGGCTCAGTACAATGCAGTGATATCTAGCTCTGTATCACAGTGACATCCAGCTGTGTATCACACAGTAATATCTCCAGCTCTGTATTACACAGTGATACCCAGCTCTGTATTACACAGTGATATCAAGCTCAGTATCAAACAGAGACATTCAACTCTGTATCACAAGGTGACATGATGTGGAGATGCCGGCGTTGGACTGGGGTGAACACAGTAAGGGTTTTAACAACACCAGGTTAAAGTCCAACAGGTTTATTTGGTAGCAAATATCATTAGCTTTCGGAGCGCTGCTCCTTCGTCAGATGGAGTGGAAATCTGCTCTCAAACAGGGCACAGAGACACAAAATCAAGTTACAGAATACTGATTAGAATGCGAATCCCTACAGCCAACCAGACCTTAAAGATACAGACAATGTGGGTGGAGGGAGCATTAAGCACAGGTTAAAGACTTGTGTATTGTCTCCAGACAGGATAGCCCGCAAGTCCAGGAGGCAAGCTGTGGGGGTTACTGATAATGTGACATAAATCCAACATCCCGGTTTAGGCCGTCCTCATGTGTGCGGAACTTGGCTATCAGTTTCTGCTCAGCGACTCTGCGCTGTCGTGTGTCGTGAAGGCCGCCTTGGAGAACGCTTACCTTAAGATCAGAGGCTGAATGCCCGTGACTGCTGAAGTGCTCCCCCACAGGAAGAGAACAGTCTTGCCTGGTGATTGTCAAGCGGTGTTCATTCATCCGTTGTCGTAGCGTCTGCATGGTTTCTCCAATGTACCATGCCTCGGGACATCCTTTCCTGCAGCGTATCAGGTAGACAACGTTGGCCGAGTTGCAAGAGCAGGTACCGTGTACCTGGTAGATGGTGTTCTCACGTGAGATGCTGGCATCCGTGTCGATGATCAACCAGACCTTAAAGATACAGACAATGTGTCAACCACGCAACCTCAAACAAACCATTGTCCGCAGCAAACTACCCAGCCTTCAGGAGAACAGTGACCACGACACCACACAACCCTGCCACAGCAACCTCTGCAAAACGTGCCAGATCATCGACACGGATGCCAGCATCTCACGTGAGAACACCATCTACCAGATACACGGTACCTGCTCTTGCAACGCGGCCAACGTTGTCTACCTGATACGCTGCAGGAAAGGATGTCCCGAGGCATGGTACATTGGGGAAACTATGCAGACGCTACGACAACGGATGAATGAACACCGCTCGACAATCACCAGGCAAGACTGTTCTCTTCCTGTGGGACAGCACTTCAGCAATCACGGGCATTCAGCCTCTGATCTTCAGGTAAGCGTTCTCCAAGGTGGCCTTCACGACACACGACAGCGCAGAGTCGCTGAGCAGAAACTGATAGCCAAGTTCCGCACACATGAGGACGGCCTAAACCGGGATGTTGGATTTATGTCACATTATCAGTAACCCCCACAGCTTGCCTCCTGGACTTGCGGGCTATCCTGTCTGGAGACAATACACAAGTCTTTAACCTGTGCTTAATGCTCCCTCCACCCACATTGTCTGTATCTTTAAGGTCTGGTTGGCTGTAGGGATTCGCATTCTAATCAGTATTCTGTAACTTGATTTTGTGTCTCTGTGCCCTGTTTGAGAGCAGATTTCCACTCCATCTGACGAAGGAGCAGCTCCGAAAGCTAATGGTATTTGCTACCAAATAAACCTGTTGGACTTTAACCTGGTGTTGTTAAAACTCTTACTGTGTTCACAAGGTGACATCCAGCTTTGTATCACAGTGACACAGCAATATTCAACTCTGTATCACACAGCGATACCTAGCTCTGTATCACACAGTAATATGAAACTCTATAAAACCCAACAATATCCAACACTGTCCATACCCTGCTCTGTATCACCCAGTGATATCCAGCTCTTTAGCACATAATGATATCTAGCTCTGAAACCTCTTGCTTTTGTAATGTAAATCTAAATGTCATACCCCTCACCATTCTTTTTGCTGTCATTGTTCCAGGCGTGACCACTGTACTGACTATGACAACAATCAATACCCACCTACGGGAAACCCTTCCGAAGATCCCTTATGTTAAAGCCATTGACATCTACCTGATGGGCTGTTTCGTTTTTGTGTTCCTGGCTTTGTTGGAGTATGCTTTTGTCAATTACATCTTCTTTGGCAAAGTACCATCACAGCAGAAGAAACCAACGGGGAAAGTCAATAAGAGCAATGCAGATAGGGGCAGACTCGGGACCGCCCGGGTGAGTAAGGCATTGTTTTGTGAGATCATGGCATCAGTGCTGCAATTGAACTCTGGGTGACAGCATCTGTGTAACATCCATATTCTTCAAGCAGAGCCCATCAACTGGAGACAACAGCAGCTCTTCAAATGAAACAATTCAGACACAGAAATTGTCTAGTTTATTAAACTGACCTGTACTGATTTACATACCAGGCGGCACAGTGGTTAGAATTGCTGCCTCAGCGCCAGGGACGAGGGTTCGATTCCAGCCTTGGGTGACTGCCTGTGTAGAGTTTGTACATTCTCCTCGTGTCTGTGTGGATTTCCTCCAGGTGCTCCAGTTCCCTCCCACACTCCAAAGATGTGCAGGTTAGGTGGCTTGGCTGTGCTAAATTGCCCCTTTATGTCTCAAGATGTGTAGGTTAGGTGGATTAACCATGGTAAATTTGTGGGGTGAGAGGGATAGGGGGGGAAGAGGGCCTGGGTAAGATATTCTGTCAGAGTCGCTGCAGACCCAATGGGCCAAATGGCCTCCTTCTACACTGTAGGGAATCTATGATTCTATGAAACTCTGTGTTGTTCTGTGCATTACCTGGTGTAATAACAACCTGACATAATCCCACAGAGTCAATCCTGGGCTCAAGGACTCAATTCAACCCTTTTCTTGTAAGGGATCCAAAACGACCAGTGGTCATGTGGCCATGTCTCTTACTGTGCTGAGAAACAATCAAAGAACAAAGAACAAAGAACAGTACAGCACAGGAAACAGGCCCTTCAGCCCTCCAAGCCTGTGCCGCTCCTTGGTCCAACTAGACCAATCGTTTGTATCCCTCCATTCCCAGGCTGCTCATGTGACTATCCAGGTAAGTCTTAAACGATGTCAGCGTATCTGCCTCCACCACCCTACTTGGCAGCGCATTCCAGGCCCCCACCACCCTCTGTGTAAAAAATGTCCCTCTGATGTCTGAGTTATACTTCGCCCCTCTCAGCTTGAGCCCGTGACCCCTCGCGATCGTCACCTCCGACCTGGGAAAAAGATTCCCACTGTTCACCCTATCTATACCCTTCATAATCTTGTATACCTCTATTAGATCTCCCCTCATTCTCCGTCTTTCCAAGGAGAACAACCCCAGTCTACCCAATCTCTCCTCATAGCTAAGACCCTCCATACCAGGCAACATCCTGGTAAACCTTCTCTGCACTCTCTCCAACGCCTCCACGTCCTTCTGGTAGTGCGGCGACCAGAACTGGACACAGTACTCCAAATGTGGCCTAACCAGCGTTCTATACAGCTGCATCATCAGACTCCAGCTTTTATACTCTATACCCCGTCCTATAAAGGCAAGCATACCATATGCCTTCTTCACCACCTTCTCCACCTGTGTTGCCACCTTCAAGGATTTGTGGACTTGCACACCTAGGTCCCTCTGTGTTTCTATACTCCTGATGACTCTGCCATTTATTGCATAACTCCTCCCTACATTATTTCTTCCAAAATGCATCACTTCGCATTTATCCGGATTAAATTCCATCTGCCACCTCTCCGCCCAATTTTCCAGCCTATCTATATCCTGCTGTATTGCCCGACAATGCTCTTCGCTATCCGCAATTCCAGCCATCTTCGTGTCATCCGCAAACTTGCTGATTACACCAGTTACACCTTCTTCCAAATCATTTATATATATCACAAATAGCAGAGGTCCTAGTACAGAGCCCTGCGGAACACCACTGGTCACAGACCTCCAGCCGGAAAAAGACCCTTCGACCACTACCCTCTGTCTCCTATGGCCAAGCCAGTTCTCCACCCCTCGAGCCACTTCTCCTTGTATCCCATGAGCCTTAACCTTCTTAACCAACCTGCCATGTGGGACTTTGTCAAATGCCTTACTGAAATCCATATAGACGACATCCACGGCCCTTCCTTCATCAACCGTTTTTGTCACTTCCTCAAAAAACTCCACCAAATTTGTAAGGCACGACCTCCCTCTTACAAAACCATGCTGTCTGTCACTAATGAGATTGTTCCGTTCTAAATGCACATACATCCTGTCTCTAAGAATCCTCTCCAACAACTTCCCTACCATGGACGTCAAGCTCACCGGCCTATAATTTCCTGGGTTATCCCTGCTACCCTTCTTAAACAGCGGGACCACATTCGCTATCCTCCAATCCTCAGGGACCTCACCCGTGTCCAAAGAAGCGACAAAGATTTCCGTCAGAGGCCCAGCAATTTTACCTCTCGTCTCCCTGAGCAGTCGAGGATAGATGCCATCAGGCCCTGGGGCTTTGTCAGTTTTAATGTTCCCTAAAAAACCTAACACTTCCTCTCTTGTAATGGAGATTTTCTCTAACGGGTCAACACCTCCCTCCGAGACACTCCCGGTTAACACACCCCTCTCCTTCGTGAATACCGATGCAAAGTATTCATTTAGGATCTCCCCTATTCCCTTGGGTTCTAAGCATAATTCCCCTCCTTTGTCCCTGAGAGGTCCGATTTTCTCCCTGACAACTCTTTTGTTCCTAACGTATGAATAGAATGCCTTAGGATTCTCCTTAATCCTGCCTGCCAAGAACATCTCGTGACCTCAAAGCAATTCTGTCACTGGAGCTGTGTCAAGTCATAGCACCTGATTGCTGATATGGTTTAATGACACACATCTGTACAAAGAAATTGATTGTGAACTGTGTGTTTCATTATGGATTGTGCTTTGCTACTGTCTGTGGACTTCATCTGATGGTGCACTGCACAGTATGGAATCTGGACTCTGATTGGTATCTGTGGATTGTAGTCTGCTTCTAATTTCACCTTCCTGTGAATTACATCTGATTATACATTCAGATTGCATAAAATTGCAGTTTTGAGCTGATTGCTCGGCCTAATTTTTGTTAATTTGTTCAGGGGATGAGGGTATCACTGGCAAGGCCAACGTTTATTGCCCATCCATAATTGCCCTACAGAAGGTGGTGGTGAGCTGCTTTCTTGAACCCCCACCATTCTTCTGGTGTGTAGGTACACCCAGAATGCTGTTAGGGAGCGAGTTCCATCATAATGACCCAACGACTGTGTAGGAACGGCGATATATTTCCAAGTCAGGATGGTGAGTGACTTGGAGAGGATGGTGTTCCCAGGTATCTATTGGTCCTGTCCTTCTAGATGAAAGTGTTCATGAGTTTGGAAAATGCTGTCAAAGGAGCCAAGAGATTTAGGGGAATGTGAGTAAGAACTTGTATAAGGATCAAGTGATAATGACCCAAAACTCTGCTGATAAGGGTGATGGAACTGGGGACAATCAATGATTTCAAAAGGAAATTGGATGGGCACTTGAAGGGAATAAGCCTTTTTGGCATTGAGCAAGGAAATTGGACTGATTGAATGGGTCCCACACACACTTACTCTCACTGGGATACGGATGTCTGTATGCTGATTCTCACTGTCGTATAGGTTCCACACATACTGACTCTCAATGCGGTAAAGGTGCCACACACACTGACTGTCACTGGAATACATGTCCCACACACAATGACTCTCACTGGGGTGCAGGTTCCACACACACTGACTCTCACTGGGGTATGGGATTCAGACACTGATTCTCACTGGGGTACGGGTTCCACACACACTGACTCTCAATGGGGTACGGGTTCCACACACACTGACTCTCACTGGGGTATGGGATTCACAGACACTGATTCTCACTGGGGTACGGATTCCACACGTGCTGACTCTGACTGGATTCCGGGCCCACATGCACTACTCTCACTGGGGTATGGGTGCCTACATGCTGATTCTCACTGGCGTATGGGTTCCACACACTGACTCTCAATGTGGTAAAGGTGCCACACACATTGACTGTCACACGGATACATGTCCCATACACAATGACTCTCTCGGGGGGAAGAAAACTCTCTAGGGAATTTCCTTCCTCAGTGACTGTCTTCATCTCCGACTTATCCCAAGTGGATTTTAACTCAAATGCCACCCCGCATGTAACCTCTAGGATTACAGGTACCTCCTGGATTTACAACATTCTTCAAACTGCTGTTCTCGCCACATCCTGAAACCCACACTCAATGCCATGCGCCGCCACACGAAGACTGAGATTAACTCACTATGCCTCAGTCTGAGAGTGTCCTGCGGTAAATGTAGAGAATTTTACCATCTCTCATTGTAATATATTGGCACAGTTCATGTGAGCTTAAAATATTTTTTTTTCCAATACCTGATCATAAAACGGTTCATTATAAAGAAGGCAAATGCACATGGGGATACAGGGTAATTTGATAAAGTGGATTCAAAATTGGCTCAGTTGTTGGACATGATGTGGAGATGCCGGCGTTGGACTGGGGTAAACACAGTAAGAGTTTCAACAACACCAGGTTAAAGTCCAACAGGTTTATTTGGTCCTTCGTCAGATGGAGTGGAAATGGGTTGTTGGAGACAGGGGGTGATGGTAGAAGGCTGAATAGTGACTGGAAACCAGTGTCCTATTATTCATCATTTGTATAAATAACATACATGATTATGTGGGGGATAGGATTTGTAAGTTTGTGGATGACACAAAGATTGACCAGGTGGTTAACAGTGAGGCTGAGTGCTTTGGGCTACAAGAAGACATGGGACGAGATTTAACGGCCATGCTCATTCCAAAACCGTAAGATACTGCCCGAGGTCAACGGACATTTCCGAGCGGAGAAGACTGTGGAGCGACCTGATTAAGGTGTGATTATGAGGGGCATGGACAGAGTGGATCAGGAGCAGCTGTTCCCCTTAGTTTAAGGGTCAGTCATGAGGGGACACAAGTTCAAGGTGAGGGGCAGGAGGTTAAGGGGAACATGAGGAAAAATGTTTTTATCCAGAGGGTGGTGACAGTCTGGAATGCGTTGCCTGGGAGGGTGGTGGAGGTGGGTTGCCTGAGATCCTTTAAAAAGTACCTGGATGAGCAGTCATTTTGTCATAACATTCAGGGCTATGGGCAAGTGCTGGTAAATGGGATTAGGTGGAAAGTCAGCTGTTTCCCCTTTGTCGGTGCAGACTCGATGGGTCGATGGGCCGCTTCTTCACTGTATGATTCTATGATTCAAAAGGTTGAATGTTTTCATGGAGTTAGATATAGCTTTTGAGGTGAAGTGGATAAAAGGATATGGGGGGACAGAGGGATCAGGGTATTGAGTTGGATGATCAGCCGTGGGGGAGGCAATGACCTAGTGGTATTATCGCTGGACTATTAAGCCAGAAACTCGGCTAATGTTCTGGGGACCCAGGTTCAATCCTGCCACGGCAAATGGTGGAATTTGAATTCAATAAAAACCATCTGGAATTAAGAATCTACTTATGACCATGAAACCATTGTCGATTGTCAAAAAAACCCATCTGGTTCACTAATGTCCTTTAGGGAAGGAAACCTGCTGTCCTTACCTGGTCTGGTCTACATGTGACTCCAGAGCCACAGCAATGTGGTTGACTGTCAACTGCCCTTGGGCAACTAGGGATGGGCAATAAATGTTGGCACAGCTAGTGACGCCCATGTCCCACGAATGAATAGAAATGACCACAATGAATGGTGGAGCAGGCTTGAAGGATCAAATGGCCTAGTCCTGCTCCTATTTCTATGATTCTATTGCTGAAACCAGTCTTTTATTCTCGATTTAATGAACTGAATTTGTATGACCTTGCTGTCATATTTGGATCACAACACCAGATTATTATTAGTCAAATAGCATTCCCACTATGATACTACACCTGACAATGGCAAACTGTTTCATTATGAACTTTGCCTGTGGAACTGAGGATCAGTTTTTATCTTGACTTTGAGTATGCAGTGTGATATGAATAACACTGGTGTTATGATTCTTCATGTAGGTCGATGCAC
Organism: Mustelus asterias; assembly: GCF_964213995.1. NCBI lineage: Eukaryota > Metazoa > Chordata > Chondrichthyes > Carcharhiniformes > Triakidae > Mustelus > Mustelus asterias. Next base: position 74,138,696 of record NC_135804.1, on the reverse strand, counting down.
ATGGAAACATCCTCCTGAGCACCTTGGATCTGAATGATGAAGTGTTGCCATCAGAGGTTGCCAGCAGTGTGAGTGATTCCCGCAATTCCGTCATGTCCTTTGACAGCTCTGGAATCCAGTTCCGTCGGGTCGGATCCAGGGATGGTTTAGGACTCAGCACCAGAGAGCGCAATGTAGACCGTGACCTCGCCAAAAGCCGCTTGCGTCGCCGATCCTCTAAACTCAAGCTGAAGATCCCAAAGTTGACAGATGTTAGTGCAATTGACAAATGGTCACGAGTTGTGTTCCCCATAACCTTTGGCTTTTTCAATGTCATCTACTGGCTGTACTATGTGCACTGACAGAGAGAGAGAGAGAGAGGGGGACAGATGGACAGATCGCACGGTCATGTTAAACCAACTGCCATTCTTCACGTGACCAGGACTTTGTACACATGTAAAAAAAGACAATAGGAAATGTCTTCACATTCACTGGGGATGTTCACTAAGCTTTCTATTTCCAGATCTTTTGTTTCCCCCGAAATCCAAATATGTCTTTACTGACCTCCTGATGTAATGTTGCATGATTCTCATTTGAAGCCTGTACAGATCACTAACTACATTGTAGACAGCTTAAATAGACTGCTGCATCCGGTTACAATCTATCATTTTGAATGGCTGAACCCTCCTTATTTACAAAGCATGGTTGAGATAAAGCATTGGGTCGAGTTTGTAGGGATGTGAAGAATCACTGGGGTGTGGTGTATGGTTCAGTGAAAAATAAAAACAAAAACAGCTGATAGATAATTATTCTGAATTGTGGGTCTGGACAGTAAAGATGGATCAAGATTTGCCCCTTTGGATTGTTCATTGGTAGATTGGAGGAGCAGCAGTGTTCCATACAGAGACACATAGTAAATCAATTTGCAAGGAATATTCAGTGAACTCTCACTGTGGACCAGGAAGCCTTACCACCCACTCCTCATTAAATATGCACATCTTTCTCAATAACCAATAAAACTGGGAAGCCCAAAGTCCAGTCAAGAGTCAGATACAATCCTCATCCTTACTTCTTCATTCAATTCTTGTCAGAATGACTGGTTCTGTATTCTGTAATGAAGACCCCTCATTCACCTCCACCACCTCATTCACCTCCCCCACCTTTACTGAATCAGCTCCTTGGGCACACTGCATACCCCAACACCAGTGATCCTCTCAGCCAAATGCACAGACCTATCCTTTTCAACTCCTCATTCTCACAAACTAGTCCAATACGCTGAGCAAATGACAGAGATTTCACCATCCACCAAAAGATTAGCTGTCATTCCCAACAGGAATTTTCCAAGATTCCTGCTCATTGTCATCTTGTAGTCACATAGATTTAGCAGCGCCACACTGGGGCTTAAATGACGGAACCAGTATGGGGTGGGGGTGGGGGCGGGGGCGGGGGCGGGGGGGGGTGGGGGGACTGTGGGGCTAATGGGTGGTGAGGGGGAGAGCGTGAGATCCTGAAGGGAGGGACGATAGTCAGAGCCTGTGGTGGGGCAGGGGAAAATGGTGAGAGGGAAGGGAGGTGGGAAGGACTGAGGGTGGGAGGAGTAAGAGAGGAGGCATTGGGTGTGAGGGAGGTGCTGGTGGGAGCAGGGGGAGAAGTTGAGGGTGAGGGGAGGGAGAATGGCGTGGGGGCGATAGGGAGGGGGAGATGGGGAAGGGGATGGTAAGGGGAATGGGAAGACTGTTTGAGGGAGAGGAAGATGGTTTTGGGGGAGATGGGGAGGGGCATTGGTGAAAGGGATGGGGAAGGGGTGATGGGGAGGAAGGATGGGGAGATGGGAAGAGGTAAATAGGGAGGGGGAGATGGGGGGATGGGGATGGGGAGATGGGAAGAGGTAAATAGGGAGGGGGAGATGGTGAGTGGGAGACGGGGGGGTAGATGGGGAGGAGGAGATGGGGAGGGAGGGTGGTGAGGGGAATGGGGAAACGGGGGGGAGGGGAAAGGGGATACTGAAGGTGAGCAGAACTGTGTTTCACTGGTAACTTATTGAAGTTGCATCAATAATGATCAAAGTAAACACTCTTACAGTCAGAAGTAAAAGAACACACTGCTCATCTGTACATAACTGGCAGTAACAGGTTTAACACTCCAATAACCTACCTGTAATGAACTGCAATCCTATAACTCCTTCATGTTATAGCTTTAAAAACTTAAGACCAGTTAGAAATGAAAAAAAAAACAAATTAAAAACTAATTAAATAAAATAGATATACAGGGCCAGGTTATTGTTGTAGCTGCACGATGTGGGAGCTGGTGGATCCCATTGTGATTCCTAGTGACCACATGAGTACTCAGTGTTGGTTGCTCAAGGAACTGCAGTTCAAAGTTGATGAGCCAGAATCTGAACTCCAGACAGAGCTGCAACACATCAGGGAGGGGGAGAGGTACCTGGACACTGTTTCAGGAGGCAGTCACACCCCTTAGATTAACTACCTTTAATTCAGCCAGTGGTCAGGGACAGGAGGGTGTGACTATGTGTGAGGCAGATAAAGGGATCTAGGACTTGGAGTTGCAGGAGACTCAGCCCTTGTCCATGTCTAACAGGTTCGAGATTCTTGCTCTTTGTGTGGACGAGAGTGGGGGCTGTAGGGACAATGAGCAAACTGACCAGCATCAAGATTCAAGTGGGGGGAGAAAATAGAAATGTAATTGTAATCAGGAAGAGTATAATTCGGGGCATAGACATTGTTCTCTGTGATCAGGATAGAGAGTGCCGAAGGTTGTGTTGCCTACCTGGTGCCAGCATTTGGGATATCTCATCTGGGTTACAGAGGAATTTAGAGTGGGAGGGGAAAGAGCCAATTGTTGTGGTCCACGTATATACCAATGACATAGGTAGAACGAGGAGAGGGGTTCTGCTAAAGAAATATGAGCAGCTAAGTTGAAAAGCAGAACCAAAAAGGTAATAATCTCCAGATTACTAGATGTGACTAGAAAGGTTGACGAGGGAAGGGCCGTGGATGTCGTCTATATGGACTTTAGTAAAGCGTTTGACAAAGTCCCTCATGGTAGGCTGGTGCAAAAGGTTGGATCTCATGGGATAAAGGGGGAGGTGGCTAGATGGGTGGAGAACTGGCTTGGTCACAGAAGACAGAGGGTGGTAGTGGAAGGGTCTTTTTCCGGCTGGAGGCCTGTGACTAGTGGTGTTCCGCATTGTATTGGGACCTCTGCTGTTTGTGATTTATATAAATGATCTGGAAGAAGGTGTAACTGGGGTGATCAGTAAGTTTGCAGACAACACAAAATTGGCAGGACTTGCAGATAGTGAGGAGCATTGTCAGAGGTTACAGAAGGATATAGATAGGCTGGAAATTTGGGCAAAGAAATGGCAGATGGAGTTCAATCCTGATAAATGCAAAGTGATGCATTTTGGTAGAAATAATGTAGGGAGGAGCTATACGATAAATGGCAGAACCATAAGGGGTGTAGATACACAGAGGGACCTGGGTGTGCAAGTCCACAGATCCTTGAATGTGACGTCACAGGTGGAGAAGATGGTGAAGAAGGCATATGGCATGCTTGCCTTTATAGGATGGGGCATAGAGTATAAAAGTTGGGGTCTGATGTTGCAGATGTATAGAACGTTGGTTCGGCCGCATCTGGAATACTGCGTCCAGTTCTGGTCGCCACACTACCAGAAGGACGTGGAGGCTTTGGAGAGAGTACAGAGGAAGTTTACCAGGATGTTACCTGGTATGGAGGGGCTTAGTTATGAGGAGAGATTGGGTAAACTGGGGTTGTTCTCCCTGGAAAGACGGAGGATGAGGAGAGACTTAATAGAGGTGTATAAAATTATGAAAGGCATAGATAGGGTGAACAGTGGGAAGCTTTTCCCCAGGTCGGTGGTGACGTTCACGAGGGGTCATAGGTTCAAGGTGAAGGGGGGGAGGTTTAACACAGATATCAGAAGGACATATTTTAAACAGAGGGTGGTGGGGGCCTGGAATGCGCTGCCAGGCAAGGTGGTGGAGGCGGACACACTGGGAACGTTTAAGACTTATCTAGATAGCCACATGAACGGAGTGGGAATGGAGGGATACAAAAGAATGGTCTAGTTTGGACCAAGGAGCGGCACGGGCTTGGATGGCCGAAGGGCCTGTTCCCGTGCTGCATTGTTCTTTGTTCTTATTACTACCTGAGCCACGAGCTAACTGGCACAGGGTCAATAAATTTAAAGAGTTAAATGCCTGGCTCAAATGTTGATGTGGGGGAAATGGGTTTGTGTTCATGGGACATTGGCACCAGTACTGGGGAAAGAGAGAGCTGTTCTGATGGGATGGTCTTCACCTAAATCATGCTGGGAGTCACATAACTAGGGCTATAGATACTGCTTTAAACTTAGTAGTGGCGGGGGTGGTACAGGGAGGGGGGGGGTGCAGTTTCATGGATATTTAGAAAATTGAAGTTCAAGTTTAGTGATGAGGCTGATTGTTATGAAATAAAAGGAAGGGACAGACCAAGTGCAGGTCAGTGGGACGAGGCATAAAATGGTTCGGCACAGACAAGAAGGGCCAAAAGGCCTGTTTCTGAGCTGTAATTTTCTATGGTTCTATGGTTCTAACATGCAAACATCATGCTGCACCAAGAAATCAGACAATATTAAGGAAATGTGAGAATATAACTTCAAATCTGAATGCACAAACCATTCAGAACAAAATTGAGTTAACTGTGCAAATACAGACAATTGGGTATAATCAGGTGGTGATTACTGAGATATGGTTACAAGGAGACCAGGTGTGGGAATTGAATATCAAAGGGTATTCAGTGCTTTGGAAGGATAGACAGAAAGGTAAAGGAGGATTTTTAAAATTCATTCATGGGACATGGGCAACACTGGCTGGTCAGCATTTATTGCCCATTCCTATTTGCCTTTGGAGTCAACCACGTTGCTGTGGCTCTGGAGTCACATGTAGGCCAGGGTAAGGACAGCAGATTTCCTTCCCTAAAGGGAAGGAAAACCAGATGGGTTTCTCTGACAATCAACAATGGTTTTGTAGTTATGCGTAGATTCTTAATTCCAGATTTTTAAAATTAAATTCACTCAACCATCTGCTGTGGTGGGATTCAAACCCAGGTTCCCCAGAACATTTGATACATTTCTGGATTAATAGTCTGACAATAATATCACGAGGCCATTGTCTCCCCAAGTCCATTACAGCCCCAAAATACGTGGTATAGCTTTGTTAGTAAAGAAAGAGATCAGTGCTGTAGTGAGAAATTATACACTGCAGATCAAGATGTAGAATCAGAAATAAAAAATATTAGGGGAAGAAATGCCTGCTGAGCCTAATCTATAGGCCCCCAAGCAGTAGTTCTGCATTGGGTCTCAGTATAAATCAGGAAATAGTGTGGGCTTGTAAGAAAGACACAACAATAATCATAGGTGACTTTAATATGCATTCAGGCTGGATTAATCAAATTGGCAAGGGTAGCCTTGAAGAGTTCATTGAATGTATTACAGATTGTTTTTTGGAGCAATATGTTGTGGATCCACTATTACCAACGCTACTTCCTTTAAGACTCTAAGATGTAGGCCATCAGGCCCTGGGACTTGTCTGCCTTCAATCCTGATAGTTTGCTCAGTACTTTTTCCCTATTGATGACAATTTTTGTACGTTCCTCCCTTTCTATTACCTTTGCATTACCTGTTACTATTGGGGTGGTACTAGTGTCCTCCACCATGAAAGCAGAGGTAAAATATTGATTTAGCGTACCCACCATTTCTGTGTTCCCCACTATTAAATTCCCAGATTCTTCCTCCAAGGGACCAACATTCACTTTATCTACTCTCTCCCCTTTATATACTTATAAAAACTTTTGCTATCCTTTTTTATATTTTGCACTAGTTTACTTTTGTAATTTACCTTTGCTCTTTTTATTGCTTTTTTTGGTAACCCTTTGTTGATCTTTAACAGTTTCCCAATCTCGCAGCCTGCCACTGCCTTTACAATTGCCTTATTTTTGTCTTTATGTTGTCTTTAACTTCCTTGCTTAGCCCCTCTTACAATCTTTCTTAATCTCATTTTAGTTGGGAATAATGGAATATCTCCTTAAACATCCGTCACTGCTGATCAACCTTTTAGTTTTCCTGCCCAGTTCACGAGAGCCAAGTCTGTCCTCATGCCTACATGATTTCCTTTGTTTAACTCCAGAATGCTAGTGTAGGACTCCAGTTTCTCACCCTCAAACTGAATTTGAAATTCTGGCATGTTACAATTATATTTCCCGAGAGGATCCTGAACTATGAGATCATTAGTTAATCCCTGCTCATTACACAATACCAAATCAAGAATAGCCTGCTCCTGTTGGTTCCATAGAAACATAGAAGATAGGAGCAGGAGGAGGCCATTGGGCTCTTCAAGCCTGCTCTGCCATTCATTACGATCATGGCTGATCATCCATCTCAATAGCCTAATCCTGCTTTTTCCCCATAACCTTTGATCCCATTTGCCTCAAGTTCTATATCCAGCTGCTTCTTGAATACATTCAATGTTTTGGCATCAACTACTTCCTGTGGTAATGAATTCCACAGGCTCACCACTCTTTGGATGAATAAATGTCTCCTCACCTCCGTCTTAAATGGTCTACCCTGAATCCTCAGACTGTGACCTCTGGTTCTGGACTCCCCACCATCAGGAATATTCTCCCTGCATCTAATCCTGTTAGAATTTTATAAATCTCTATGAGACTTCCCCCTCATTCGTCTGAACTCCAGCGAAAACAAGCCTAACCTAGTCAATCTCTCCTCATATATGAGTCCCGCCATCCCCGGAATCAGCCTGGTAAATTTTCGCTGCACTCCCTCTAGAGCAAGAACATCCTTCCTCAAAAGGAGACCAAAACTGCACACAATACTCTAGGTGTGGCCTCACCAAGGCCCTGTATAACTGCAACAACACATCCCTGCTCCTATACTCAAAACCTCTCATAATGAAGGCCAATATGCCATTTGCCTTCTTTACTGCCTGCTGCATCTGCATGCTTATCTTCAGTGACTGGTGCACAAGGACACCCAGGTTCCACTGCACACTCCCCTCTCCCAGCTTACAACCATTCAGGTAGTAATCTGCCTTCTTGTTTTTGCTTCCAAAGTGAATAACCTCACATTAAGCCAAATTATACTGCATTGCCATTGATTTGCCCACTCACCCAACCTGCCCAGATCATCCTGAAGAATCTCTGCATCCTCGTCACAGTTCACCCTCCCACTCAAGTTGGTATCAACTGCAAACTTTGAGAAGTTACATTTGTTCCCTCATTCAAATTATTAACATATATTGTGAATAGCTGGGTCCCAGCACTGATCTCTGTGGCACCCCACTAGTTACTGCTTGCCAAGTTGAAAAGCATCCATTAATTCCAACTGTACAACAGGAACAGGCCGCTTCGGCCCTCCAGGCCTGGACTGAGCATGCTGCCCGACTGACCTAAAACCTCCTACCCTTCCGGGGACCATATCCCTCTATTCTCATCCTATTCATGTATTTGTCAAGGCACCCCTTAAAAGTCACTACCATATCCACTTCCATTACCTCCCCCAACTGAGAGTTCCAGGCACCCACCACCCTCTGTGTAAAAAAACTTGCCTCATACATCTCCTTTAAACCTATGCCCCTTGTAATTGACTCTTCCACTGTGGGAAAAAGCTTCTGACTATCCACTCTGTCCATGCCCCTCTTAATCTTGTAGACTTCTATTAGGTCGCCCCTCAACCTCCGTCAGTGCAGTGAGAACAAACCAAGTTTCTCCAACCTCTCCTCATAGCTAATGCCCTCCATACCAGGCAACATCTTGGTAAATCTTTTCTATACCCTCGCCAAAGCCTCCACATCCTTCTGGTAGTGTGGCGACCAGAATTGAACACTATATTCCAAGCGCGCCTAACTAAGGTTCTATAAAGCTGCAACATGACTTGCCAATTTTTAAACTCAATGCCCTGGGCAATGAAAGCAAGCATGCCGTATGCCTTCTTGACTACCTTCTCCACCTGCTTTGCCACTTTCAGCGACCTGTGTACCTGACACCCAGATCCATCTGCCTGTCAATACTTGGGGGGTTCTGCCATTTAATGTATATTTCCCATCTGTATTAGACCTTCCAAAATGCATTACCTTACATTTAAACAAATAACAAAGAACAAAGAAAATTACAGCACAGGAAAGGCCCTTCGGCCCTCCAAGCCTGCACTGACCATGCTGCCCGACTGAACTAAAATCCCCTATCCTTCCGGGGACCATATCCCTCTATTTCCAGCCTATTCATGTATTTGTCAAGACGCCCCTTAAAAGTCAAAATGCATTACTTTACATTTATCCGGATTAAACTCCATCTGCCATCTCCCCGCCCAAGTCTCCAACTGATCTATATCCTGCTGTATCCTCTGATGGTCCTCATCGCTATCCACAAATCCACCAACCTTTGTGTCGTCCGCAAACTTACTAATCAAACCAGTTACATTTTCCTCCAAATCATTTGTATATATTACAAACAGCAAATGTCCCAGCACTGATCCCTGAGGAATGCCACTTATCACAGCCCTCCATTCAGAAACGCACCCTTCCACTGCTACCCTGTCTTTTTTGACCAAGATGTGGAGATGCCGGCGTTGGACTGGGGTAACCACAAGCCACAGCGCTCCGAAAGCTAGTGGCTTGTGCTACCAAATAAACCTGTTGGACTTTAACCTGGTGTTGTGAGACTTCTTACTTTTTTGACCAAGCCAGTTTTGTATCCACCTTGCCAGCTCACCTCTGATCCCATGCGACTTCACCTTCTGCACCAATCTGCCATGAGGGATCTTGTCAAAAACCTTACTGAAGTCCATGTAGACAACATCCACTGCCCTACCCTCATCAATCATCTTCGTCACTTCCTCTATCTACACACCGTTTCCCAGACTCATCATCCACCAAGTCCTTTTCCTTGGTGAATACTGACGCAAAGTACTCATTTAATACCTCATGCATTTCCTCCGGCTCCATGCATAGATTCCCTCCCTTGTCCTTGAATGGGCCAACCCTCTCCCTGGCTACCCTCTTGCTCTTTATATATGTATAAAAAGCCTTGGGATTTTCCTTAATCCTGCTGACCAATGCATTTTCGTGACCCCTTTAAGCTCTCCTTACTCCTTGCTTAAGTTTCTTTCTACTTTCCTTGTATTCCACACTTGCTTCATGTGTTCCCAGCCTCATAGCTTTGACAAATGCTTCCTTTTTGTCTTTGATTAAGCTCACAATATCTCTCGTTATCCAAGATTCCCAAAACTTGCCATACTTATCCTTCATCTTTACAGGAATGTGCTAGTCCTGAATCCTTATCAACTTGCACTTGAGAGCCTCCCACATGCCAGATGTTGATTTGCCCTCAAACATCTGCCCCCAATCTACATTCTTCAGTTCCTGCCCAATATTATTATACTTAGCCTTCCCCCAATTTAGCACCTTAACTTGAGGACTACACTTATCTTTATCCATCAGTACCTTAAAGCTTACTGAACTGTGGTCACTGTTCCCGAACTGCTCCCTTGCTGAAACATCGACCACCTGGCCGGGCTCATTTCCCAACACCAGGTCCAGTATGATCCCTTCCCTAGTTGGACTATCTACATACTGTTTCAAGAAGCCTCCTGGATGCTCCTTACAAACTCTGCCCCATCCACGCCCCTAGTACTAAGTGAGTCCCAGTCAATATAGGGGAAGTTAAAATCTCCCACAACAACCCTGTTACTTTTACACCTTGCCAAAATCTGCCTACTTATCTGTTCCTCTATCTCCCGCTGGCAGTTGGGTGGCCTATGGTAAACCCCCAACATTGTGACTACACCCTTCCTTTTCCTGAGCTCTGCCCATATTGCCTCGCTGTATGAGCCCTCCGAGGTGTCCTCCCGCAGTACAGCTGTGATATTCTCCTTAACCAGTATTGCAACTCCCCCCCCCTCCACCCTTTTACATCCCCCTCTATTTTACCTGAAACATCTATATCCTGGGATGTTAAGCTGCCAAGCGTGCCAATCATGGTAGGCTGGTGCAAAAGGTTGGATCTCATGGGATAAAGGGGGAGGTGGCTAGATGGGTGGAGAACTGGCTTGGTCACAGAAGACAGAGGGTGGTAGTGGAAGGGTCTTTTTCCGGCTGGAGGCCTGTGACTAGTGGTGTTCCGCAGGGCTCCGTATTGGGACCTCTGCTGTTTGTGATTTATATAAATGATCTGGAAGAAAGTGTAACTGGGGTGATCAGTAAGTTTGCGGACGACACAAAATTGGCAGGACTTGCAGATAGTGAGGAGCATTGTCAGAAGCTACAGAAGGATATAGATAGGCTGGAAATTTGGGCAAAGAAATGGCAGATGGAGTTCAATCCTGATAAATGCAAAGTGATGCATTTTGGTAGAAATAACGTAGGGAGGAGCTATACGATAAATGGCAGAACCATAAAGGGTGTAGATACACAGAGGGACCTGGGTGTGCAAGTCCACAGATCCTTGAAAGTGACGTCACAGGTGGAGAAGGTTGTGAAGAAGGCATATGGCATGCTTGCCTTTATAGGACGGGGCATAGAGTATAAAAGTTGGGGTCTGATGTTGCAGATGTATAGAACATTGGTTCGGCCGCATCTGGAATACTGCATCCAGTTCTGGTCGCCACACTACCAGAAGGACGTGGAGGCATTGGAGAGAGTACAGAGAAGGTTTACCAGGATGTTACCTGGTATGGAGGGGCTTAGTTATGAGGAGAGATTGGGTAAACTGGGTTTGTTCTCCCTGGAAAGACGGAGGATGAGGGGAGACTTAATAGAGGTGTATAAAATTATGAAAGGCATAGATAGGGTGAACGGTGGGAAGCTTTTCCCCAGGTCGGTGGTGACGTTCACGAGGGGTCATAGGTTCAAGGTGAAGGGGGGGAGGTTTAACACAGATATCAGACGGACATATTTTACACAGAGGGTGGTGGGGGCCTGGAATGCGCTGCCAGGCAAGGTGGTGGAGGCGGACACACTGGGAACGTTTAAGACTTATCTAGACAGCCATATGAACGGAGTGGGAATGGAGGGATACAAAAGAATGGTCTAGTTTGGACCAGAGAGCGGCGCGGTCTTGGAGGGCCGAAGGGCCTGTTCCTGTGCTGTATTGTTCTTTGTTCTTTCATTGCAGTGTCAAGGTAAATCTACTTGTGATACTAATAAATTTCCTCAACCAAATCTCTGAATGGCAACAACATCAGAGTTCCTTGTACTAATCCAAGCTCTAAGTTCATCTGCCTTAGCTGTTACACTTCTCGCATTGAAACAAATGCACTTGAGTCCACCAGACCCTCTTTGATTAGCAACCCCACCCTGCCTGCTGTTTGAGTCTTACTGGCCCTACTCTGTTTCCCCTTCAGCTAATTCACCTTTGCTTTGGTTCCCAGCCCCCTGCCAAACTAGTTTAAATCCTCCCTTGTGACACTAGCAAATCTCCCGGCCAGAATATTTATGCCCTTCCAGTTTAGATGCAACCTGTCCTTCTTGTACAAGTTCCACCTGCCCCAGAAGAGATCCCAATGGTCCAGATATCTGAAATCCTTCCCCCTACACCCGCCGTTTAGCTGCACTTGGGCGGCACGGTAGCACAGTGGTTAGCACTGCTGCTTCACAGCTCCAGGGACCTGGGTTCGATTCCCGGTTTGGGTCACTGTCTGTGTGGAGTTTGCACAATCTCCTCGTGTCTGCGTGGGTTTCCTCTGGGTGCTCCGGTTTCCTCCCACAGTCCAAAGATGTGTGGGTTAGGTTGATTGGCTATGCTAAAAATTGCCTTTAGTGTCCTGAGATGCGTAGGTTGGAGGGATTAGTGGGTAGATATGGGGGTAGGGCCTGGGTGGGATTGTGGTCGGTGCAGACTCAATGGGCCGAATGGCCTCTTTCTGTACTGTAGGGTTTCTATGATTTCTATGATTATTGGAACATTCCAGTGTTTAGCTGCACTATCTTCCTATTTCTAGCCTCACTGCAGGTGGCACAGGGAATAATTCTGAGATTACAACCTGAGAGTTCCTGCTCTTTAACATTCTACCTAACTCTCTGAACTGCTGCTGCAGGACTTTGTCACTCTTCCTACTTACGTCATTAGTACCGATACATACCATGACATCCGGCTGTTCACCCTCTCCCTTCAGAATGCCTTTTGCCCGTTAAGGGACATCTTGGATCCTTGCACCAGGGAGGCAACATATCATCTTGGAGTCTCTTTCATATCCATAAAAGTGCCTATCTGTACCCCTAACTATAGGGATACAGAGCGGGGTAGATAACTATCGAGGAGGTTCACAAGATTGATTCCAGAGATGAGAAGTTTGTCTTGAGAAGAAAGATTGAGCAGTTTAAGCCAGTACTCTCTAGAGTTTAAAAGGAGAAGAGATCTAATTGAGGTATATATGATAAAAGGTATTCACAAAATAGATGTGGAGAGTCTGCTTCCTCTTGTGGGGCAATCTAGAACAAGAGGTTATAATTTTAGGATAAGGGGTGGCAGAAATGACTTCTCTCAAAGGGTCATGAGTCTGTAGAATTCACTACCCCAAAATGCAGTGGATGCCGGGACATTGGAGTAAATTTGAGGAAATAGATTTTTAATTAATAATGAATTGAAGAGTTATGGAGAATGGGCAGGAAAGCAGAGTTGAGGTCTGGACAAGGTCAGCTATGATCGTATTAAATGACTGAGCAGGCTCAAAAGGCTGAATGAGTTACTCCTGTTCCTTTGTAAAAGGCTCAAGGGGTTGAATGGCATGCTCCTGTTCTTATATAACAGGATTGAGGGGCTGAACGGCCCCTTCCGTTTTTGATGCTCTCTAAGGGCATGAAAAGATTTTCATTTATATCATATCTTTCAAGACCCAAGGATGTCCCAAAGCTCTCTACAGCTAACGAAGTACATTGTCAGTCTTCTGACTATCTGTGCCTCTTGACTCTTCATCACACTCCTGTTTTTTGCAATATAAACTCTCTATATTTAAGGTCATCAAAAATTGTGCTGCCTATGGTTTCACTCTCACCAAGTCCCATTTATCTGTAATTCCTGTTCACACTGGCTCCCAGTCAAACATCTACATCCTTCTATTCAAAATCCTCCATGTTGTCGCTGCCTCCTGATCATTGTAATCTTCTCCATCCACAAAAACTCTAAATCAATGCTGATGCAATTCTAGTCTCTAAAGATCCCCAATTTTTAGCATTCTGCCATTGGTGGCCATCTTTTAGCTGAATGTGTCAATGTAGACACCACTTTTAACAGAATAGAATCTATTCCCGAATTTGTTCCGCAACATGTTGTCTGGAAAGTTCTCTCAAATTCATTCCATGAACTTGTCTTTGAATTTACTTTTCCAATTTGGTTTTCCTGTCCTGGGAGTGTTTGACGGGGACAGTGTACAGGGGAGCTTTACTGTGTTTCTGACCCCGTGCTGCGCCTGTCCTTGGAATGTTTGATAGGGACAGTGTAGAGGGAGTTATACTCTGTAACTAACCACGTTCTGTACCTGCGCTAGGACACAAGGTGTTTGAAATGAAAAATCTTCCATTCACCAGCAATTGCATTCCTCATATTGACTTGAAAAGAAAACCCAAATTCCTGGCTGGACTTGCGGATAGCGAAGAGCATTGTCAGGCAATACAGCAGGATATAGATAGGCTGGAAAATTGGGCGGAGAGGTGGCAGATGGAGTTTAATCCGGATAAATGCGAAGTGATGCATTTTGGAAGAAATAATGTAGGGAGGAGTTATACAATAAATGGCAGAGTCATCAGGAGTATAGAAACACAGAGGGACCTAGGTGTGCAAGTCCACAAATCCTTGAAGGTGGCAACACAGGAGGAGAAGGTGGTGAAGAAGGCATATGGTATGCTTGCCTTTATAGGACGGGGTATAGAGTATAAAAGCTGGAGTCTGATGATGCAGCTGTATAGAACGCTGGTTAGGCCACATTTGGAGTACTGCGTCTAGTTCTGGTCACCGCACTTCCAGAAGGACGTGGAGGCGTTAGAGAGTGCAGAGAAGGTTTACCAGGATGTTGCCTGGTATGGAGGGTCTTAGCTATGAGGAGAGATTGGGTAGACTGGGGTTGTTCTCCTTGGAAAGACGGAGAATGAGGGGAGATCTAATAGAGGTATACAAGATTATGAAGGGTATAGATAGGGTGAACAGTGGGAAGGTTTTTCCCAGGTCGGAGGTGACGATCACGAGGGGTCACGGGCTCAAGGTGAGAGGGGCCAAGCATAACTCAGATATCAGAGGGACATTTTTTACACAGAGGGTGGTGGGGGCCTGGAATTCGCTGCCAAGTAGGGTGGTGGAGGCAGGCACGCTGACATCGTTTAAGACTTACCTGGATAGTCACATGAGCAGTCTGGGAATGGAGGGATACAGACGATTGGTCTAGTTGGACCATGGAGCGGCACAGGCTTGGAGGGCCGAAGGGCCTGTTTCCTGTGCTGTACTGTTCTTTGTCCTCCCAGGACCTTTCCTGACAGTTGATGTGGGTCAATGAGGGTAATGCTATTGATGTGGTGTACATGGACTTTCAAAAGCCATTCGATACAGTGCCACACAGTAGACTTGAGAAAAATTCTTGCTCGTGGATTAACAGGGACAGTAGCAACATGGATATGAAATTGGACAAATAACAGGAAGCAGAGAGGAATGTTTAATGGATATTTTTCAGGGTGTAGGAAAATTTGTCCCCCAGGGGTTGGTATTCGGAATCTTGCTTTTCCTGATTTATGTTAATGATCTAGATCTTGTTGTGCAGAGGACAATTTTAAAGTTTGGGGATGACACGAAACTTGGATGCCTTGTAAACTGTGAAGAGGACAGTTTGGAACTTCGAAAGGACATAGACAAATTGGAGTGGGCAGATAGATGGTAGATGAAGTTCAATGTGGAGAAGTAGGAGGTGATGCATTATGGTTAGAAGAACATGGGCAATCGGAAAAAGGGTAAAATTCTTAAGGGGATGCAGGAGCAGAGGGAACTGGGTCTATATCACAGAATCCCTACAGTGCAGAGGGAGGCCCTTTGGCCCATCGAGCCTGCACCGACAACAATCCCACCCAGATCCTTTCCTATCCCCGTAACCCCACACATTTACCCTCCTAATTCCCCTGACATTAAGGGGTATTTTGGAATGAACAATCAATTTAACCCGCACATCTTTGGAGTGTGGGAGAAAACCGGAGCACCCAGAGGAAACCCGGGCACGGGGAGAGCATGCAAACTCCACAGTCACCCGAGACTGGAATTGAACCCAGGTCCTTGATGCTGTGAGACAGCAGTGCTAATAATTGTGCCACTGTGCTGCCCCCAATTGTATGTACACAATCTATTAAAGGTGGCAGGACAGGTGGAGAGAGCATTTAATAAAGCATATAGTATTCGGCGTTTTATTAATAGCAGTATAGAGTACAAGAGCAAAGTTATACTGAACTTATACAAGACACTAGTTAGACCTCAGCTGAAATATTGTGTACAATTCTGGGTATCACACTATAGGAAGGATGCGAACACATTGGAGAGTGCAGAAGAGGTTCACAAGAATGATTCCAGGGATGAGAAACTTCAGTTGAAGGTAGATTGGAGGGGTTGGAACGGTTCTACTTGGAGAGGGGGTGGTGAAAATGAGATTTTAGAGATGCTCAAAATCATGAGGGGCTTGCACACAGTGGAGAGAAAGTGTTCCTGCTTGTAAAATGATCAAGAATGGGAGGGCACAGATTTAAAGTGATTTGCAAAAGAAGCAAATGTGAAGTGAGAAAAAACTTTTACAGTGAGTAGTTTGGGTCTGGAATGTACTGCCTGGAAGTGTGGTGGAGACAAGTTGAATCAGGCATTCAAGAGGGAATTAGATGATTCTTTGAATAGGGACAATGTGCAGAAGTACAGGGAAAATGCAGGGGAATGGCACTAAGTCATAATGTTCCTTTGGAGAGCTGATGCAAACACGAAGGATTGAATGGTGCCATGACAATTCTGTGAAAAGCATTTTCAGTTCCTGTATTGTTAGTAAAGAAATGGAACGCACATTAGAAATTATGTGCTTCCTGAGAATGGCAGAGGAATTAAACTTCTAATGATTGACCTGCGTAGTCCTTCCTTCATTGGTGAGATCAGCAGTTAGCCAAGATGCTGATCCAGTTTAATACCCACTTGCAATCTCTGACTGGTGACCACACGGTCAATATCCCCAGCTTCAAAAACTTTCACTTTAAATTAAACATTCAGAATCAGAGATTCTCACAGCACAGAAACCATTCAGGCCATTTCTTTGGTGTTGGCTCTTTATTAGAGCTGTCTGATTAATCCCATATTCCCGCTCTTTCCCCGCTATCTATCTGACAAATTTTCTCTTCCAAATACACCTCTATTTCCTTTTTGCTATCACTGCTTCAACCATTTTTTGAGGTATGAACATTTCTCACTCCTAATTTAAACTGTTCAATTGAAAAGATGAGTGATACAGAGTGTCTCAGTTTTGAGCTAAGATCTGGAGTTTGCACCTTCACACCTGAAGAGTAAAGGTACTTGTCAAAGGGGACACATTCATTCATATTGAACATTTTCTCCCTTCAAGGAACATGCACTGCTCTTTGTTTAAATGAACTGAGCTGCTTCCTTAGGCCCTTAGACCGCAAGATCATTAAGCGATACAGACTTTATTTCACTCAAAATGCAGCCAGACCCTGAGAAACTGACAGGAGAAACCAAGGAAAAAATGCAGCCTGTATAACCCTGAACAACTAGACAATGCACCCTGTAGATGTCCGAGAAATTGAGAGTTGTGAAAAGCCTGGATTGAAACGTATTTCTGTAGTTGGTTGTTCTAGGGCTGATATATTTACACTCCCAAGTATCCACAAGGTAGCAAGTCTTTCACTAAAATCATTGCACCCGATGGTAAAGGTGTTCCCTTAATGGGGACAAGTAAGGAAACTTTTCATTCCTGACAAATCTTGGAGAGATGATGCACTGTATTTTAATGGTCAGTAGAGTGAGTGGATGTGCTGCAGGCTGTGATATGCATTGAAATAACCCATGCTGTGTATGACACAGGTCAGGGCTGCAGAAAACAGGGTGAAGAATATTTAACGTTATGTATAGCATGGCTTTCCTTCTTGGATGAATGGAGCCATTAATTGGTTATAATAAATGAGTTACTGCCTCTAATAAAAGTGAAAAAATAATGTTCTGCAAAACTTATTGATGGCTTGCTAATATTTCAGTGCTAATTTGTTACAGGCTAACCTGAGACAGGGATGTCATGACCACATCTTCTTCCTCCCTCCCCCACCCCCAAACCATCTGAATAATCTATTAAAAATGATAATGAAATACAAAGTCTAAAGGACTATTTAAATCCGGTTCAAGTGAAACAAAAATCCCCGTCAGTAAAATGACTTTTAGAATGCAGTGCTTTGATGAAATGATAATCAGTGTTGATTCACACCGATAAGAAACCTTCAAGAGTTTACGATGTCTTTTCCTGAAAATAAATATGCCAAGGTATAAACACACTGACTATTCTAGATTCTCAATACAATCACATTCCTCCCTAACCCTGGAATTATAATTCACTCTTCCAGGTTGTTTTTGCTTTTCGTAAAGTGTTTACCAGTCTGGTATTGACCCAGCCCTGGTCACTTCAAAACAAACAGTACTGTCACGTAAAGAGCTTGAAGAAACTCCTCACACTTGCCCTCATGGTATTGTCAGGAAATTTACAGAATTATTATACAAATGTTACTTTGTAGACAATCTCATTGTTTTAAAAAAGTTTAGGGCATGAAATGGAATTGGGTCCCAATCACGGCTGTGTTTGGAATTACATAAATTACATAGTCCCATAAAATTACAACACTGGGGAGCTCATCTGTCATTTCAAGACAAGAGTCAGAGTCTTCAATAGCCTCTCTGCTCTCCAAGATTACCCCAGAGAGCATTGTGAATTTTGCAGCTCAGACATTCACCTTTGGGTCATCAATATTCTAATCATCCATGGAGCATGGGCGCTGGGAGCGGAGCGCGGGCGCCGGAGCAAATGTCGATCAATTTTAAAACCGAGACTTGACATGAAACTCTTAGTCTTTCAGTTACTGAGCAATATGGGATTCTTTATTGAAAACTTATTGAAAAAGGAACGATACAGGTTCATGGTGCAAGTCAAATCCCGGCAGGATTCAGTCAAATGTAATTCTGCAATTTCTCTCTTGCTCTCTCCGTCGCATCTCAAATTGTTTCGAAACATCCTCCACTTTCTTCTGCAGCAAGACTAAGGGAATAAAAGCAAAACTATTGTTTTATAATGTTCCTGTGAAGCCAGCATCTCTGGAAGTTTTATGTTAAAGGCGCTATATAAATTCAAGTTGTTGTTCCAATAGGCTTTTGACATTAATACAAGTGACCATCTCTACTGGAGCTTAAACAATGTGCCTTGGCTAAATACTGAAACACAGACTGAAGCAGAAAAACTTGATCCTGATCTATTTTTAACTACTGCAGGGCAATCAGATGTGAAAATCTGGGCAATTCTGTTCATTTACCACCTCAGGAATGCAGAGGACAATTGCAGCATCTCAGCATTACTAGTTTGATGTCAGCAGACCTTGTTGGGCCCTTGATCAGTGTGTGCTTGTGCCTGACTGGGCACCAGTAATAAACAGGTGTCAGCTAGCTTTGACTGGGAAAATAAAAGATATTCCCTGGGGAACTGTTCCAATGTCAAATCTGCAGGAGCTTTATAAATGGAACTCAAATCCGACAGTAGTTCCTGCCTGTTCTGAAGGATAGAAATGGAAACGTATGGAGGGAAAACCAAAATAATCCCCTGCACAGACCCCACTCTATACTCAACAATAGTGGTATTGCATGTATCAGATCTTAGACTAATAGCATATATAAGAAAAGCTGAAGAGCTTAAAAGCTCTGAATACCTCAGCTCAGTGATGAGATGACCGCAATAAAGAACACTATCTCAGTGTTTTACAACCAATGAAGCACGCTTGAAATGTAGTTATTGCGTTGTAGGGAATGCAACAACCAATTTGTGCATAGGAAGCTCCCACATATACCATCAAAATGGTGACTACAGAATCTGTTTATGATGCTGATGTGATTGAGCAATAGACATTGGCCAGGAGACTTTCAGAACTGCCTTGCTCTTTGAAATTGTCTTTGAAATCCTTCACATCTACCCAAGAGTAATGTTATAGATCTCATTTGAAAGATAACATCTCCAATTGTGTAGCATTTCCAGAATACCACATTGGATCATCAGCTTTGATTATATGCTGACATCTCTGGAGCAGAACTTGAACCCATAAATTTTCTGACTCTGCTGGCAGTCCAGGAGTGAGTGTGTCACAGGAAAGTTTGGCAATGGGAGAATTTGAAAATCAAATAGTTAAAAGAAAAACAGAGGGAAGCAGTCAGGACACTGAGGGTGGTGTCTGGAACAAGCTGCCAGAGGTGGTAGTAGAGGCGGGTACAATTTTGTCTTTCAAAAAGCATTTAGATAGTTACATGGGTAAGATGTGTATAGAGGGATATGGGCCAAATGCGGGCAATTGGGATTAGCTTAGGGGTTTAAAAAAAAAAGGGCTGCATGGACAAGTTGGGCCGAAGAGCCTGTTTCCATGCTGTAAACCTCTATGACTCTATTCAGGTATTTGCAGCTCTTGAGAGCTACTTTCTCTTTTGAATATCTTGACTTTGATGCTTTTTTAAAGATATCCCAAAAAAGGTGTAATGAGTACCTGAGCTCTGGTCAATCCATTGCAGAGAATCCATATGTGCATTGAGAATTTTGCAAATCTGTTGCAGCTGAAACAGAAGAGGTAAGTGAGAGATTGATGCAATAATTTAATAAAGTTTACAACCCATTCAGAGAATCTGGGTAACAGGTGTCTATTCTTAAAACCACTTGTATTTTCAACACTGATTCCTGGACAAATAGCAATGCCGCACACAGATGGCATTAGACAACAGTGCTGGGCAGCAGCAGAATAAAGATGCTTAAGATTGTCATTATGAGAACTCTAAACAGGTTGCCAGTTCACTTTGAGCTTCATATAAGTATGATTCAATGGGAAACATTTTACTTTGCAGACAACTCCCCTTACACCTGGAAACCTGTCATTTAAAGAAAATGTTATGTACTTTTTTAGGAGAACCTATTCTGGTTGCAACATTGATCTAAAAATAATTATTTGCCGTAACTCCTCAGAGCAATGCATCTGCAATCCAATGATCCTGGATATTCATACCAGTACCACCTCTGCAATAATCCTGAAATTACAAGGAAACACAGTGCCCACTGTGTTAGTTCTGGTTCTTATACATGGTGCTGGGATCACAGTTCATCATTTATATTAACGATCTGGACTCCGGAATCGAAAGTACAACTTCAAAATTTGCAGATAATACTAAATCAGGGACAGACTTAATGCAGAAGATGACAACATTAAAATACAAGGTCAGCATTTGTTGCCCATCCCCAATAATCCTTCAACTGAGTGGCTTTCTAGGCCATTTCAGAAGGAAGTTAAGAGTTATAAACTTGCAGAATTGGCAAAGAAATTCTAAATGCTTAAACTTGAGATGGTACATTTCAGTAAGATGAATATGGAAGCAAATGGGGTACAGGAGCAGATATACAGATCTCTAAGTAATGGCACAGGTCAATAAAACATTAAAATAAAGTGAACAAAGCAGCATGGGGCACAAGAAGCATACTGCATCCAGTTCTGGTCACCACATTTACGGAAGGTTGCGAGGGTTCTCGAGAAGTTGTGGAGTAAATTTACCAGAATGATTCTAGGGATGAGGTGGTGGAGTTATGGTGGAGAAGCTGGGGTTCTTTGATGGAGATGTACAAGATTATGACAGGATTGATAAGGTTTTCAATTATTTTACAGAATTTGGGCATTGCTGACAAGGCCAGCTTTGTTGCTCTTCCCTAATTGTTCTTCAACCGAGAGACTTGTTAGGCCATTTCAGAGGGTCTGGACAAATTTAGGCCAAGTTAAATAAGCCTGAAAAGGACACTAGCGAACTAGATGGCTTTTACGACAAGCAATTATAGTTTTACAGTCAACATCACTGAGGCTCATTTTCAATTCCAGATTTATTAATTTAATTTCCACCAGCTGCTGTGGTGGGATTCGAATTTATGTCCACAGAGCATTAGCCTGGACCTCTGGGCTACTACTCCAATGGCATTGCTACTTTACCACCATTTTCCCAAGGTGGAAAAGGAAAAGTTGTTCCAATTAACTGATGGTATAAAGACTTAGTGAGACAGATTTCAGGCTTTAAGAAATGCAGGGGGAATGGGAGAAAGAACTTTCTACAGAGAATTGGAATGACCTGGCACTCTCTGCTCACAAGGGGAGTGGAAAGAGAAACAATCAATGGTTTTAAAAGGAAATTGATGGCCACTTGAAGGAAATAAACTTGTAGAGTTAGAGAGACTGAATGTGGAAGTGGAACTGACTGGACTGCTTCATGGAGCGTCTGTATAGAGCTGATGGGTTGAGTAGCCTCCTTGTGTCAGAAAAGACTGATTCTTCACATCAGCAAAGGATTTGAGGCACTGAACATGAACAGAACCAAGTGATGATACCAATTGGGTGAGATTGAACTGGCTGTGGTTCATTTTTCTACAATAATGAGAAGGCAGAGAAGGGACTCGATAGAGATCTTTAATGAGGGTTTCACTGGGTAGACATAGAAATGTTTCCACTTGAGGGCAAGCCGCTAACTAGGAGTGATAAATAAGACAGCAGCTAATAAATCAAATAGGGAACACAAGAGAACTGTTTTTAGATAAGAGTAGTGAGAATGTGGAACTCGGTACCAAAAAGCAACTCAGATAGAAGCATTTAAGGAGAAGCCAGAAAAAAAACATGAAGATAAGGAATATTCTGATGCACATTAGATGAATCAAAAGGGAAATGGTCTCCAATGAATAATAAATATCCACTTGGATTTGGGCTGAATAGCTTTATTCTGATAATTGCTACAGAGGAGTTTGTAATAATGGCAGAGATACACGTCGACCCTAACTTGTCCAGAATGGCCCTGTGAATTTGATTTGATTTATTATTGTCACATATATTAACATAGTGAAAAGTATTGTTTCTTGTGTGCTTTACAAAGCATACCGTTCATAGAGAAGGAAACTAGATAGTGCAGAATGTAGCGTCACAGTCATAGCTAGGGTGTAGAGAAAGATAACTTAATGCAAGGCAAGTCCATTCAAAGGTTTGACAGCAGCAGGGAAGAAGCTGTTCTTGAGTCAATTCGTACGTGACCTCAGACTTTTGTATCATTTTCCCGAGGGAACAAGGTGGAAGAGAGAATGTCCGGGGTATGTGGGGTCCTTAATTATGCTGGCTGCTTTGCAGAGGCAGCGGGAAGTGTAGACAGAGTCAAATGGATGGGAGGCTGGTTTGCATGATGGATTGGGCTACATTCACGACCTTTTGCAGTTCCTTGCGATCTTGGGCAGAGCAGGAGCCATACCAAGCTGTGATACAACCAGAGAGAATGCTTTCCATGGTGCATCTGTAAAAGTTGGAGAGAGTTGTAGCTGACATGCCAAATTTCCTTACTCTTCTGAGAAAGTAGAGGCATTGTTGGGCTTTCTTAACTATAGTGTCAGCATGGGGGGACCAGGACAGGTTGGTGGGGATCTGGACACCTAAAATTTTGAAGCCCTCAACTCTTTCTACTTCGTCCCCGTTGATGTAGACAGGGACACGTTCTCCTTTACGCTTCCTGGAATCGATGACAATCTCCTTCGTTTTGTTGACATTGAGGGAGAGATTATTGTTGCCGCACCAGATTCTCTATCTCATTCCTGTACTCTGTCTCATCATTGTTTGAGATCCGACCCACTACGGTGGTGTCGTCAGCAAATTTGAAAATCGAATTGGAGGGGAATTTGGGCACACTGTCATAGGTGTATAAGGAGTATAGTAGGGGGCTGAAAACACAGCCTTGTGGGGCACCAGTGTGGAGGATGATGGCGGAGGTGTTGTTGTTGCCTATCCTTACTGATTGTGGTCTGAGAGTTAGGAAGTTCGGGATCCAGCTCCCACCTCCAATATTATATACACACAGATAATGCCTCATAATATCAAACAGTATTAACTCACAGGATCGCTGACCTCCGAGGAGCTGCTGGTAGTATTCAGATGTTGGATAATTTCTTTCAGATCCTGGGCCATCCTCTTCAGCTGAGCATCAATATTCTCTGCTAGTTTATAACTAGACAGCAACACAGAACAGAATGACAGGTTATCTTTCTTGTTTGGGAACATGGAGGAGAAGGCAGCAATGATCCTGAGCATCGACCATGTCAACCTCAAATCTGACATCCTGACACTGTCCCACCATCAGTCGTGAATATAGCCCATGAACTGGGAGCCTTCCTATCAACATGGTCATAACTGTCAATATGTAGAAATGGCTCTGCAGCTGCCCCACTGAACTCAGATACACCACAAAGACACTGGTGAAATAAAGGCTTTTCTACCATAAGGATCTGAGCACCTCGTCAGTTTGGATCCCAAGTACCTGCCTCCTAGTTCCAGGAGATTGCCACATTTCTTATACATCTCTGATCTGTCAGGAATTGCCTTGATTATCTACACTTTCAAAGTCCCCTCTGCAGCACACTCAATACTGATGAATAGGTAGAATAAATTATCCAACTCATACTTCAATTTATTTTTAAAAATAGGAATCATCGAGTTAAGTGTTCTGAAATTTAACATTTAATAGTTATGGAAAGGAGACTGGCATGAGAATAATGAAGTCAGTGTCTTCAGTGCCAATTAGAAACTCTGTTACAAAGTCACCAACACAACAATATCCTCCAACTATATCTTCCTGTTTCATACACTTCAGAAATTTGAAATCCCTTTTTGATTCCAAAGTGAGCTTCGAAACATTCCCTCATCTCCATCATCCAAAAGCACTTCTCATCTCAATCTCCGTTCCCAAGCACACCCGTCCCCATCATCTAAAACCACCCCGCATCCTGATCCCAGCTTCCAAACATTTCCTCATTTCTATGATCCAAAATCACCTCCCATCCTGATCCCAGCTTCCAAACACACTGGGCCCCATCATCCAAAACCACCTCCCACTCCGATCTCTTTTTCCAAACACCGAGGCACAGCTTCAGAGTAAAGAACCGAGATGAGGAGGAATTTCTTCAGCCAGAGGGTGGTTGGTGAACCTAGCGATTAGTGGAGTTCCGCAAGGATCGGTGTTGGGACCACAACCTTTCACTTCATACATCAATAATCTCGATGAAGGAACGGAGGGCATTGTGGCTACCTTTGCAGATGATACAAAGATAGGTGGAGGGATAGGTAGTATTGGGAGGCGGCAAAGCTATAGAAGGACTTGGATGGTTAGGAAACTGGGCAAAGAAGTGACAGATGGAATACAACATTAGAAAGTGAGAGATTATGCACTTTGGTAGGAAGAATAGAGACATAGACTATTTCCTAAATAGGGAGAGAATTCAGAAATCAGAAGCGCAAAGGGACTTGGGAGTCCTAGTTCAGGATTCTCTTAAGGTTAACTTGCAGGTTGAATTTGTTGCTCGGAAGGCAAATGCAATCATAAAAACCCTACAGTACAGAAAGAGGTCATTCGGCCCATCGAGTCTGCACCGACCATAATCCCACCCAGGCCCTACCCCCATATCCCTACATATTTTACCCACTAATCCCTCTGACCTAAGCATCTCAGGACACTAAGGGGCAATTTTAACATGGCCAATCAACCTAACCCGCACATCTTTGGACTGTGGGAGGAAACCGGAGCACCCGGAGGAAACCCACGCAGACACGGGGAGAATGTGCAAACTCCACACAGACAGTGACCCAAGCCGGGAATCAAACCCAGGTCCCTGGAGCTGTGAAGCAGCAGTGCGAACCACTGTGCTACCGTGCCGAATGTTAGCATTCATTTTGAGAGGACCAGAATACAAAAGCAGGGATGTACTGCTAAGGCTTTAAAAGGTTCTGAGATATTGTGAGCAATTTTGGGCCCCATATCTAAGGAAGGATGTGCTGATTCTGGAGAGGGTCCAGAGGATGTTCATGAGAATGATTGCAGGAATGAAAAGCTTGATGTACGAGGAGCATTTGAGAACTCTGGGTCTGTACTCATTGGAGTTTAGAAGGATTGGGGCTGGTGGAGAATCTCATTGAAACTGAAATAATACTGAAAGACCTGGATAGAATGTTTCCATTAGTAGGAGACACTAGAATCTGAGGACAACTTCAGAGTAAAGGGATGACCCTTTAGAACCAAGATGAGGAGGAATACTTTCAGCCAGGGGGTGGCGATCTATGGAATTCATTGCCATAGAAAGCTGTGTAGGCCAGGTCATTGAGTACATTTAAGACAGAGATAGATAGGTTCTTGATTGGCAAGGGGATCAAAGGTTCCAGGGAAAAGGCAGGAGAATGGCATGAGAAACTTATGATGTGGAGATGCCGGCGTTGGACTGGGGTAAACACAGTAAGAAGTTTAACAACACCAGGTTAAAGTCCAACAGGTTTATTTGGTAGCAAAAGCCACACAAGCTTTCGGAGCTCTAAGCCCCTTCTTCAGGTGAGTGGGAATTCTGTTCACAAACAGAGCTTATAAAGACACAGACTCAATTTACATGAATAATGGTTGGAATGCGAATACTTACAACTAATCAAGTCTTTAAGAAACAAAACAATGTGAATGGAGAGAGCATCAAGACAGGCTAAAAAGATGTGTATTGTCTCTGTGGCTGTCTTGTCTGGAGACAATACACATCTTTTTAGCCTGTCTTGATGCTCTCTCCATTCACATTGTTTTGTTTCTTAAAGACTTGATTAGTTGTAAGTATTCGCATTCCAACCATTATTCATGTAAATTGAGTCTGCGTCTTTATAAGCTCTGTTTGTGAACAGAATTCCCACTCACCTGAAGAAGGGGCTTAGAGCTCCGAAAGCTTGTGTGGCTTTTGCTACCAAATAAACCTGTTGGACTTTAACCTGGTGTTGTTAAACTTCTTAATGAGAAACTTAGCCATGATTGAATGCCAGAGCAGACTCGATGGGCTGAATGATCTGATTCTGCTCCCACAACTTATGGTCTCATGGTCATCCATCCTCATCACTGCTCTGCCCACATTTTCATCAAACGCTTCTTTTCTTCGTCGCTCATGGTATGTTTTCCTCCTTCCTGTCTGCTCTCAGTAAATCCACTTACCTACATGTGCTAACTGATACTCACTGGGTTGTACATACCCAATCCTTCAAATTCTCATTCTTATGATCTAACTCCAAGCTTGGATTCACCCCTCCACACCCAATCTGGGGTAGTTGATGGGGACAGTATAGACGAAGCTTTACTCTGTATCTAACCCCATGTTGTACCTGTCCTGGGAGTGTTTGATGGGGGTAGTGTCGAGGAGCTTTAATCTGTGTCTAACCCTGTGCTATACCTGTCTTGGGAGTGTTTGATGGGGTCAATGAAGAGGGAGCTTTACTGTGTATCTAACCCTGTGCTGTATCTGCCCTGGGAATGTTTGATGGGGGTAGTGTCGAGGAGCTTTAATCTGTGTCTAACCCTGTGCTATACCTGTCTTGGGAGTGTTTGATGGGGTCAGTGAAGAGGGAGCTTTACTGTGTATCTAACCCTGTGCTGTATCTGCCCTGGGAATGTTTGTTGGTTGACAGTGTGGAGGGAGATTTACTCTATTGCACCCTGTGAAATAGGGCCCTGAATACTCACGTGTGTTCCCGTTCTTCGTCTGCATGCTGCAGGTAAATAGTCCCATGTTG
This sequence comes from Mustelus asterias, assembly GCF_964213995.1. Taxonomy (NCBI): domain Eukaryota; kingdom Metazoa; phylum Chordata; class Chondrichthyes; order Carcharhiniformes; family Triakidae; genus Mustelus; species Mustelus asterias. The sequence continues at coordinate 74,111,796 of NC_135804.1, read as the reverse complement.
ATCCCTGACAGATTGCTCCAGCGGTGCCAGCAGGTCTTCCAGTTCCTTCTGCTGTGACAAGATGAAGTCAAGCTCTTGATCCAGTCTACCAGAGAGATATGTTCACACGAGATCAGAAGTTCCATTCTCATTGCGTTTACAAATTTAAAATCAACTAGACCATGGATAATCTCACCTCCATTCTGTTTACATCCTGTTTATAACCAAAAATGGAAATACATTCTAATAGACAAATCACCAAATGCAGACAAACTACAATAATAATATCCCGCTTGCCACTGTTGTTGGGGGATTCATTCTATTCTTTGCAGCAGTAATAGCCCATGAACAGGAAAGTTATCAGTCACACGCAAACGCAGGTCAGAAACAGAATCTGTAACTTACTCTTAATTGGTTGACAAATGCAATTGCACAAAAGAACTGTTCTATCATTAAATTAAAATTCATTCACAAGGGGCGGCACGGTAGCACAGCTGCTTCACAGCTCCAGGGACCTGGGTTCAATTCCCGGTTCGGGTCACTGTCTGTGTGGAGTTTGCACATTCTCCTCGTGTCTGCGTGGGTTTCCTCCGGGTGCTCCGGTTTCCTCCCACAGTCCAAAGATGTGCGGGTTAGGTTGATTGGCCATGCTAAAATTGCCCCTTAGTGTTCCGAGATGCGTAGGTTAGAGGGATTAGCGGGTACATGAATAGGGATATGGGGGTAGGGCCTGGGTGGGATTGTGGTCGGCGCAGACTCAATGGGCCCAATGGCCTCTTTCTGCACTGTAGGGTTTCTATGATCTGGATGCCGATGGCAAGGCAATAAAGCTTTGTTGCTATCCCTATCAAAACAAATAGACTGCAAGACCATTCCAGAGGGCAGTTAAGAGTCAACTGCATTGCTGGGGGTCCAGGATCACATATAAGGATATATTTCTACCACTGTATGACAATGCAGTAGTTTAATAATCAATTTACTGATACTAGCTTTCATTAATTCATTTTAAATTCCCCAGTTGCCTCAACATGATTTGAACTTGGCATCTGCACGTCTCTGCATCAGTCCAAAGAGTGGACAAACCTGTTGGACTTTAACCTGTTGTTAAAACTCTTACTGTGTTTACCCCAATCCAACGCCGGCATCTCCACATCAGTCCAAAGATGCAGATGTGGGTGTCATGGTGGCACAGTGGTTAGCACTGCTGTCTCACAGCACCAGGGACCTGGGTTCAATTCTGGCCTCGGGTTACTGCCTGTATAGAGTTTGCACTTTCTCCGTGTCTGCTTGGGTTTCCTCTGGCTGCTCTGGCTTCCTCCCACAATCCAAAGATGTGCAGGTTAGGTTGATTGGCTATGCTAAATTGACCCCAATCTCAGGGGGATTAGCAGGGTACATGAGGGAACAAGGCCTGGGTGGGATTGCGGTTGGTACAGACTCGGTGGGCCAAATGGCCTCCTTCTGTATTGTAGGGATTCTATGATGCGCAGGTTAGGTGGATTAGCCATGCTAAATTGCCCTAGTGTCCCAAGATGCGTAGGTTAAGGGAATTAGTGGGGTAAATACACAAGGTTATGGGAAGAGGGCCTGGGAGGGTTGCTCTGTCAGAGAGTCGATGCAGACCCCATGGGTTGAATGGCCTCCTGCTCTTTAGGGATTCTATGATTTATCCAGGTGGTTGATGATGGGGGTGTTCAGTAATGTTGCTGAACATTAAGGAGATGGTTAGAATTTCCCTTGTTGGAAATGGTCATTGCTAAATTTGTTTGGGTTTAATCTCAGTTTAGAGTCTCCCACCCTCCCTGCTCCTCTAACCTAAGAAAAAAGGACTCGGAGTGAGACCAGGTAAGCTTTTGTTTTCTCTTTCGTTTCTTATTAAGGGAAGTTAGCAGGGATGTCAGTGCAGGCAGTGCAATGTTCCTCCTGTGGGATGTTTGAGGCGAGGGACACCAGTAGTGTCCCAGCTGAATACCCCTGTAGGAAGTGCATCCAATTCCAGCTCCTTGAAGACCGTGTTAGGGAGCTGGATGAGCTTTGGATCATTCGGGAGGCAGTGGTCATAGATAGAAGCTTCAGGGATGTAGTTACTCCGAAGAATGAAGATAGATGGGCGACGGTGAGAGGGGCTGCGAGGAAGCAGTCAGTGCAGGGATCCCCTGTGGTCGTTCCCCTCGGCAACAAGTATACCGCTTTGGATACTGTTGAGGGGGACGACCTACCAGTGGTAAGCCACGGTGACCCGATCTCCAGCACTGAGTCCGTCCCTGTGGCTCAGAAGGGAAGGGGGGAGAGCAGGAGAGCAATAGTTATTGGGGACTCGATAGTTAGAGGGACAGATAGGAGATTCTGTGGCAGCAAAAGAGACTCACGGATGGTATGTTGCCTCCCGGGTGCCAGGGTCCATGACGTCTCGGACCGTGTTTTCAGGATCCTTAAAGGGGGAAGGGGAACAGTCACAAGTCGTGGTACACATCAGTACCAACGACATAGGTAAGAGAAGGGACGGGGATTTAAAACAGGAATTTAGGGAGTAGGGTGGAAGCTGAGAGCCAGGATAAACCATGTTGTCATCTCTGGTTTGTTGCTGGTGCCACGTGCTAGCAAGTTGAGGAACAGGGAGAGTGCAGATAAACACGTGGCTGCAGGGATGGTGTAGGAGGGAGGGTTTCAGTTTCATGGATAATTGGAGCACATTCTGGGGGAGGTGGGACCTGTACAAACAGGACAGTTTGCATCTGAACCAGAGGGGCACCAATATCCTGGGAGGGAAATTTGCTACGGCTCTTCGGGGGGGGGGTTTAAACTAATTTGTCAGGGGGATGGGAAAACAAGCTGTAGTCCAGAAGCCAGTGTTGAGTGTAGTCAGGTACTGAGGAGGGTATCAAGGTCGCAGGAGAGTACCGGCAGACAGGAAGGTGGGTTGAAGTGTGTCTACGTCAATGCAAGGAGCATCCGGAATAAGGTAGGTGAACTTGGAGCGTGGATTGGTACTTGGGACTACGATGTTGTGGCCATTACAGAGACATGGTTAGAACAGGGACAAAAATGGTTGTTGGACGTTCCGGGGTATAGATGTTTCAGTTTGGTCGGCTTATGATGAAAGTGAGGAGGTGTGGGCTAGAGGGAAAGCTGGCCGATTGGATAGGTAACTGGCTGTCTGATCGAAGACAGAGGGTGGTGGTGGATGGAAAATTTTCGGATTGCAGGCAGTTTGCTAGCGGAGTGCCACTGGGATCAGTGCTTGGTCCTCTGCTCTTTGTGATTTTTATTAATGACTTGGAGGAGGGGGCTGAAGGGTGGATCAGTAAATTTGCTGATGACACCAAGATTGGTGGAGTAGTGGATGAGGTGGAGGGCTGTTGTAGGCTGCAAAGAGACATAGATAGAATGCAAAGCTGGGCTGAAAAATGGCAAATGGAGTTTAACCCTGATAAATGTGAGGTGATTCATTTTGGTAGGACTAATTTAAATGTGGATTACAGGGTCAAAGGTAGGGTTCTGAAGACTGTGGAGGAACAGAGATATCTTGGGGTCCATATCCACAGATCTCTAAAGGTTGCGACTCAAGTGGATAGAGCTGTGAAGAAGGCCTATAGTGTGTTAGCTTTTATTAACAGGGGGTTGGAGTTTAAGAGCCGTGGGGTTATGCTGCAACTGTACGGGACCTTGGTGAGACCACATTTGGAATATTGTATGCAGTTCTGGTCACCTCACTATAAGAAGGATGTGGAAGCGCTGGAAAGAGTGCAGAGGAGATTTACCAGGATGCTGCCTGGTTTGGAGGGTAGGTCTTATGAGGAAAGGTTGAGGGAGCTAGGGCTGTTCTCTCTGGAGCGGAGGAGGCTGAGGGGAGACTTAATAGAGGTTTATAAAATGATGAAGGGGATAGATAGAGTGAATGTTCAAAGACTATTTCCTCGGGTGGATGGAGCGATTACAAGGGGGCATAACTATAGGGTTCGTGGTGGGAGATATAGGAAGGATATCAGAGGTAGGTTCTTTACGCAGAGAGTGGTTGGGGTGTGGAATGGACTGCCTGCAGTGATAGTGGAGTCAGACACTTTAGGAACATTTAAGCGGTTATTGGATAGGGACATGGAGCACACCAGGATGATAGGGAGTGGGATAGCTTGATCTTGGTTTCAGATAAAGCTCGGCACAACATCGTGGGCCGAAGGGCCTGTTCTGTGCTGTACTGTTCTATGTTCTAATAGGGAAGGTGGTAAAAGAGGTGGAGGAGTAGCATTGTTAATCAAGGATAGTTTAACAGCTGCTGAAAGGCAGTTCGAGGGGGATCTGCCTACTGAGGTAATATGGGCTGAAGTTAGAAATAGGACAGGAGCAGTCACGTTGTTGGGGGTTTTCTATAGGCCCCCAAATAGTAATAGAGATGTGGAGGAAGAAATTGCAAAGCAGATTATGGAAAAGGTGTGGAGGTCACAGGGTAGTTGTCATGGGTGACTTGAACTTTCCAAATATTGATTGGAACCTTTATAGGTCGAATAGTTCGGATGGGGCAGTTTTTGTACAGTGTGTGCAGGAGGGTTTCCTGACACAATGTGTGGATAGGCCGACAAGAGGTGGGGCCACATTGGACTTGGTACTGGGTAATGAACCGGGCCAAGTGTTAGATTTGGTTGTGGGAGAGCACTTTGGGGATAGTGACCACAATTCGGTGTCTTTTATTATTGCAATGGCGAGGGATCGGGCCTTACGGCAGGGCAAGGTTTATAATTGGGGATGGGGTAATTATGATGCGATTAGGCAAGAATTAGGGAGCATAAGATGGGAACAGAAACTGTCAGGGAAAGGCACAAATGAAAAGTGGAGCTTGTTCAAGGAACAAATACTGCATGTCCTTGGTAGGCATGTCCCTGTCAGGCAGGGAGGAAATGGCCGGGTGAGGGAACCATGGTTCACAAAAGAGATTGAATGTCTTGCCAAGGAGGAAAAAGGAAGCGTATGTAAGGTTGAGAAAACAAGGTTCAGTTGGGTTGCTTGAGGTTGACAAGGTAGCAAGGAATGAGCTAAAAAAAAAGGACTTAGGAGAGCTAGGAGGGGACACGAGAAGTCCTTGACGAGTAGGATCAAGGAAAACTCCAAGGCTTTTTACTCTTGTGAGAAATAAAAGAATGACCAGGGTGACGTTAGGGCTGGTCAAGGATAGTAGTGGGAACTTGTGCATGGAGTCAGAAGAGATAGGAGAGGCGATAAATGAATACTTTTCTTCAGGTGTTCACCAAGGAGAGGGACCGTTTTTGAGGATGAGAGTGGGATACTGGCTGAAAGGCTGGAGGAGGTAGATGTTCCGAGGGAAGGTGTATTAGCAATTTTGAAAAACCTGAAGGTCGATAGGTCCCCTGGGCCAGATGGGATATATCCTAGGATTCTTTGGGAGGCAAGGGATGAGATTGCAGAGCCTTTGGCTTTGTTCTTTGGGTCCTCACTGTCCACGGGGATAGAACATAGAATAGAACAGTACAGCACAGAACAGGCGCTTCGGCCCACGATGTTGTGCCGAGCTTTATCTGAAACCAAGATCAAGCTATCCCACTCCCTATCATCCTGGTGTGCTCCATGTGCCTATCCAATAACTGCTTAAATATTCCTAAAGTGTCTGACTCCACTATCACTGCAGGCAGTCCATTCCACACCCCAACCACTCTCTGAAGAAAGAACCTACCTCTGATATCCTTCCTATATTTCCCACCACGAACCCTATAGTTATGCCCCCTTGTAATAGCTCCATCCACCCGAGGAAATAGTCTTTGAACATTCACTCTATCTATCCCCTTCATCATTTTATAAACCTCTATTAAGTCTCCTCCGCTCCAGAGAGAACAGCCCTAGCTCCCTCAACCTTTCCTCATAAGACCTACCCTCCAAACCAGGCAGCATCCTGGTAAATCTCCTCTGCACTCTTTCCAGCGCTTCCACATCCTTCTTATAGTGAGGTGACCAGAACGGCACACAATATTCCAAATGTGGTCTCAAGGTCCTGTACAGTTGCTGCATTACCCCACGGCTCTTAAACTCCAACCCCCTGTTAATAAAAGCTAACGCACTATAGGCCTTCTTCACAGCTCTATCCACTTGAGTGGCAACCTTTAGAGATCTGTGGATATGGACCCCAAGATCTCTCTGTTCCTCCACAGTCTTCAGAACCCTACCTTTGACCCTGTAATCCACATTTAAATTAGTCCTACCAAAATGAATCACCTCACATTTATCAGGGTTAAACTCCATTTGCCATTTTTCAGCCCAGCTTTGCATCCTATCTATGTTTGTTTGCAGCCTATAACAGCCCTCCACCTCATCCACTACTCCACCAATCTTGGTGTCATCAGCAAATTTACTGATCCATTCTTCAGCCCCCTCCTCTAAGTCATTAATAAAAATCACAAAGATAGTACAGTAAGAAGTTTCACAACACCAGGTTAAAGTCCAGCTGAAGTTAGACTTTAACCTGATCATAGAAATCATAGAAACCCTACAGTGCAGAAGGAGGCCATTCGGCCCATTGAGTCTGCACCGACCACAATCCCACCCAGGCCCTACCCCCACATATTTTACCCACTAATCCCTCTAACCTACGCATCCCAGGACTCTAAGGGGCAATTTTTTAAACCTGGCCAATCAACCTAACCCGCACATCTTTGGACTGTGGGAGGAAACCGGAGCACCCGGAGGAAACCCACGCAGACACGAGGAGAATGTGCAAACTCGACACAGACAGTGACCCGAGCCGGGAATCGAACCCAGGACCCTGGAGCTGTGAAGCAGCAGTGCTAACCACTGTGCTACCGTGCCGCCCCCGATGTTGTTAAACTTCTTACTGTGTTTACCCCAGTCCTACGCCGGCATCTCCACATCACAGGGACAGTGCCAGAGGACTGGAGAGTGGTGAATGCTGTTCCTCTGTTCAAGAAAGGAAATAGAATTGACCCTAGTAATTATAGGCCGGTTAGTCTTACTTCGGTGGTTGGTAAGTTAATGGAAAAGGTCCTGAGGGATAGGATTTATGACCATTTGGAAAGATGCAGCTTAATCCATGATAGTCAGCACGGATTTGTGAAGGGTAAGTCTTGCCTCACAAATTTGATTAAATTCTTTGGAGGAGGTAACTCAGTGTGTAGATGAAGGTAGAGCAATTGATGTCGTATACATGGATTTTAGTAAGGCGTTTGATGAGGTTCCCCATGGTAGGGTCATGAAGAAAGTAAGGAGGTGCGGGATAGAGGGAAATTTGGCCGATTGGATAAATAACTGGCTATCTCATAGAAGACAGAGGGTGGTGGTGGATGGAAAATTTTCAGACTGGAGACCAGTTACCAGCGGTGTACCACAGGGATCAGTGCTGGGTCCTCTGCTATTTGTGATTTTTATCAATGACTTGGAGGAGGGGGCTGAAGGGTAGATCAGTAAATTTACTGATGACACCAAGATTGGTGGAGTAGTGGATGAGGTGGAGGGCTGTTGTAGGCTGCAGAGAGACATTGATAGGATGCAGAGCTGGGCTGAAAAATAGCAGATGGAGTTCAACCCTGATAAGTGCGAGGTGATTCATTTTGGTAGGACAAATTTGAATGCGGATTACAGGGTCAAAGGTAGGGTTCTGAGGAAAGTGGAGGAACAGAGAGATCTTGGGGTTCATATCCACAGATCTCTGAAGGTTGCCACTCAAGTGGATAGAGCCGTGAAGGCGGCCTATAGTCTATAATCACTTTATTAACAGGGGGTTTGAGTTTAAGAGCCGTAGGGTTATGCTGCAACTGTACAGGACCTTGGTGAGACCACATTTGGAATAGTGTGTGCAGTTCTGGTCACCTCACTATAAGGAGGATGTGGAAGCACTGGAAAAAGAGTGCAAAGGAGATTTACTGGGATGCTGCCTGGTTTGGAGGGTATGTCTTATGAGGAAAAGTTGAGGGAGCTGGGGCTTTTCTCTTTGGAGCGGAGGAGGATGAGGGGTGACTTAGAGGTTTACAAGATGATAAGGGGGATAGATAGAGTGGACATTCAGAAACAATTTCCTCAGGTGGATGTAGCTGTTACTAGGGGGCATAACTATAAGGTTCATGGTGGGAGATATAGGAGGGGTGTCCGAGGTAGGTTCTTTACTCAGAGTGGTTGGGGTGTGGAATGGACTGCCTGCTGTGATAGTGGAGTCGGACACTTTAGGAACATTCAAGCGATTATTGGATAGGCACATGGAGCACACCAGAATGATAGGGAGTGGGATAGCTTGATCTTGGTTTCGGACAAAGCTCGGCACAACATCAAGGGCCGAAGGGCCTGTACTGTGCTGTACTGTTCTATTCTAACTTGCTAATTGTCAGCCCAAGCCTCAATGCTGTCCAGATGCATGTTGGAACAGGCTGCTTCAGTATCCGAGAAGCTGAAAATGGTACTGGACACTGCAATTATCAAAGATCCCCACTTTTGATCACATGATGGAGAGCAATTGATGAAGTAGGACATTACCCCGAGAAACTCCTACAACAATGTATTGAGACTTATTTATTGGCCTTCAACAAACATTCTCTTTTGTACTCTGTGCAACTTGAGAAGAATTTCCATTGACTTCAATATTTTGCTTGTTGATGCCACACTTGGTCAAATTATGTCTTAATGGCAAGGGCAGTTATTCACAATTTGAATGCAGCTCTTTTTGTCAATGTTTAGACTGAGACTGCATTGAGGTTAGGAACAGAATGGCTCATGTCGAACTTAAACTTATCAGTGAATAGTTTATAGCTGTCTAAGCAATGCTTGATAATGCCAGCAATGCATCTTGTATCACTTTGCTGACAATTGAAAGTAGACTGATGTGACTAACTATCTGGATTAGATTGGTCCTGTTTTTTATGGATTTGGCACAGGATGGTGTCATTCTGGAGACATGTACTTCTCCCCATAACCCTGCACATTTTTCCTATTCAAATAATCCAATTCCCTCTTGAATGTCTCAATTGAACCTGCCTCCACCATATGTATGGGCAATGCATTCCAGATATCACAGCTGGAGTGTTGTCAGGATCCATTGCCTTTGCAGTATCCAGTGCCTTCAGTCATTTGACCAGTGAGCTGGAGAACGACCAGTGGAAGACACCTCATCCAGAGTGAGGCCACAGCCAGAGTGAAGGTAAGGCTATTGGAAATTTGAAGCCGAGTAGGAATTTGGTGCTATGGGGAAAGAGGTGCTTTCTGCTTTTTCTCCTCACTTTCTAGCTTTTAATTCCTAGGTGTGGTCTTGCCCTGCTGCATCAGCAGAGGATACAAGAGAAAGGGCTGATGGGTAAGTGATAAGATCAGGCAAGTATTTAATTGTTTTATCAGAGTTTCAGAAGTATCTTTTGTGGTTTATAGTCCAAGGGTTATATTCAGTATTAAAAAGGAGCAGGAAATAATTGGATACAATCTGCTATCAAGCATCTTCCAAAAATTCAATTTAAAGGAGTAAGACACAGCAAGAGATCCAAGCTGCAGTCTGCTGCTTGTGCTCCATGTGGGAGGCTGGGAACATTTCCAATGCCCGGAGCCAGCATATGTTGAGGAAGTGCCTCCAGCTGCAGCTCCTGGAAGCCCACTTTTCGGAGCTGGAGCAGCAGGCGACTGGAGACACTGGAGCATCCATGAGGCGGAAAGAATCATGCATAACACAGAGGTGGTCACACTGCAGGCTCAGACTCCACAGGCAGCAAGGGAATGGGTGACCACCAGGCAGAGCAGGATTTTCATGTGGTTATTCCTTAACAGTATCCAAAAGGGTACATTTGTTTTGCTGAGGGGAATGGCCTTTCCAGGAAAATAGCAACAGCCAACGGCTGGTTCTGCTGCAGAGGTAAGAGTAAAAGTGTGAGTACAGTAGTTATAGGAGATTCAATTGTGAGGAGGATAGATAGATGTTTCTGTGGCCGCAAATGAGACTTTCAAGATGGTATGTTACCTCCCTAGTGCTAGGGTTAAGGATACCTCAGAGCAGTTCCAAGACATTCTGAAGGGGATGATGAACAGCCAGTGGTCGTCGTACACGTTGGTACAAATGACAGATTAAAAAGGGATGAAGTCCTAAAAGCAGAATACAGGGAGCTCAGAAGCAAGCTGAAACGTAGGACCTCAAAAGGCAGTGGTCTCTTCTTTGTGGTTGGGGAGGATTTCAACTAATATGATGTGGAGATGCTGGCGTTGGACTGGGGTAAACACAGTAAGAGTTTTAACAACACCAGGTTAAAGTCCAACAGGTTTATTTGGTAGCAAATGCCAAAAGCTAATGGCATTTGCTACCAAATAAACCTGTTGGACTTTAACCTGTTGTTAAAACTCTTACTGTGTTCAACTAATATGGCAGGGGTATGGGAACCTTTGTAGGGATTCAGAGCAGGGGAAATCAAGGACAAGAGGAAAAGACAGCAAGGAGAAGAAGAAATGATAGGCAGAGAAATCAAAGTCCAGAGTCAGATAAGGACACAGTAAAAAAAAAAGGAATGGGACAAGAAACATTAAAAGAGCTCACCTTAAGGTTTTCTACCTGAATGCTCAGAGCATTCAAAACAAAATTGATCAATTAGTTGCACAGATTATGGAGACACAGCTCCAAGGTGACCTAGGATGGGAACTAAACATTGAGGGCTATTCAGTGTTGAGGAAGGACAGACAGAAAGGAAAAGATGATGGAGTTGCATTGTTGATTAAAGATATTGATACGATATTGAGGAAAGATATTGGCATAGATGATGTGGAATCTGTATGGGTCGAGTTAAGAAACACAAAGGGGCAAAAAAAACATGTGGGGGTGATAGACCACCAAACTATAGAGGTAATGTTGGGAAAAGCATTAGACAGGGAATGTCTAATGTTTTAAAGGAACATCTGTGATTATGGGCAACTTTAATCTGCATATAGATTGGGAGTGTCAAATTAGTCACAGGACAATAGAGGAGGAATTTCTGGAGTGTATAAGGGATGGTTTTCTAGACCAATACGTTGAGGAATTAACAAGGGAACACGCCATCTTGGGCTGCGAATTGTGCAATGAGAAAGGATTAGTTGGCAATCTAGTTGATTTTGATTTGATTTATTATTGTCACATGTATTAACATAGGTGAAAAGTATTGTTTCTTGCTCACTATACAGACAAAGCATACCATTCAGAGAGAAGGAAACAAGAGTGCAGAATGTAGTGTTACAGTCCTGGCTAGGGTGTAGAGAAAGATCAACTTAATGCAAGGTAAGTCCATTCAAAAGTCTGACAGCAGCAGGGAAGAAGCCGTTCTTGAGTCGGTTGGTACGCAACCTCAGACTTTTGTATCTTTTTCCCGGCGCAAGAGAGAATGTCGGGATGCGTGGGATCCTTAATTATGCTGGCTGCTTTGCCAAGGCAGTGGGAAGTGTAGACAGAGTCAATGGATGGGAGGCTAGTTTGTGTGATGGATTGGGCTACATTCACGACCTTTTGTAGTTCCTTGCGGTCTTGGGCAGAGCAGGAGCCATACCAAGTTGTGATTCAACCAGAAAGAATGCTTTCTATGGTGCATCTGTAAAAGTTGGAGAGAGTCGTAGCTGACATGCCAAATTTCCTTAGTCTTCGGAGAAAGTAGAGGCGTTGATGAGGAGGAGGAGGAGGAGGAGGAGGAGGAGGAGGAGGAGGAGGAGGAGGAGGAGGAGGAGGAGGAGGAGACGGACACGGACACCAGGACAGGTTGTTGGTGATCTGGACACCTAAAAACTTGAAGCTCTCTACCCTTTCTACTTCGTCCCCGTTGATGTAGACAGGGGCATATTCTCCTTTACGCTTCCTGAAGTCGATGACAATCTCCTTCATTTTGTTGAAATTGAGGGAGAGATTATTGTTGCCGCACCAGTTCACCAGATTCTCTATCTCATTCCTGTACTCTGTCTCATCATTGTTTGAGATCCGACCCACTACGGTGGTGTCGTCAGCAAACTGGAAAAGCGAATTGAAGGGGAATTTGGCTACACATCATAGGTGTATAAGGAGTATAGTCGGGGGCTGAGAACACAGCCTTGTGGGGCACTGATGTTGAGGATGATTGTGGAGGTGGTGTTGCCTATCCTTACTGATATGAGTTAGGAAGTTCAGGATCCAGTCCCAGAGGGACGTGCCGAGGCCCAGGCCACGGAATTTGGAGATGCGTTTCGTGGGAATAATGATGTTGAAGGCTGAGCTGTCGTCAATAAATAGGAGTCTGACATAGGTGTCCTTGTTATCTAGGTGTTCCAGGGTTGAGTGCAGGGCCAGGGAGATGGCGTCTGCTGTGGACCTGTTGTGGCGATAGGCAAACTGTAGTGGATCCAGGTAGTCCAGGAGGCTGGAATTGATTTGTGCCTGACTAGACTTTCGAAGCAGTTCATAATGATGGATGTCAAAGCCACCGGCCGATAGTCATTAAGGCACGCTGCTTGGTTTTTCTTAGGTACCGGGATGATGGTCGTCTTCTTGAAGCAGATAGGGACCTCAGATTGTTGTAAAGAGAAGTTGAAGATGTCTGCGAATACTCCCGCCAGCTGATCTGCATAGAATCTGAGTGTTCGTCTAGGTACCCTATCCAGGCTAGTTACTTTCCGTTGAGAGAGTACGCTTGGGAACGATAATAAATCACAGAATTTTTTGCCAAGGTAGATAGTGATGTAGTTCATTCTGAGTCCAGGGACCTGAATCTTAATAAAGGTAACTTTAAAGTCCAAAGATGTGCGGGTTAGGTTGATTGGCCAGGTTAAAAATTGTCCCTTAGAGTCCTGGGATGCGTAGGTTAGAGGGATTAGCGGGTAAAATATGTGGGGGTAGGGCCTGGGTGGGATTGTGGTCGGTGCAGACTCGATGGGCCGAATGGCCTCCTTCTGCACTGTAGGGTTTCTATGTTTCTATGTTTCTATGTAACTCTGATGGCATGAGACATGAATTGGCCACGATGACCTCGTGGTATTATCGCTAGTCTATTAATCCAGAAAGTCAGCTAATGTTCTGGGGATCTGGCTTCAAATCCCGTCACAACAGATGGTGGAATTTGAATTCAACGTAAAAATATCTGGAATTAAGAAACTATTGTCGATTGTCGGAAAAACCCATCTGGTTTATTAACGTTCATTAGGGAAGAAAATCAGCAGCAGTGCGTACTATCTACAAGATGCACTGCAGCAATTCAGCAAAGATCCTTAGACATCACCTTCCAAACCCACAATCACTTTCATCTAGATGGACAATGGCAGCAGATATATATATGGGAATACCACCAACTGCAAGTTCCCCTCCAAGCTACTCACCATCCTGACTTGGAAATGTATCACTGGTCCTTCGCAGTCACTGGGTCAAAATCCTGGAATTCCCTCCCTAACGGTGTTGTGGGTCAACCCACCGCACGTGGACTGCAGCAATTCAAGGCGGCAGCTCACCATTACCACCACCTCAAGGGCAACTAGGGAGGTGCAATAAATGCTGGCCAGCCAGTGATGCCTACGTCTCACAAATGAATAGAAAAAGATTACTGAAGGAGAAACAGTGGACAGGCAATGGCAGGCATTTAAACAACAAATAGGTGAACTCCAGAAGTTGTTATTCCTGTTTGGCGTGGTAAGGGAACTGAGGCTAAACCATGGCTTACAAGAGAAATTAGACATAGTATTAGATTCAAGGAAGAAGCATACAAATTGGCAAGAAAAAGCAATAAATGCGAGGATTGGGAGCAGTTTAAAATTCAGCAAAGGACGACAAAGGGGATTGAGGGGAAAATAAGAGCATGAAAGTGAGCTAGCGGGGAACATAAAAACAGTCAAAACATCATTGGTATGTCAAGAAAAAAAAGACTAAAACGAACATAGGACCCTTGCAGTTAGAAGCGGGAGAATTCATAACGAGGAACAAAGAAATGGCCGAGGAACTAAATTTGTACTTTGCTTCTGTCTTCACAAAGTAAAACATGAAAAATGTACCACAAGTTCTGAGAGAAAAAAGAAATAGTGAGGAGTTAAAAGAAATCAGTATTAGTCAAGAACTAGTTTTGGGAAAATTGATGGATTGAAGGTGGATAAATCTCCAGGGCCTGACAATCTTCATCCCAGAGTAATTAAGGAAATGGCCCTGGAAATAGTAGATTGGTTATTTTCCAAAAAATTCTTTGGACCCTGGAATAGTTCCTACAGATTGGAGAGTAGCTAACATAAGCCCGCTATTCAAAAAGAGTGGTAGAAAGCAAATAGGGAACTATAGTCTTGCCAGGGCGGCATGGTGGCACAGTGGTTAGCATTGCTGCCTCACAACACCAGGGACCCAGGTTCGATTCCTGGCTTGGGTCACTGTCTGTGTGGAGTTTGCATATTCTCTCCTTGTCTACATGGGTTGCCTTGGTGCTCCAGTTTCCTCCGGACTGCACGGTGAGTGCTGCCTGACTGAGGAATGCTTTTGGAGTTGGGTGAAAACAGGGAGTTCAAGTGCTAAGTTATAAGGAGGTAAGTAGTCATTAAACTGGTTGTTTGTACAACTAGTCAAAACCAGTTCCAGGGTTTTTTAAGTTGTGTCGATAAAAACAAAGGACTTACAGTGCTACTCTGACTGTGAGGAATGCTTTTGGAGTTGGGTGAAAACAAGGAGTTAGGTGAAACAGGCAGCAAAGGCTACAAGGGAGAATGCCGATTGGTAATTAAGTGATTCTCAAACTGACAGTGAGTGGACTAAAACAAACTTAAAAGTCACATCACAGGAGGGCTGTGATTTGATTTGGCTAACAGGGAGCTGTACTAAATTTGAAAACCCATTTAAATTAGTGGTTAGAAATTGCGTCGAGACTGAGGTAATAAGGAGATTTATAATTTTTTTTATATTTAAAACTAATTAATAAAAACAGAGATGGAGGGTTAGGTGTAAAGTATTGGAAAGGATTATAAGAGATAGGATTTATAATCACCTAGAAAGGAATAATTTGATTAGGGATAGTCAGCACGGTTTTGTGAAGGGTAGGTCGTGCCTCACAAACCTTATTGAGTTTTTTGAGAAGGTGACCAAAGAGGTGGATGAGGGTAAAGCGGTTGATGTGGTGTATATGGATTTCAGCAAAGCGTTTGACAAGGTTCCCCATGGTAAGCTTTTACAGAAAATACGGACACATGGGATTGAGGGTGATTTAGTGGTTTGGATCAGGAATTGGCTAGCTGTAAGAAAACAAAGGGTGGTGGTTGATGGGAAATATTCATCCTGGAGTTCAGTTACTAATGGTGTACCGCAAGGATCTATCTGTTTTTGGGCCACTGCTGTTTGTCATTTTTATTAATGACTTGGATGAGAGCGTGGAAGGATGGATTAATAAATTTGCGGATGACACTAAAGTCGGTGGAGTTGTAGACAGTGCGGAGGGAAGTGGCAGGTTACAGAGGGATATAGATAAGCTGCAGAGCTGGGCTGAGAGGTGGCAAATGGAGTTTAATGCGGAAAAGTGTGAAGTGATTCACTTTGGAAGGAGTAACAGGAATACAGAGTACTGGGCTCATGGTAAGATACTTGGTAGTGTGGAGGAACAGAGGGATCTGGGTGTCCATGTGCATAGATCCCTGAAAGTTGGCACCCACGTTGATAGGGTTGTTAAGAAGGCATACGGTGTGTTAGCTTTTATTGGTAGAGGGATTGAGTTTCGGATCCAGGAGGTCATGCTGCAACTGTACAAAACTCTGGTGCGGCCGCATTTGGAGTATTGCGTACAGTTCTGGTCGCCGTATTATAGGAAAGACGTGGAAGTGTTGGAAAGGGTGCAGAGGAGATTTACCAGGATGTTGCCTGGTATGGTGGGAAAATCGTACGAGGAAAGGCTGAGGGGCTTGAGGTTGTTTTCGTTAGAGAGAAGGTGGTTAAGAGGTGACTTAATAGAGGCATACAAGATGATCAGAGGATTAGATAGGGTGGATAGAGAGAGCCTTTTTCCTCGGATGGTGTTGGCTAGCACGAGAGGACATAGCTTTAAATTGAAGGGTGAGAGATATAGGACAGATGTTAGAGGTAGGTTCTTTACTCAGAATAGTGGGGGCGTGGAATGCCCTGCCGGCAGCAGTGGTGGACTCGTCAACGCTGAGAGCGTTCAAGTGGTTATTGGATAAACATATGAATGATATTGGAATAGTGTAGATTAGAGGGGCTTTAGATTGGTACCACTGGTCGGCGCAACATCGAGGGCCGAAGGGCCTGAACTGCGCTGTAATGTTCTATGTTCTAGGTGATGTGTTGTTCATGCATGCTGTGGGAGGTGGTGGACCCCATTGTGGTTCCGAGTGAGCATGTCTGTAGGAAGTGTTGGTTGCTTGAGGAACTCCGGCTCAGAGTGGATGAGCTGGGTTCTGAGCTTCGGATGCTGCGACACATCAGGGAGGGGGAAAGATACCTGGATACTGTTCCAGGAGGCTGTCACACCTCTTAGATTAAATACCTTGAATTCAGCCAGTGGACAGGGACAGGAGGGCGTGGCTGCGAGTGAGGCAGGTCGAGGGATCCAGGAGGTAGGAGCCTCAGTCCCTGAACTTGTCCAACAGGTTCGAGATTCTTGCTCCCTGTGTGAATGGGAACGGGTACTGCAGGGAGGATGAGCAAACTGACTGAGGCACCGTGGTACAGGGAGCTGTTCAAGTGGGGGGAGAAAAAAGAAATGTAGTCGTAATTGGGGATAGTATAGTTCGGGGCATTGACACTGTTCTGTGACCAGGATCGAGAATCCCGAAGATTGTGTTGCCTGCCTGGTGCCTGGGTTCAGGATCTCATCTGGGTTGCAGAGGAACTTGGAATGGGAGGGTAAAGACCCAGTTGTCGTGGTCCATGTAGGTACCAATGACATAGGTAGAACAGGAACAAAGGTTCTGCTGAGGGAGTATGAACAGCTCGGAGCTAAATTAAAAAGCAGAACCAAAAAGGTAATAATTTCTGAATTACTCCCTGAGCCACGAGTATATTGGCACAGGGTAAGTAAGATTGAGGCAATCGCATGGCTCAAAGATTGGTGTGGGAGGAATGGGTTTGAATTCATGGGACATTGGCACCAGTATTGGGGAAGAGGGGACCTGTTCCGATAGGACGGTCTTCATCTGAATCGTGCTGCAACCAGAGTCCTGGCAAATCAGGAATAAACCCCCACAGCTTTCCCCCTGGTCTTGCAGAATCTCACTCGCTGTTCTGTCTGGAGACAATACACATCTCTTTAACCTGTGTTGAATGCTCCCCCCATCCACATTGTCTGTACCTTTAAGACCTGGCTGGCTGTAGAAATTCGCATTCTAATTGGTATTCTGTAACTTGATTTGGTGGAGTTTTTTGAGGAAGTGACAAAAACGGTTGATGAAGGAAGGGCCGTGGATGTCGTCTATATGGATTTCAGTAAGGCATTTGACAAAGTCCCACATGGCAGGTTGGTTAAGAAGGTTAAGGCTCATGGGATACAAGGAGAAGTGGCTCGATGGGTGGAGAACTGGCTTGGCCATAGGAGACAGAGGGTAGTGGTCGAAGGGTCTTTTTCCGGCTGGAGGTCTGTGACCAGTGGTGTTCCGCAGGGCTCTGTACTGGGACCTCTGCTATTTGTGATATATGTAAATGATTTGGAAGAAGGTGTAACTGGTGTAATCAGCAAGTTTGCGGATGACACAAAGATGGCTGGAATTGCGGATAGCGAAGAGCATTGTCGGGCAATACAGCAGGATATAGATAGGCTGGAAAATTGGGCGGAGAGGTGGCAGATGGAATTTAATCCGGATAAATGCGAAGTGATGCATTTTGGAAGAAATAATGTAGGGAGGAGTTATACAATAAATGGCAGAGTCATCAGGAGTATAGAAACACAGAGGGACCTAGGTGTGCAAGTCCACAAATCCTTGAAGGTGGCAACACAGGTGGAGAAGGTGGTGAAGAACGCATATGGTATGCTTGCCTTTATAGGACGGGGTATAGAGTATAAAAGCTGGAGTCTGATGATGCAGCTGTATAGAACGCTGGTTAGGCCGCATTTGGAGTACTGCGTCCAGTTCTGGTCGCCGCACTACCAGAAGGACGTGGAGGCATTGGAGAGAGTGCAGAGAAGGTTTACCAGGATGTTGCCTGGTATGGAGGGTCTTAGCTATGAGGAGAGATTGGGTAGACTGGGGTTGTTCTCCTTGGAAAGACGGAGAATGTGGGGAGATCTAATAGAGGTGTACAAGATTATGAAGGGTATAGATAGGGTGAACAGTGGGAAGGTTTTTCCCAGGTCGGAGGTGACGATCACGAGGGGTCACGGGCTCAAGCTGTGAGGGGCGAAGTATAACTCAGACATCAGAGGGATGTTTTTTACACAGAGGGTGGTGGGGGCCTGGAATGCGCTGCCAAGTAGGGTGGTGGAGGCAGGCACGCTGACATCGTTTAAGACTTACCTGGATAGTCACATGAGCAGCCTGGGAATGGAGGGATACAAACGATTGGTCTAGTTGGACCAAGGAGCGGCACAGGCTTGGAGGGCCGAAGGGCCTGTTTCCTGTGCTGTACTGTTCTTTGTTCTTTGATTTCTGTGTCTGTGCACTGTTTGAGAGCCGATATCCACTCCATCTGACGAAGGAGCAGTGCTCCAAAAGCTTATGGTATTTGCTACCAAATAAACCTGTTGGACTTTAACCTGGTGTTGTGAGACTTCTTACTGTGCTTACCCCAGTCCAACGTCGGCATCTCCACATCAAATCGTATAACCAGAGATATAGGTAGGGCTTTAAAATAAATAGTAGGGGGGAGGGTTCAGTTGTATAGAGAATTAGAAAATCAAAGTTAAAGGAGAGGGTGCGGGTTAATGGAGCCAAGAGGTCAGGAGAGATTAGTAAAGTTATCAGAACAGAGAGTATAGAAGGTGGCAGGAACCTAACCTCAGGCAGAGCAAAAAAGGTGACAAGTATGAGAAGGGAGGGAGGTGGTTAATGCAGGACTGAGGGTGTTGTACCTAAATGCATGCAGTATTCAGAACAAGGTAAATGAGCTTGTTGCGCACGTTGAAATTGGCCGATACGATGTTGTGGGCATCACAGAGACATGGCTGCAAGGGGATCAGGGTGGGATCTTTGTCCTAGGATATGTGTCCTATCGGAAGGATAGGCAGATGGGCAAAGGGGGCATGGTTGCATTGTCAGTAAGGAATGACATTAAATCGATAGCAAGAAGTGATATAGGATCAGAAGACAGAATCTCTGGGTAGAGTTGAGGAATCGCAAAGTTAAAAAGACCCTGATGGGAGTTATGTACAGGCCCCCAACCAGTAGTTAGGATGTGGGGCAGAAAATAAATCAGGATATAGAAAAGGCATATAAAAAAGGCAAT
Organism: Mustelus asterias; assembly: GCF_964213995.1. Classification (NCBI taxonomy): domain Eukaryota; kingdom Metazoa; phylum Chordata; class Chondrichthyes; order Carcharhiniformes; family Triakidae; genus Mustelus; species Mustelus asterias. Next base: position 74,092,499 of record NC_135804.1, on the reverse strand, counting down.
ATTACAATAATTATGGGGGACTTCAATATGCAGGTGAACCGGGAAGATCAGGTAGGCAATGGATCCCAAGAAAAGGTACTTGAGGAATGTCGAAGAGATGGTTGTTTGGAGCAGCTTGCGACAGAGCCGACTAGGGAACAGGCAATTCTGGATTTGATGATGTGTAATGAGGCAGACTTGATTAAGGAACTTAAGGTGAAGGAAGCCTTAGGGAGCAGTGACCACAATATGATAGAATTTACCCAGCAGTTTGAGGGAGAGAAGCTGGAATCAGTCGTAATGGTATTACAATTAAATAAAGGTAACTACAAAGACATGAGAGAGAAGCTGGCCAGAGTTGATTGGAAAGGGAGCCTAGCAGGGAAAACAGTGGAACAGCAATGGCAGGAGTTTTTGAGAGTTATTCAGAAGGCACAACAGAAATTCATCCCAAGGAGGAGGAAACATGCTAAGGAGAGGACGAGGCATCCATGGCTGACGAGGGAAGTCAAGGACAGCATAAAAGCAAAAGAAAAAGCATACAAAGTGGCAAGGATTAGTGGAAAGCCAGAGGATTGGGAAGCCTTTAAAAGCGAGCAGAGGACAACTAAAAAAGCAATAAGGAGGGAGAAGATGAAATGAGAGTGTAAGCTAGTTAGTAATATAAAAGATAGGAAGAGTTTTTCTCAATATATAAAAAGGTAAGAGATGCAAAAATAGCCACTGGACCACTGGAAAATGAGACTGGAGAAGTAATAATAGGAAACAAAGCAATGGCAGAGGAACTGAATAGTTACTTTGCATCAGTCTTCATGGTGGAAGACATCAGTGGAATGCCAGAGCTCCAGGAGAGTCAGGGGGCACAGGTGAGAGTGTAGTGGCCATCACTAAGGAGAAGGTTCTGGGGAAACTGAAAGGTCTGAAGGTGGATAAATCACCTGGACCAGATGGACTGCACCCCAGGGTTCTAAAAGAGATAGCTGTGGAAATTGTGGAGGCATTGGTGGTGATCTTTCAGGAATCACTGGAGGCAGAGAGGGTATCAGAGGACTGGAAAGTAGCTAATGTAACTCTGCTGTTTAAGAAGGGAAGGAGGCAGCAGATGGGAAATTATAGGCCAGTTAGCCTGACTTCGGTCATTGGCAAGATTTTAGAGTCCATTATTAAAGATGAGATCGCAGAGTACTTCGAAGTGCATGATAAAGTAGGACTGAGTCAGCACAGCGGTCATGTCTGACAAATCTGTTAGAGTTCTTTGAGGAGGTAACAAGGAAGTTAGATAAAGGAGAACCAGTGGACGTGATTTATTTAGATTTCCAGAAGGCCTTTGACAAGGTGGCGCATAGGAGACTGTTAAATAAGAGCCCATAGTGTTAAGGGTAAGATCCTGGCATGGATAGAGGATTGGCTGTCTGGCAGAAGGCAGAGAGTGGGGATAAAAGGATCTTTTTCAGGATGGCAGCCAGTGACTAGTGGTGTGCCTCAGTTGGTACCACAACTTCTCACAATATACATTAACGATTTGGAAGAAGGAACTGAAGTCACTACTGGTAAATTTGCAGATGATACAAAGATATGTAGAGGGACAGGTAGTATTGAGGAAGCAGGGGGGCTGCAGAAGGACTTGGACAGTTAGGAGAGTGGGCAAAGAAGTGGCAGATGGAATATAATGTGGAAAAGTGTGAAGTTATGCACTTTGGAAGGAGGAATGGAGGCACAGACTATTTTCTAAATGGGAAAATGCTTAGGAAATCAGAAACACAAAGGGACTTATGAGTCATTGTTCAAGATTCTCTTAAGGTTAACGTGCAGGTTCAGTTGGCAGTTAGGAAGGCAAATGCAATGTTAGCATTCATGTTGAGAGGGCTAGAATACAAGAGCAGGGATGTACTTCTGAGGCTGTATAAGGCTCTGGTCAGATTCCATTTGGAGTACTGAGCAGTTTTGGGCCCCGTATCTAAGGAAGGATGTGCTGGTCTTCGAAAGGGTCCAGAGGTGGTTCACAAGAATGATCCCTGGAATGGACAGTTTCTCATATGAGGAACAGTTGAGGACTCTGGGTCTGTGCTCGGAGTTTAGGATGATTAGTGGGGGGGGGGGGGGGGATCTTATTGAAACTTACAGGACACTGCAAGGCCTGGATAGAGTGGACGTGGAGGGGATGTTTCCACTAGTAGGAAAAACTAGAACCAGAGGGCACAACCTGAGGCTAAAGGGACAATCCTTTAAAACGGAGATGAGGAGGAATTGAGAGTGGTGAATCTGTGGAACTCTTTGCCGCAGAAGGCTGTGGAGGCCACGTCATTGAGTGTCTCTACGACAGAGATAGATAGGTTCTTGATTAATAAGGGGATCAAGGGTTATGGGGAAAAGGCAGGAGAATGGGGATGAGAAAAATATTAGCCATGATTGAATGGCAGAGCAGACTCGATAGGCCGAGTGGCCGAATTCTGCTCCTATTTCTTATGGTCTCCCACAGTCCAAAGATGTGGGGGTTAGGTGAATTGGCTATGCTAAATTGCCCCTTAGTGTCAGGGGGACTAGCTAGGATAAACGCATGAGTTTACGGGGATAGGGCCTGGGTGGGATTGTTGTCGGTGCAGACCTGATAGGCCAAATGACCTCCTTCTGCACTGTAGGATTCTATGCTTCAATAGACCAGTGAGCTAACATCAGTAGTGGGGAAGTTGCTAGAGTCCATTCATGATTTCCAAATCATTTGGCAAGCTGGGCATAATCAAAGTCAGCATAGATTTACAAAGGGGGAAATCATGCTTGACAAATCATAGAATCCCTACAGTGCAGGTCGTCGTCATTCGGCCCATCAAGTTTGCACTGGTATTCTTTGAGGAGATAGAGCCAGTGGTTGTGGCTTTCAGAAGGGTTTTGACAAGGTCTCACATAACAGACTACTATGTGAAGTTAAAGGGCATTGGATTGCAGGTAATGTCTTGAGATGGATAGAAAGCTGGTTAGTAGATAGGGAGCAAAGAGTTGGCATAAATGGGTCTTTTTCTGATTGGCAGGCAGTGACTAGTGGGGTATCGTAGGGCTCCGTGCTAGGACCCCAACTATTCACATTATATATATTAATGAATTGGAAGAGGGAACTAAATGTATTATCTCCAAATTTGGAATGATACAAAATTGGGTGAGCTTCGAGGAGGATGCAGAGATGCTTTAGCGTGATTTGGACAGACTGAGTGTGGAGGCATTTGTATGGCAGATGCGACATAATGTTGATAAATGTGAGGTTATCCATTTTAGTAGCCATAATAGGAAGACAGATTACTTGAATGGGGGTAAAATTGAGAGAAGTGGATATGCAGCAAGACCTTGGTGTCCTTGTGCATCAGTCGCTAAAAAGTACAGCAGGCACTGAAGGCGGCAAATGGTATGTTGGCCTTCATAGCAAGAAGATGCGAGTATAGGGATAGGGATGTTTTGCTGCAATTATATAGGGCGTTGAAGCCACACCTGGAGTATTGTGCCCCGTTTTGGTGTCCTTATCTGAGGAAAGATGTCCTTGCTATAGAGGGAATACAGTGAAAGTTTACCAGGCTTATTCCTGGGATGGCAAATCTGTCTTATCATAGAATCCTACAATGCAAGAGGCGGCCATTCGGCCCATTGAGTCTGCACCGACCACAAACCCACCCGGGCCCCATCCCCACAACCCCATGCATTTACCCTAGCTAGTCCCCCTGACACCAAGGGGCAATTTAGCATGGCCAATCCACCTAACCCGCACATCTTTGGAGTGTGGGAGGAAACCCACGCAGACACAGGGAGAATGTGCAAACTCCACAGAGACAGTGACCAAAGGGGGAAATTAACCCAGGTGCCTGATGCTGTGTGCCATCCACAATAATTAAACCTCAGCATCTGAAAACACCTCCTAAATGATTCCTTTAAATAATCACAATAGAAATCCAGGGAAAGACTTCAGCTTGGATAGCTGCTGCTGCCAGTAGCTACTTTTACCACAACTGGTGTCATGATATGTCACATTCATTTGTCTTATGCCATCCACACATTCAGTGTAGCTTGTCTGTGACCGCTCTGATGCATGTCATCCAGGTCGACCTCACTCTCTACTTCGCTCCACTTTTATCGCTTGGGAGAGATCGCTGCAGCTTTTCCGCTCTGATCAAATGGCTGATTTATCTGCATTTTATTTTCCTGATGTTATATTTTAAAGTTCTCTTTTGCTCTTGCAATTTGAAGCCCTTCTTCATTGGTTTGTAGATGGAATTTTTAAGTATACATCTTAGCATCCACATTTCAACAGTCTTCCACAGATAGAGTTGAGATTTACAGCATGGAAACAAGCCCTTCAGTCCAACTTGTCCATGCTGCCCTTTTTTTTTAAAACCCCTAATCTAATCCCATTTGCCAGCATTTGGCCCATTTATAGAGATCTTTATTTCATGTCAAGGCACATAGGAAAGTGGTTAGAATTCAGCATCTTATTAAATTTTTCCTTGTTACAAACTTGAATATTCTTGTTACCACATCCTTCATCTTCACAAAATTACTTTTGGCTATCTCTATCCTTCTAATCCAAGCATCGCACCTACCATCTTCTGTTACCATTTGTCCTAAATATACAAACTTATCGACTAGTTTCAGTGTTTCATCCATGTCCATCTTCAACTTCCAACATACTCCTTATTTCTTGAGGAGACACTAATTCGGTTACGAATGTACGCATTGGAGTTTAGCAGAGTGAAGGGATCTCATAGAAACTTATAAAATTCTAACAGGGTTAGACAGGGTAGATTCAGAAAGTGTGCTCCCAATGGTGAGGGAGCCAGAATTAGAGGTCATAGTTTAAGAATAAGAAGTAAACCTTTTAGAACTGAGGTGAGGAGAAATTTATTCACCCAGAGAATGGTGAATGTGTGACTTCACTACCAGAGTAGTAGTTGAGGCCAAAACATTGTCCGATTTCACAAAGAAATTAGATATAGCTCTTGGGGCTAAAGGGATCAAGGGGACCTCTAGAAGAGGTGGAGGTAGATCATCTGCTTGGCATTTCTTGCTGAAGGTGACTGCAAATGCTTCAACTTGTCTTTTGTTCTATTCATAGAACGTACAGTGCAGAAGGAGACCATCCGTCCCATCAAGCCTGCACCAACAATAATCTTACCCAGGTCCTATCCCCGTAACCCCATATCGGGGCGGCAAGGTGACACAGTGGTTAGCACTGCTACCTCAGTGCCAGGGACCCCGGTTAGATTCCTGGCTTGGGTCACTGTCTGGGTGGAGTTTGTACATTCTCCTCATGTCTGCGTGGGTTTCCCCCGGGCGCTCTGGTTTCCTCCCACAGTCCAAAGATGCGCGGGTTAGGTGGATTGGCCATGCTAAATCGTTCCTTAGTGACAGGGGGACTAGCTAGGGTAAATGCATGGGGTAATGGGTATAGGGCCTGGGTGTGATTGTGGTCAGTGCAGACTCAATGGGCCGAATGGCCTCCTTCTGCACTGTAGGGATTCTATGATTCTATATTTAGCCTCCTCATCCCCTAACACTAAGGGACAATTTAACATGGCCAATCCACCTAACCTGCACATATTTGGACTGTGGGAAGAAACTGGAGCACCTGGAGGAAACCCACGCAGACACGGGGAGAATGTGCAAACTCCAGTGTCACCCGAGGCCGGAATTGAACCCGGGTCGCTAGCACTGAAGCTGCAGTGCTAACCACTCTGTCACAGTGCCGCCCTTGTGCTGGGCTCGTGCATCATTCAGAATGGGGAGCTTATGTAGCCTAGTTTAACTGTTCATTGTCATTTCATGTCTGCATGAGACAGGACTGCAGGGCTTGGATCTGATCTTTTAGTTGTGGGATCTCCTACTTCTGTTGCTGAATGGAAGAACAGAGACTGTTTTTCATGACGCTAGCCCATTCAAATTGATGGGGTGGGGGAGGTGATATGGTCCACCATGTGGCATCCTCCTTCCATTTGTCTTGCCTGGGCTTTGGAAACACCTGCACTGCGTGGATCTCACCTAGTTTGAATCAGGTGGTCAGGCAAGACAGACGGAAGAAATTTGGCATAGGCAAGCTAGCAATTGGAATGATTGTCACTGAGGATGTTACAGCTTGATGTTTCCACTATCCAGCCCTTTTTGTGTTATTCATTCCTGGGATGTGGGCGTTGTTGCCAATCCCTAATTGCCCTTGGTTGACCTTGCGAGGGTAATGAAGAGGGCAATTTTAAGTCAACCACACGGCTGTAGGTCTGGAGTCACACACATGCCAGATCAGGTAAAGACAACAGATTTCCTTCCCTAAAAGGACATTAGTGAACCTAATGGATTTTTATGACAATGATAGTTTCATGGTCACTATTATTGAGATTAGTTTTATATTCTAGTTTTGCTAATTGAACTTAAATTCTACCAGCTGCTGTGGTGGGATTTGAACACGTTTCTAGAGCTTTAGACTGGGTCACTAGCCCAGCAACATTACCACTACACTACCATCTCCCCTCCAAGTTCTTCAGAGTTCTGAAGAGTCATATGAACTCTTAACAGTGCTTCTCTTTCCACAGATGCTGCCTGACCTGCTGAGTTTTCCAATTTCTAGCATCCAGACTATTTTGTTTTATTGTGCATGATGTAGTGTTTTAGCTTCACAGGGTTGACACCTCATTTTTAGGTATGCCTGGTTCTGCCCCAGCCATACTCACACACTCTTCAGTGAACCAGGGTTGATCTGACATCCATCATTATGAAGTGCTTTGAAAGGCGAGTCATGGACGAATCAATTCCAGCCTCCCAGACCTGGATCCACTACAGTTTGCCTACCGCCGCAACAGGTCCACAGCAGATGCCATTTCCCTGGCCCTGCACTCAACCCTGGAACACCTCGATAACAAGGATACGTACGTCAGACTCCTATTTATTGACTACAGCTCAGCCTTCAACATCATTATTCCCACAAAACTCATCTCCAAACTCCGTGGCCTCGGCACCTCCCTCTGGGACTGAATCCTGAATTTCCTAACTCACAGACCACAATCAGGAAGGACAGGCAACACCTTCTCCATGAACATCCTCAACACTGGTGCCCCACAAGGCTGTGTTCTCAGCCCCATACCCTACTCCTTATACACCTATGACTGTGTGGCCAAATTCCCCTCCAATTCGCTTTTCCAGTTTGCTGACGACACCACCGTAGTGGGTCGGATCTCAAACAATGATGAGACAGAGTAGAGGAATGAGATAGAGAATCTGGTGAACTGGTGCGGCAACAATAATCTCTCCCTCAACGTCAACAAAACAAAGGAGATTGTCATCAGCTTCAGGAAGCTAAAAGGAGAACATGCCCGTCTACATAAATGGGGACGAAGTAGTAACGGTCAAGAACTTCAAGTCTTTAGGTGTCCAGATCACCAACAACCTGTCCTGGTCCCCTCATGCCAACACTATAGTTACAAAAGCCCACCAATGCCTCTACTTTCTCAGAAGAGGAAGGAAATTTGGCATGTCTGCTCCGACTCTCACCAACATTTACAGATGCACCATAGAAAGCATTCGCTCTGGTTGTATCACAGCTTGGTACAACTCCTGCTCTGCCCAAGACCGCAAGGTCGTAAATGTAGCCCAATCCATCACACAAACCAACCTCCCATCCATTGACTCTGTCTACACTTGCCGCTGCTTCGGCAAAGCAGCCAGCATAATTAAGGACCCCATGCACCCCAGACATTCTCTCTTCCACCTTCTTCCTTCAGGAAAAAGATACAAAAGTCTGAGGTCACGTACCAACTGCCTCAAGAACAGCTTCTTCCCTGCTGCTGTTAGACTTTTGAATGGACTTACCTTGCATTAAGTTGATCTTTCTCTACACCCATACATTCTGCACTCTCTCATTTCCTTCTCTATGAACAGTATGCTTTGTCTGTATAGCACGCAAGAAACAATACTTTTCACTGTACGTTAATACATGACAATAATAAATCAAATCAAATCCCGCAGCTTGGTTGTAAGGGCAAAGTGAGGAGATGGTCTGGGGAAGGATAACCAGTTTGCGACAGGTAGGGACAGAGTGTGCAATCAAAAGAATGCACTAACAAATCGGGTCCATATAAAGGCTAGCATAAAGACACTTTACCTGAATGCACATAGCATTCGAAACAAAGTGAATGAGTTGACAGCACAAATCAGTACAAATGGGTATGATCTAGTGGTCATTACAGAAACATGGTTGCAGGGTGACCAGGACTGGGAACTGAATATCCAGGGATATCAGACATTTCAGAAGGATAGACAGGAAGGAAAAGGAGGTGGGGTAGCTCTGTTAATTAAAGATATCAGGGCAGTAGTGAGAGACGACATAGGCTCTAAGGAGCATAATGTCATAGAATCATAGAATGTGGAATCGTTGTGGGTGGAGATAAAGAATAGTGAGGGGAGAAAGTCACTGGTGGGCGTGGTCTATAGGCCCCCAAATAATAACTTTGAGGTGGGTCGGGCTATAAACAAACAAATAATGGATGTGTGCAAAAACGGAATAATCATGGGGGATTCTGGCCTGCATATTGATTGGTTGGCTCAAGTCGGACGCGGTGGACTGGAGGAAGAGTTCTTAGAATGTTGTCGGGATAGTTTCCTCGAACAGTATGTTACAGAACCTACGAGGGAGCAAGCTATCTTGGATCTGGTCCTGGGTAACGAGACAGGTAAAATTAATGATATTCTTGTGAGGGATCCTCTTGGAATGAGTGATCACAATATGGTTGGATTTCTAATACAAATGGAGGGTGAGAAAGAAGGGTCCCAAACCAGTGTCCTCTGCTTGAACAGAGGGGAGTACAATAGGATGAGGGCAGAATTGGCGAATGCAGACTGGGAGCGCAGACTAGTTGGTAGGACAGCTGAGCAACAGTGACGGATTTTTAAGGAGATTTTTCTCAGTACTCAGCAAAAGTATATTCCTGTGATAAAGAAGGAATGTAAGAAAAGGAATAACCAGCCGTGGTTAGTAAGGAAATAAAGGGGAGTATTAAATTAAAAACCGATGCGTACAGAGTGGCCAAAACTAGTGGAGAATTAGAAGATTGGGAAAGCTTTAAAAAACAAAACTACCAAGAAATCGATAAAGGAAAGATAGATTATGAAACTAAACTAGCACAAAACAGAAAAACAGATAGTAAAAGTTTTTACAAATATATAAAAAGGAAAAGAGTAGCTAAAGTAAATGTTGGACCCTTAGAAGATGAGAAGGGGGATTTAATAATGGGAAACGAGGAAATGGCCGAAGCCTTAAACAAGTTTTTTGTGTCGGTCTTCACGGTAGAGGACACAAATAGCTTACCGAAAATTGACGGTCGTGGGACTGTAGGGGGCGAGGTCCTTAAAACGATTACTATTACTAAAGAGGTCGTGCTTGGTAGGCTAATGGGACTAAAGGTGGACAAGTCCCCAGGCCCGGATGGAATGCATCCCAGGGTACTGAAAGAAATGGCAGAAGTAACAGCAGACGCGTTGGTTGTAATTTATCAAAATTCGCTGGACACTGGGGAAGTGCCGGCTAATTGGAAAACAGCTAATGTGACGCCACTGTTTAAAAAAAGGTAGACAAAAGGCAGGTAACTACAGGCCAGTTAGCTTAACGTCCGTAGTTGGGAAACTGCTGGAATCCATCATTAAAGAAGAAATAGCAGGACACCTGGAAAAAAGTGGTTCGATCAAGCAGACACAGCATGGATTCATGAAGGGAAAGTCGTATTTGATGAATTTATTGGATTTTTATGAAGATGTAACGAGTGCGGTTGACAGAGGGGAACTGGTGGATGTGGTGTTTTTGGCGTTCGATAAGGTGCCTCACAAAAGGTTGCTGCAGAAGATTAAGGTACATGGAGTTGGGGGTAAAGTGTTAGCGTGGATTGAGGATTGGCTATCTAACAGGAAGCAGAGAGTTGGAATAAATGGGTGCTTTTCTGGTTGGCAGTTGGTGACTAGTGGCGTGCTGCAGGGATCGGTGCTGGGGCCTCAACTGTTTACCATATACATAGACGATCTGGAGGAGGGGACCGAGCGTAGGGTAACAATGTTTGCGGATGATACAAAGATGAATGGGAAAACAAATTGCGTGGAGGATGCAGAAAGTCTGCAGAGAGATTTGGATAGGCTAAGTGAGTGGGCGAGGATCTGGCAGATGGAGTATAACGTTGACAAGTGTGAGGTTATCCACTTTGGAAGGAATAACAATAAAATGGACTATTATTTAAATGGTGAAAAATTACAACATGCCACTGTGCAGAGGGACCTGGGGGTCCTTGTGCATGAATCGCAAAAACTCAGTTTGCAGGTGCAGCAGGTGATCAAGAAGGCAAATGGAATGTTGGCCTTTATCGCGAAGGGGATGGAGTATAAAAGCAGGGAGGTCTTGCTGCAATTGTACAAGGTACTGGTGAGGCCGCAACTAGAGTACTGTGTGCAATTTTGGTCCCCTTATTTGCGGAAGGATATACTGGCCTTGGAGGGAGTACAGAGAAGGTTCACCAGGTTGATACCCGAGATGAGGGCGTTAGCTTATGAGGAGAGATTGAGTAGATTGGGCCTGTACTCAGAGTTTAGAAGGCTATGGGGAGATCTTATAGAGACATACAAGATAATGAAGGGGCTGGACAGGGTCGAGGCAGAGAGATTCTTTCCACCTAGAAAGGAAACAAGAACTAGAGGACACAGCCTCAAAATAAGGGGGAGTCAGTTTAGAACAGAGTTGAGGAGGAACTTCTTCTGAGGGTAGTGAATCTCTGGAATTCTCTGCCCATTGAAGCAGTGGAGGCTACCTCGTTAAATATGTTTAAGTCACAGGTAGATAGATTTCTGATCAATAAGGGAATTAAGGGTTATGGGGAGTGGGCGGGTAAGTGGAACTAAACCACTATCAGATCAGCCATGATCTTATTGAAAGGCGGGGCAGGCTCGAGGGGCTAGATGGCCTACTCCTGCTCCTATTTCGTATGTTCTTATGTTCTTATGCCAGACATGGGGTTACAGATTGAGGAGAGGTACAATTCAGCTGTGGCTAAATCCATAGTGCCTCATGGATGTCCAATTTTGAGCTGTTAGATCTGTTCCAAGTCCATCCAAGGAATTGTAATGCACTTATCACATATCCTCAGATGAAATTTGTCTCTACAAGGACTGTGCAATGACTATGCCCATCATGACTTCATGGATAGTTGTGGCGATTGTATATTGATGAGGCTGAGTCAAGTAAGCTGTTCCCATTTGTTGGTTCCCTCACCACCTGCCACAGACCCAGTCTAGCAGCTATGTTCTTCAGGACCCAGCCAGCTCAATCAGTAGTGGTTTTACACAGCCACTCAGGATGGATATGGAAGCCTCCCACCCATTACATTCTGCATTCTTGCCAGCCTCAGCGTTTCTTCAAAGAACAAAGAACAATACAGCATAGGAACAGGCCCTTCGGCCCTCCAAGCCCGTGCCGCTCCCTGGTCCATTCTTTTGTATCCCTCCATTCCCACTCCGTTCATATAGCTGTCTAAATAAGTCTTAAACGTTCCCAGAGTGTCCGCCTCCACCACCTTGCCTGGCAGCGCATTCCAGGCCCCCACCACCCTCTTTGTAAAATATGTCCTTCTGATATCTGTGTTAAACCTCCCCCCCTTCACCTTGAACCTATGACCCCTCGTGAACGTCACCACTGACCTGGGGAAAAGCTTCCCACCGTTCACCCTATCTATGCCTTTCATAATTTTATATACCTCTATTAAGTCTCCCCTCATCCTCCGTCTTTCCAGGGAGAACAACCCCAGTTTAACCAATCTCTCCTCATAACTAAGCCCCTCCATACCAGGTAACATCCTGGTAAACCTCCTCTGTACTCTCTCCAAAGCCTCCACGTCCTTCTGGTAGTGTGGTGACCAGAACTGGACGCAGTATTCCAAATGCGGCCAAACCAACGTTCTATACATCTGCAACATCAGACCCCAACTTTTATACTCTATGCCCCGTCCTATAAAGGCAAGCATGCCATATGCCTTCTTCACCACCTTCTCCACCTGTGACGTCATCTTCAAGGATCTGTGGACTTGCACACCCAGGTCCCTCTGCGTATCTACACCCTTTATGGTTCTGCCATTTATCGTATCGCTCCTCCCTACATTGGTTCTACCAAAATGCATCACTTCGCATTTATCTGGATTGAACTCCATCTGCCATTTCTTTGCCCAAATTTCCAGCCTATCTATATCCTTCTGTAACCTCTGACAATGCTCCTCACTATCTGCAAGTCCTGCCAATTTTGTGTCATCCGCAAACTTACTGATCACCTCAGTTACACCTTCTTCCAGATCATTTATATAAATCAAACAGCAGAGGTCCCAATACAGAGCTCTGCGGAACACCACTAATCACAGGCCTCCAGCCGGAAAAAGACCCTTCCACTACCACCCTCTGTCTTCTGTGACCAAGCCAGTTCTCCACCCATCTAGCCACCTCCCCCTTGATCTCATGAGATCCAACCTTTTTCACCAGCCTACCATGAGGAACTTTGTCAAACGCTTTACTAAAGTCCATATAGACGTCATCCTCGGCCCTTCCCTCCTCAACCATTCTGGTCACTTCTTCAAAAAACTCCACCAGGTTAGTGAGGCATGACCTCCCTCTCACAAAACCTTCCAGCTGGTGTTCAACATGGAAGAGTACTGATTTATCTTGGGGGGCGAGGGGGGGGGGGGGAGAAACGATAGATGGCAGAGTTTCTTGCCTGTTTGACTTGATACCATGAAACTTCCTGGGGTCTGGAGTCAATGTTGAATACTCAGGTCAACTTCATCATGAGCGTATACTATCTTGCCACCACTGCAAGTGTCTTGTCCCACCAACAAGACAGGTCCACCCCAAGGGAGGTGATAGTGGTGCCTGGGACATAGCCATACTCACCGAATTACACCTTACAGGCAATGCCTCAATTTTGGTACAAGATGTTCACAAGGAGGACTTTACACGGTCAAGTAAGCGAGGGATGCCTTTGTCAACTCCAGTACAAGGATGATGCCACATGGTTCATCCAATTCAAATCTTGAATTGGGGAGGCAGCTTCATAGTGGTATTATTGCTGGACTAGTAATTCGGAGGTGTGATGCTCTGGGGACCCAAGATCGCACCTCACAACGGCAGATGATGAAATTTGAATCGAGGAAAGTAATTTGGAATTAAAACGTCCAATGATGCTCATGAAACCATTGTCAATTGTCGTATAAACTCATCTGGTTCACAAATGTCCTTCAAGGAAGGAAATCTTTTATCCTTACCTGGCTTGGCCTATATGTGACTCTAGATCCACAGCAACCTGGTTCACTCTTAAATGCCTTCAGGGTTGGACTATAAATGCTGGCCCAGCCAGCAAGCCCAAATCCCAGGAGTAAATTAAAAATATACCACAGGAGGCCATTTGACTTATCACACCTGAGCTCTCTTTAAAACAACAGTTTTAGTCCTAGGCTTTTTGTCAGTAACTTTCAACCCTTCAACTAATGCTCAATTTCCTCTTTAAAATTATTTATGGAATCAGCTTCCAGCATCTTTTCAGGAAGTGTTTCGCATCCCAACAACTCAGTAAATAAAAATTACCCTCATCTCCCCATGATCTTTTGCCAATGATTTAAATCTCTGATCCACCTTGCTCGAGGAATAGTTTTTTTTGAACCAACTCCATGAAAATCTTTGTGTAGATCACCTCAAAATTCTCCGTTCCAGAGAGAACATTGGTAACTTTTCCAACCTTTCCTCATGACCGCATTTCCTCAGCCCTGGTAACATCCTGCTAAAACTCATCTGTTGCCAAGGCCCTTACATTTTTCCTGAAATGTGGTGTGCAGAATGGTCCACAATATTCCAGCTGAGACATACCCAATGATTTAGAAAGTTTGAACATGATCAATTTGTTTTAATATTCTGTTCATGAACTCGTCACTCAAATCCTCTTTTCATCTGACCAACTTGCCATGTCACAGAAACTAGAAGCAGTAGGCCATCCAGCCCATTGAGCCTGCTCAGTCATTCATTTTGATCAATGCTGATCATTGAATTCAATATCCTGATTCCTCCCTTCTTCACATATCCCTTGATCACTTTAGCCACAAGAGCTAAATCTAATTTCTTCTTGAAATCAGACAACGTTTTAGCACCAACTACTTTCAGTGGTAGTGAATTCCACAAATTCACCATCCTCCTCACTTCAGTTCCAAAAGGTTTATCCCTTATCCTCAAAATATGACCCCGAGATTTGGACGCCCCCACCATTGGAAATATTCTTTCTGAATCTACCCTGTTAGAATTTTATACGTTTCTACGAGATCCCCTCTCTCTTCTAAACTCCAGTGAATATAATCTTAACTGACTCAGTCTCTTCTCAATTCAGACTTACCATTGTAGGAATCAGCCTCGTAAACATTCGCTATACTTCCTCTATAGCAAGGACATCTTTCCTCAGATAAGGACACCAGAACGGCACACAATACTCCAGGTGTGGCTTCATCAACGTCCTATACAATTGCATCAAATGTCCCTACCCCGATTTTCAAATCCTCTCGGTATGAAGGCCAACATACCATTTGCCTTCTTTACTGCCTGCTGTACCCTGCGTGCTTACTTTTGGCAACTGATGCATGAGGATACCAAGGTCTCGCTGAGTATCCACCTCTCTTAATTTACACCCATTCAAGTAATATTTTTGCTACCAAAGTGGATAACCTCACATTTATCCACATTATACTGCATCTGCCCACAAACTCAGCCTGTCCTAATTATGCTGAAGCATCTCTGCATCCTCCTCACAGCTCACCATCCCACCCAACTTTGTATCACCTGTAAATTTGGAGATAAATACATTTAGTTCCCTGTTCCAAATCATTAACATATAATGTGAACAGTTGGGGTCCTAGCACAGTTGCCTGTGGAACCCACTAGTCACTGACTGCCAATCCGAAAGACCCATTTGTGCCAACTCTTTGCTTCCTATATGCTAACTAGTTTTCTATTGTTGCAGGTCGTGAAAATCATATTGCGGATGCTTTATCGCAAGTTTGAGAGAGAAAAAAATGAAGCCATCTTTTCATGATGATTCATTTTTTTCTTAAGGGTTGCGAAATTGACTAGAGTAATTGTGGTGTTTGCTAAATTGTAAAATGCTAGGGAAAAAGCATTGAATGGTTATTTTAAAAAGGTGGTGCTTTCACTGTCCTTAGGAAGTTAAAAAAATGCAAGTACATATAGAGTGCCCAAAATGAAAGGCCAAGCAGCAGTGTTAACAAGGCAACAAGCTTTCAGGCTTCTGAACTTTTTTGAATTCAGCCAATTTCAATTAGGCACTCAGATACCAAGAACCTATTAAATTTAAAGATTTGACAATTAACCTAGGACCAATCATATTGTGGGGAAATATTGATATATCAAATGGTATAAAAGGGAGGCAATGGGACAGTGGGATTGTGGTCGGTGCAGACTCGATGGGCCGAATGGCCTCTTTCTGTGCTGTAGGGATTCTAAGATTCTAAGAGACAAAAGAGAACGGAAGTTCTAAAAGCCATTTCCCCACATTTGATTTAACCAACAATAATTAACCGAAATTAAACAGATTTTCCACTTCTCACTTAAGGTTTATTTAAAGATCTAGGGCTGTTCAAATCCCGGACCAAGCCCCGATCTGTTACAAAGTGGAGGTAGATCCCACCTCCCCCGGAGAACTAACACCTAACCACTCAGAGGAATACCTCGCCTCAATCTGTAAAAGTGAATGTGAAGTGGTACGATTTGCTCTTCAGCAACTCTAGTGGTTAAGTCAAAATAATTCCAACACTCTCTCTAGAATCAACAAGTAACAACTTATTCATCTAACAAGCAGTGAACAAGTTAACTAAAGTGTTACCAAACTGAATAAAACATGATTCTAATGGAATGCTATTCAGATAAATACAATTCTTACTCATCAAGATAAAATTTAGTCACGCTCGATTATAACGAGATTTGGTGTCTTCCAGAATATTCTGGGCTTTTTCGGTTGATTCTTTTGTCTGGAACTTGCGTCTTCTTTGGCACCTTCATTATCAAGATGGTGCTTTCTCTCGAGACATAAATGAGGCCATGAGAGACAGCAGTTCTCTCTCGAGCTGAACTCAGCCGTTACTCTGGCAGATGGAATTGCTCTCTGGTTTTGTCCCACTATCTCCCTTTTATACCTATCAATATTTCCCCACCATATGATTGGTCCTGGGTTGTCAAAACCATCAAATTTAAATTTAATATGCTCCTAGCATCCAAGTGCCTAATTCAAACTGATTGGCTGAATTCAAAAAAATTCAGAAGCCTAAAAGCTTGTCAAAAGCCTGTTGCCTTGGTAACACTACCACTTGGCTTTTCAATACAAATGTTTCACTTTGGGTACTCTATCTGTACTTTTTAAACTTTCTAAGCACAGAAAAAGCACTACCTTTTTAAAGGGACCATGCAATACTTTTTCCCTAACATTTTTACAATTTTACAAACACCAATCTACAATTACTCTACTCAACTTTGCAACACTATTCATCTCAAAGCATTACCTGCAATCCCATGTGCTTTAACTTCACACAGTAGTTTATTATGTGAGACCTCATTGAAAGCCTTCTGAAAGTAAGTAAATCACATCCACCGGCTCTCCTTGGTCAACTCTATTAGTTACATCCTCCAATTCCAATAGATTAGTCAAGCATGATTGTCCCTTTGTGAATCCATGATTATACCACTGCCTTCCAAATATTGAGTTATGAAATCCTTGATAATGGACTCTAGCAACTTCCCCAACATTAGACTCACTGGTTGATTGTCCTCTGTTTTCTCTATACTTCCCTTTTTGAATAGCGGGCTTACATTCGCTACCCTTCAATCTGTAGGAACCAGTCCAGAGTCCAAAGAATTTCAGAAAATAACCACAGTTGATCTACTATTTCCTGGGTCACTACCTTAAGTACTCTGGGATGAAGTTTATCAGGACCTGGAGATTTATCCACCTTCGATCCCATTAATTTCCCCAAAACCATTTCTCTACTATTGCTGATTTCATTCAGCTCCTCACTAAACCTTGTTTCTCGTCACCTTATTGTGCAGATGTATAACAAATTTCCTGTGCTAATCAAATCATTTAAAAATTATTCCATTTAGAATGCTCGGTCTTTCCATATTAGTCTTCCCAGGTCACACTTCCACCTGCCACAGCGATCCATTTCACCACCCTGAAGACTATAACATATCCTCATAGTGATCTATTATTTTGCCATAAACCAATGTAATGGTTACAGCACAGGTGGCCATTTGACCAATGATGTTTGTACTAGCTTGTCTGAAGCAACAATTTGCTAGTGCCATTCTTCCTGCCTTTTATCACCCCCTGCATATTTTACCTTTTCAGATAATCCTTTTGAATGCCTTGATTGGACCTGCCATCACCACACACATGGGTCGTGCATCCTGGTTCCGAACCACTTGCTGTGAGACAAAGTTCTTCCTCTTATCATCATTGCTTCTTTTGGGAATTATCTTAAATCTGTCCCCTCCGGTTCTTGATCCTTCCACGCAGAACACTGACATAATGGTTAGCACTGCTGCCTCACAGCACCAAGGACCTGGGTTCAATTCTGGTCTTGGGCGACTATCCGTGTGGAGATTGCACATTCTCCCAGTGTCTGCGTGGGTTTCCTCTGGGTGCTCCAGTTTCCTCCCACACTCCAAAGATGTGCAGGTTAGGTGCATTGACCATGCTCAATTGCCCCTTAGCATCAGGGGGATTAGCAGGGTAAATAGGTGGAGTTGTAGGGATAAGGCCTGGGTGGGATTGTTGCTGGTGCAGCTTCAATGGGCCGGATGGCCTCCTTCAGCGCTGTGGGGATTCTATGATTCAAAGGGAACAGTTTCTCATCTACTCTGTCAAGACCCCTCACATTTTGAATATCTCCATCAAATCTCCTCTCAACCTTGTCTTCTTTGAGGAGAACAATCCTAACTTCTCCAATTAATAACTGAAGTTCTTCATCTCTGGAACCATGCTCATGAATCTTTCTGCCTTCCCTCTAAACCCATAACATTGCTCTTCAGGAACAATGCGCATAACTAGATGTAATATTCCAGTGAGGCTGAACCAATGTTCAGTAAAGATTTAACATAATTTTGCTCTTGTACTCTATGCCCCTATTAACAAAGCCTACGACGCCATGTTCTATTAACCACTCTTTCAACCTGTCCTTGACCTTCAATGATTTGCACATGTATACATTGAGTTCCCTCTGCTCCTGTATCTTTTTCAGACTTGCACCCTTTATATTATATTGTCAGTTTCCATTCTCCTCACCAAAATAAATCACTGCACAGCTTTATAATACTGCTGCCTAAACTGAACCTAGTGCATTTATAAAGATCAGAATAATGGACACAACACCAACCCTTGGAGAATCATGACTACAAAATACCTCCTAGTTTGAAAAACATTGATCCACCAATACCTATAGCTTCCTGTCAATGAGCTATTTTTATACTCAATGCCAGCAATTTTCCTTTCAATTTTATGGATGTTGGGAGAACTAATGATCAGGAAGGTCACTTTTCAGCCTTTTGGCTAAGATAAACATAGAACATAGAACAGTACAGGCCAGGCCAGGCCCTTCGGCTCACGATGTTGTGCCGAACCTTTTCCGAAACCAAGATCACGGTATCCCACTCCCTATCATTCTAGTGTGCTCCATGTGCCTATCCAATAGCCGCTTGAAAGTTCCTAAAGTGAACAACTCCGCTATCACAGCAGGCAGTCCATTTCACACCCCAACCACTCTCTGAGTAAAGAACCTACCTCGTACATCCCTCCTATATCTTCCACCACGAACCTTATAGTTATGCCCCCCAGTAACAGCTATATCCACCCGAGGAAATAGTCTCTGGACGTCCACTCTATCTATCCCCCTCATCATCTTATAAACCTCTATTAAGTCGCTTCTCAACCTCCTCCGCTCCAAAGAGAAAAGCCCAAGCTCCCTCAACCTTTCCTCATAAGACCTACCCTCCAAACCAGGCAGCATCCTGGTAAATCTCCTTTGCACTCTTTCCAGTGCTTCCACATCCTTCTTATAGTGAGGTGAACAGAACTGCACACAATATTCCAAATGTGGTCTCACCAAGGTCCTGTACAGTTGCAGCATAACCCCACGGCTCTTAAACCCTGTTAATAAACGCTAACACACTATAGGCCTTCTTCACGGCTCTATCCACTTGAACATAGAACAGTACAGCACAGAACAGGCCCTTCGGCCCACGATGTTGTGCCGAGCTTTATCTGAAACCAAGATCAAACTATCCCACTCCCTATCATCCTGGTGTGCTCCATGTGCCTATCCAATAACCGCTTAAATGTTTCTAAAGTGTCTGACTCCACTATCACTGCAGGCAGTCCATTCCACACCCCAACCACTCTCTGCGTAAAGAACCTACCTCTGGTATCCGTCCTGTATCTCCCACCACGAACCCTATAGTTATGCCCCCTTGTAATAGCTCCATCCACCCGAGGAAATAGTCTTTGAACGTTCACTCTATCTATCCCCTTCATCATTTTATACACCTCTATTAAGTCTCCCCTCAGCCTCCTCCGCTCCAGAGAGAACAGCCCTAGCTCCCTCAACCTTTCCTCATAAGACCTACCCTCCAAACCAGGCAGCATCCTGGTAAATCTCCTCTGCACTCTTTCCAGCGCTTCCACATCCTTCTTATAGTGAGGTGACCAGAACTGCACACAATATTCCAAATGTGGTCTCACCAAGGTCCTGTACAGTTGCAGCATAACCCCACGGCTCTTAAACTCCAACCCCCTGTTAATAAAAGCTAACACACTATAGGCCTTCTTCACAGCTCTATCCACTTGACTGGCAACCTTTAGAGATCTGTGGATATGGACCCCAAGATCTCTCTGTTCCTCCACAGTCTTCAGAACCCTACCTTTGACCCTGTAATCCACATTTAAATTTGTCCTACCAAAATGAATCACCTCACATTCATCAGGGTTAAACTCCATTTGCCATTTTTCAGCCCAGCTTTGCATCCTATCTATGTCTCTTTGCAGCCTACAACAGCCCTCCACCTCATCCACTACTCCACCAATCTTGATGTCATCAGCAAATTTACTGATCCACCCTTCAGCCCCCTCCTCTAAGTCATTAATAAAAATCACAAAGAGCAGAGGACCAAGCACTGATCCCTGCGGCACACCGCTAGCAACCTGCCTCCAATCCGAAAATTTTCCATCGACCACCACCCTCTGTCTTCGGTCAGACAGCCAGTTACCTATCCAATCGGCCAACTTTCCCTCTATCCCACACCTCCTCACTTTCATCATAAGCCGACCATGGGGGACCTTATCAAACGCCTTACTAAAATCCATGTATATGACATCAACTGCCCTACCTTCATCAACACACTTAGTTACCTCCTCAAAAAATTCTATCAAATTTGTGAGGCACGACTTGCCCTTCACGAATCCGTGCTGACTATCTCGGATTAATCCGCATCTTTCTAAATGGTCGTAAATCCCATCCCTAAGGACCCTTTCCATCAATTTACCAACCACCGAAGTAAGACTAACCGGTCTATAATTACCAGGGTCATTTCTATTCCCTTTCTTAAACAGAGGAACAACATTCGCCATTCTCCAGTCCTCTGGCACCATCCCCGTGGACAGCGAGGACCCAAAGATCAAAGCCAAAGGCTCTGCAATCTCATCCCTTGCCTCCCACAGAATCCTAGGATACATTTCATCAGGCCCAGGGGACTTATCGACCTTCAGTTTATTCAAAACTGCCAAGACATCCTCCCTCCGAACATCTATTTCCTCCAGCCTATTAGCCTGTAACACCTTCTCTTCCTCAAAAACATGGCCCCTCTCCTTGGTGAACACTGAAGAAAAGTATTCATTCATCACCTCGCCTATCTCTACTGACTCCATACACAAGTTCCCACTACTGTCCTTGACCGGCCCTAACCTCACCCTGGTCATTCTTTTATTCCTCACATAAGAGTAAAAAGCCTTGGAGTTTTCCTTGATCCGACCCGCCAAGGACTTCTCATGTCCCCTCCTAGCTCTCCTAAGCCCCTTTTTCAGCTCATTCTTTGCTAACTTGTAACCCTCAATCGAGCCATCTGAACCTTGTTTCCTCATCCCTACATAAGCTTCCCTCTTCCTTTTCACAAGACATTCCACCTCTTTTGTGAACCATGGTTCCCTCACTCGGCCATTTCCTCCCTGCCTGACAGGAACATACTTGAGTGGCAACCTTCAGAGATCTGTGGATATGAACCCCAAGATCTCTCTGTTCCTCCACTTTCCTCAGACCCCTACCTTTGACCCTGTAATCCGCATTCAAATTTGTCCTACCAAAATGAATCACCTCGCACTTATCAGGGTTAAACTCCATCTGTCATTTTTCAGCCCACCTCTGCATCCTATCAATGTCTCCTTGCAGCCTACAACAGCCCTCCACCTCATCCACTATTCCACCAATCTTGGTGTCATCAGCAAATTTACTGATCCACCCTTCAGCCCCCTCCTCCAAGTCATTTATAAGTATCACAAATAGCAGAGGACCCAGCACTGATCCTTGTGGTACACCGCTGGTAACTGGTCTCCAGTCTGAAAATTTTCCATCCACCACCACCCTCCGTCTTCGAGATAACTAGTTACTTATCCAATCGGCCAAATTTCCCTCTATCCAACACCTCCTATCTCCTTACTTTCTTCATGAGCCGACCATGGGGGACCTTATCAAACGCCTTACTAAAATCCATGTATATGACATCAACTGCTCTACCTTCATCGACACACTTAGTTATCTCCTCAAAAAATTCAATCAAATTTGTGGGGCAAGACTTAGCCGAATCCGTGTTGACTATCCCGGATTAAGCTGCATCTTTCTAAATTGTCGTAAATCCAATCCCTCAGGACCTTTTCCATTAACTTACCGACCACCGAAGAAAGACTAACCGGCCTATAATTACCAGGGTCATTCCTATTTCCTTTCTTGAACAGAGGAACAACATTTACCACTCTCCAGTCCTCTGGCACTATCCCTGTGGACAGCGAGGACCCAAAGATCAAAGCCAAAGGCTCTGCAATCTCATCCCTTGCCTCCCAAAGAATCCTAGGATATATCTCATCTGGCCCAGGGGACTTATCGACCTTCAGGTTTTTCAAAATTGCTAATACGTCTTCCCTCAGAACAACTGCCTCCTCCAGCCTATCAGCCTGTATCTCACACACATCCTCAAAAACATGGCCCGTCTCCTTGGTGAACACTGAAGTATTCATTCATCGCCTCTCCTGACTCCATGCACAAGTTCCCACTACTGTCCTTGACCGGCCCCAACCTCACCCTGGTCATTCTTTTATTCCTCACACAAGAGTAAAAAGCCTTGGGGTTTTCCTTGATCCGACCTGCCAAGGACTTCTCATGCCCCCTCCTAGCTCTCCTGAGCCCTTTTTTCAGCTAATTCCTTGCTAACTTGTAACCCTCAATGGACCCAACTGAACCTTGTTTCCTCATCCTTACATACGCTTCCTTCTTCCTCTTGACAGGGCATTCAACCTCTTTTGTGAACCATGGTTCCCTCACTCAGCCATTTCCTCCCTGCCTGACAGGGATATACCTATCAAGGACACGCAGCATTTGTTCCTTGAACAATCTCCACTTTTCATTTGTGCCTTTCCCTGACAGTTTCTGTTCCCATCTTATGCTCCCTAATTCTTGCCTAATCGCATCATAATTACCCCTCTCCCAATTATAAACCTTGCACTGCCGTACGGCCCTATCCCTCTCCATTGCAATAACGAAAGACACCGAATTGTGGTCACTATCTCCAAAGTGCTCTCCCACAACCAAATCTAACACTTGGCCCGGTTCATTTCCCAGTACCAAATCCAATGTGGCCCCACCTCTTGTCGGCCTATCCACATTGTGTCAGGAAACCCTCCTGCACACACTGTACAAAAACTGCCCCATCCGAACTATTCGACCTATAAAGATTCCAATCAATATTTGGAAAGTTAAAGTTGCCCATGACAACTATCCTGTGACCTCCACACCTATTTATAATCTGCTTTGCAATTTCTTCCTCCACATCTTTATTACTATTTGGGGGCCTATAGACAACTCCAACAACGTGACCACTCCTTTCCTATTTCTAACTTCAGCCCATATTACCTCAGTAGGCAGATCCCCCTCGAACTGCCTTTCCGCAGCCGTTAAACTATCCTTGATTAACAATGCTACTCCACCACCTCTTTTACCTCTTAAGTGCCAAATCAAGTCCAAGATCAGGCACAATGTCTTTCTTGGTCAGCTTGGAACTTGCATGTCTCTCTTGTGGAGACCATGAATTGGTGAAATGCAATTTGAAGTTGAAATGTTTTTTGGAGCAAGCAAGATGTTAGAGGAGACATGATCCATGAATCAAAGGACGGCTGCAACTAACATATCCCATTCCTGGCCTTGGGTCATTGCTCTGTTAATGTACCCACGTCATAATTCGATGTCTGGGATAATTTATGACTGCAACTCACCAACAGTTACACTAAGACATTGACATAAATACTTAGAGCACACAAGGTAACCCTCAGGCTCCAGGATGCATTGCCATGATTCCAGCCGTTCCTCAAGCTCCAAAGCACAGAGCTCAAACAACTAGTGGCACTTGCTGCATAAGGTTACTCAGAAGATCAAATGCCCTGAAGTTCCCATTGTCAGGAGGCGAAGAATTCACATTATATATATACACATATCCTCATGTCTAAATTCCAAAATGTAAAAACTGGACAAAGACCTGTTAAAAAGGCTAAATCCATGTCTGTCTGTGGCCCTTGAACAAAGGAGCTATTTAGCAGTATCAAAGAAACTTGACCTTGCTATTTCTGAAGAGATACTAACAACCAACTGTGGCCTATGGGGACCAAATTCAAAGAACATTATACACAGGCCACCTGCATTTCATAAACCAGACTGGGAAACCAGAGCTTACCCACCTGTCAGAACAACAGACCCTGAAACCTTCCTTTCAAGTCTGAAAGGGTTAATTATCACACAAGTTTAAAAATCGCATATGCTGCTATTTTTTTTGGTCTTTATAAAAGTCTTCACAGTTCAGCATCAAGGCCTATTGTCTGAGAGAATTTAGGGAATATAAAGACTGACAAATCCCCAGGGCCTGATGGAATCTATCCAAGGCTGCTCAGGGAGATGAAATCGCTGGGCCTCTGACGCAAATCTTTGTCTCGTCACTGGATGCAGGTGAGGTCCCAGAGGATTGGAGGATAGCTAATGTGGTCCCGTTATTTAAGAAGGGTAGGAAGGATAACCCGGGTAATTATAGGCCGGTGAGCTTGACGTCCGTGGTCGGGAAGTTGTTGGAGAGGATACTTAGAGATAGGATGTATGCGCATTTAGAAAGGAATAAACTCATTAACGATAGTCAGCATGGTTTTGAGAGGGGGAGGTCCTGCCTCACTAACCTGGAGGAGTTTTTTGAAGAAGTGACTAGAATGGTTGACGAGGGAAGGGCCGTGGATGTCGTCTATATGGACTTTAGTAAAGCGTTTGACAAAGTCCCTCATGGTAGGCTGGTGCAAAACGTTAGATCTCATGGGATAAAGGGGGAGGTGGCTACATGTGTGGAGAACTGGCTTGGTCACAGAAGACAGCGGGTGGTCGTGGAAGGGTCTTTTTCCGACTGGATGCCTGTGACTAGTGGTGTTCCGCAGGGATCTGTATTGGGACCTCTGCTGTTTGTGATTTATATAAATGATCTGGAAGAAGGTGTAAATGGGGTGATCAGTAAGTTTGCGGACGACACAAAAATGGCAGGACTTGCAGATAGTGAGGGACATTGTCAGAGGCTACAGAGGATATAGATAGGCTGGAAATTTGGGCAAAGAAATGGCAGATGGAGTTCAATCCAGATAAATGCGAAGTGATGCATTTTGGTAGAACTAACGTAGGGGGGAGCGATACGATAAATGGCAGAACCATAAAGGGTGTAGATATGCAGAGGGACCTGGGTGTGCAAGTCCACAGATCCTTGAAGGTGACGTCGCAGGTGGAGAAGGTAGTGAATAAGGCATATGGTATGCTTGCCTTTATAGGACGGGGCATAGAGTATAAAAGTTGGGGTCTGATGTTGCAGATGTATAGAACGTTGGTTCGGCCGCATCTGGAATACTGCGCCCAGTTCTGGTCGCCACACTACCGGAAGGACATGGAGGCTTTAGAGATTGCAGAGGAGGTTTACCAGGATGTTGCCTGGTATGGAAGGGCTTAGTTATGAGGAGAGATTGGATAAACTGGGATTGTTCTCACTGGAAAGACGGAGGATGAGGGGTGACCTAATAGAGGTGTATAAAATTATGAAAGGCATAGATAGGGTGAACGGTGGGAAGCTTTTCCCCAGGTCGGTGGTGACGTTCACGAGGGGTCATAGGTTCAAGGTGAGGGGGAGGGGGGGGGGGGGGGGGGGGGAGGTTTAACACGGATATCAGAAGGACGTATGTTACACAGAGGGTGGTGGGGGCCTGGAATGCACTGCCAGGCAATGTGGTGGAGGCGGACACACTGGGAACGTTTAAGACTTATCTAGATAGCCACATGAACGGAGTGGGAATGGAGGGATACAAAAGAATGGTCTAGTTTGGACCAGGGAGCGGCGCGGGCTTGGAGGGCCGAAGGGCCTGTTCCTGTGCTGTATTGTTCTTTGTTCTTTATTAAATCAGACAGCTGGAACTGGAAGGAGAGAGTAATATCCACAGATACAGATCACAAACTGGGACATTAATGATAACTTGTAACAATGATGAATTCAGTCAGCTGACACGCTTAAGTCTTCACGCTGATTGGATATTATAATTAAGCAAGTATGAGGTGATTGTGATTGGTTTTAATACCCGTACCT
This sequence comes from Mustelus asterias, assembly GCF_964213995.1. NCBI lineage: Eukaryota > Metazoa > Chordata > Chondrichthyes > Carcharhiniformes > Triakidae > Mustelus > Mustelus asterias. Next base: position 74,066,528 of record NC_135804.1, on the reverse strand, counting down.
TATGATTAACCTTTATCAACAACTGAGTGGATAGAGATAACTCCTATACATTGATTGGTATATGCTAATTACTTGTAATTGAATTTGAAACTATAACTGCTTGTGTATTCCTGAATTCTGGAATGTGGGTCGTTACCAGCACTGACCTGTGACTTTGCAGGGTCCTCGCTATATAGCTTGCATTAAAACAGATGTTTAAGAGAACTCCATAGCTTGGTCTGGTTACTTGAAGGGTAAAGTTGTGATCAATTAAAAGGCTGAACATCGAAGCCCACAACAAAGTCATAATTATTGGGGGGGGGTTGGACAAACACATCCTTTGTCAAAGACACTATGAAAAGTGGGAGGCATGTGACTTGAAGCTCCCTTTCGGAACTGCAAAGTTCAAGTCTATTTTACCATTTATAAGTAGCAGCACAGAAAAGGGACTCTGCCTAAATTGAATACCTGGCCCCAATTACACTGTTTCTACTGGAACTTCTGCATCAACTCCCACAGTCCAAAGATGTGCGGGTTAGGTTGATTGGCCAGGTTAAAAAAATTGCCCCTTAGAGTCCTGAGATGCGTAGGTTAGCGGGATTAGCGGGTAAATATGTGGGGGTAGGGCCTGGGTAGGATTGTGGTCGGTGCAGACTCGATGGGCCGAATGGCCTCCTTCTGCACTGTAGGGTTTCTATGATTTCTATCATTGTCTACAAGACTGATTCATCTCTGCATGCCCATCACCTTGTGTGAAGTCAACTCCACTGGAAAAAAGTGAATTATCCAGTATTGGTTTTCAGCCTGCCGACATCTGTGAAGGATTTTTGACACTGAACACACATGAAACAATAATTCCTTTATCTCTGGTCCTTTCTCTGGAGATCTTTCTTTCATCTAACCTTTTACTGTACGAGTACATGGGGCTATGTTGTGACCCACCTCCCAGTTTGAGTGTGCACAAATAAATTAACCCTTTGAGTTCATAGAAATCATAGAATCATAGAAACCCTACAGTGCAGAAGGAGGCCATTCGGCCCATCGAGTCTGCACCGACCACAATCCCACCCAGGCCCTACCCCCACATATTTACCCGCTAATCCCTCTAACCTACGCATCCCAGGACTCTAAGGGGCAATTTTTAACCTGGCCAATCAACCTAACCCGCACATCTTTGGACTGTGGGAGGAAACCGGAGCACCCGGAGGAAACCCACGCAGACACGAGGAGAATGTGCAAACTCCACACAGACAGTGTTCATGCTATTATTAGCTTGCTGTGGGGTTGTTAATAGAAATTGGATCACACCAAAACTGAGGGGTTAGGAAATACACCATTGCTTATACAGGGGAAATGCAAATTAAAAGACACTGAAAGGTAAATTGTTAAAATTAAGGTTTCATAAAATCTCTGTCAAGCAATGGAAAATGCTTATCAGCATACAGGCTTTCAATGGGGTCAGTGCTTGCGTATTTAGCACGAACGGCTAATCTTCACTCGCATCAGTCCCATAAATATTCCACTTTCGGCCTTCACCAGAGGAGGAGAAAAATCAGTTTTCCACAACAGAATACCAAAAGCAAGATCTTGTAAATGAAAGATTAGGAGACAGTTTTGCATCGAAGAAAGGGCAAAAAGCTAGGGTATGATTGGTGAAAATATATGCAAATGAAGGATTAGAAAAATTGTTCGTTTCTCATTTGGTGTAATTAACCATAATTGCCAAGTTGTTTGTATGTAACTTCAGAAACACCTTGCAGAGGGTTGCAAGTCTGTTTCCCCTTGAGCACAAGTAATTAAAGCTTGGAAGATTGAGTACTTGTAGTGTCTAGCACTGTTTGTACCCAAGTCATAGAATCATAGAATCCCTACAGTGCAGAAGGAGGCCATTCGGCCCATCGAGTCTGCACCGACCACAATCCCACCCAGCCCCTACCCCCACATATTTTACCCGCTAATCCCTCTAACCTACGCATCTCAGGACACTAAGGGGCAATTTTTAACCTGGCCAATCAACCTAACCCGCACATCTTTGGACTGTGGGAGGAAACCGGAGCACCCGGAGGAAACCCACGCAGACACGAGGAGAATGTGCAAACTCCACACAGACAGTGACCCGAACCGGGAATCGAACCCGGGACCCTGGAGCTGTGAAGCAGCAGTGCTAACCACTGTGCTACCGTGCCGCCTATAGTCGACTATAATACCTAATAGTGCCTAACGTTGCTGGTACCCTAGATCTCCCACAGTTTCTTGGATGTTCCACCAAGATGGCAAACCCTTGGAGTGTTTACATGGGAAGGCAGGGTGGTGCCTCGCTGACCAATGGCTCGAAGATTGCGGCTGCCTGATTTCAGCATATTGAGCTGTCCTGTGCAAACATTACTGAGGTAAGTCAAATTGGGGTTCGAATCCCTGGTTGGGTACAGCATAGGAATTTGCGGTTAAAGTCCCCTGTTTAGGCACGGTTTTCTGGTGTTTGAGTCCACTGTTTGGGTACGGTTTCCTAGGAATTTGGGGTTAAAGTCCACTGGGGTTCAAGTCCCCTGTTTGTCTACCGTTTCCTGGGGTTTAAGTGCCCTGTTTGGGTACGGCTCTTAATTACCACGGTCCTGGTTTGCTGATTGATTAGTTACCTAGGTTCCCAATTGCTCTAATCGCCCTCCAACACTCTCTGCCTTTTTCTCTGTCTCTCTCGATATTGTCCAAATTGCTCTGCTATACCTTATACTTTCACTCTGTTAGAACACGATCTTGAGTTGCTTTGAGTATGTCTGTGTCCCCCACGCTGGCCAGCAAGGTAGGATAGATTTTTTTTTTGATTATGGGAAATTCATCAGGGAAGGTATATGGGCCCCTTCCCCCCTCCCAAGGAACATCCTTAGTTTTTCTTTCCCACACCAGCTTTTAGTCTGGACTCTTAAATGCATATTAGCATAGGATTCAGAGCATGGCACAGGAACCTGACTATGTAGAGAGCTTTTGCTCGGTTCATGAATGGTTCAGGTTTCTCAAAACACTGGAATGCCGGTGCTTGCAAATATTGTTGTACAGGGGTTGCAGCCTGATCTAAAGAAAATGTTTACATTGACCTGTGTTGGGTGGGAGGGAAAACAGAATCTGAGCTCATTAGTGCGCTACAGCACTGAATGCCAGCTCCAATACCAGAAGCCCAAATCAGGAAGTAAAGGTACAGACAATGCATTATATGCTGGCCAATTAGGGCCTGGGGGAGGACAACATCGGTGGGGCAGAGATGGAGGACGCAAGCAAGGGAGAGAGCGATTGGCTGGCCAAGGCAGCAACTCCGGTGCCTGTTTCACCTGTGCTCTCTAGATACACTGGTCCCAGGACTGTCCCAAGAGACAAGAATAGGGATCTTCGGCCATGCCACCCCTGCCTCCTCCACCCCCAACAACTCCCTATACCATGCACCAGCATTTAATGTAGTCATAACTGTCAGTATATGTGGCTGCTACTTAAAATATTGTATAATTTTCATGTTTAATTATTCTATGCAATGTTCTTCATGTGATAGAATTATTTTTGTTTGTTTTGATCTTTATGAACTCGTGAAGCTTTAGTCTTGCTGGGTCGTTTTAATTTAACTCTTCGTGTCTAGTTTTGATTGTACCCGAGTCAATGATAATTTCTCGGAAGTCCCTGAGTATGTGTATATTTATTGATCCTCTCCGGGTTCTTTGAATGATAAATGTATCTGCATTTTTTAACTGTTGGGCTAACACAAGAGACAGTCCTGCTTTTTTGTCAACCTGGATAGAATGCATTTGTTTCTGAAAATGATTAGAGTTGCTTCCTATATCTTTGAGGTTGTCATGCGTGAACAAATGTTTATAACTGCTGTTACAGAAAAGACCATGCTTTAATGATTAGTGAAAATCTGCAGTCATTTGGGGGAGGGAATTTGTAACACGATCCAGCGATTGTGATTGAGGGTTGTATTTAAAATCTGAAACTGCCCTCTATGTAACCCTGCTGGGACCCCACTATGCTCATTGTTCTCTTTAGCATCGATTTTAATATTTGTAAAGACATACATATTCGGCAATGAAACTTGTGATAGGGAGGTTCAAATCCAATCCCGACCTTATTGCAAATATTTAGAGGGAGAAAACCATCTCCTGTGATAATTGTAAACTGCCTCTTAACATTGATTTATGTTAATGCTAAATTCATCTACTACTACAGTTTGGCATCACTGTAATCAGATTAGGTGATCAGGGCGACACGGTGACACAGTGGTTAGCACTACTGACTCTCAGCGTCAGGGTCCCAGGTTCGAATCCTAGCTTGGGTCACTGTGTGTGGAGTTTGTACATTGTCCCCATGTCTGTGTGGGTTTCTTCCAGGTACTCTGGTTTCCTCCCACAGTCCAAAGATGTGCGGATTAGGTGGATTGGCAATGCTAAATTGCCCCTTAGTGTCAGGGGGGGCTAGCTATGGTAAGCGCATAGTGTTATGGGGATAGGGCCTGGGTGGGATTGTGGTTGGTGCAGACTCGATGGGTCAAATCTGCACTGTAGGATTCTACGATTCTATGATCATGCAAGGTATGCATCTTTCAGGAGTCATGCTTTTTACCTATATAAATGTATTAAAAAAGGGAGTTTCTACATCACAATGAAAAAAAAGCACTTCATTTGCTATAAAGTAGTTTGAGGTATCCTGAGGTCATAACGGTAAAATATAAGTTCTTTCTTTTCACTCAATGTTCCAAAACCCAAATTAGATCAATGATGAAACCTCAATATTCTGTTAAAGACTATCCTGGTGGCTTACTGGGCTTGTGTGTTTTTGTCCTGATAATGAATTGGATTGTCATTATGGGATGAAATTGCTTTCAGTGATCATTGTAACAAACAAACTCATTTGTGCATTTTAGTTTATTTGTTAATTCTATAATAATGTGTAATCCAATACGATGAAATAACACAACAAATGTGATAACATGGTAAATATTCGGACAGTCATTTTTTATTTCTTTTGGTGTTCAATATTGAAAGATTGGGAGCAACTTTTACTTTTGTCATTTGCCTAAAATGAGCAATTTTGGATCTGCTGCTCATTCTAAATCTGTCAGAAATTCAGGAAAGAGGTGTAAGAGCTGGTGAACTGTGATCACCCATTTTACACTATCACTATAAATTAGTTTCATTGAATCTTGGGATTTATTTGCGCCACAGTCTTGTTGCTATTGAAATTACAGATGATGCCAAATTGTGTCACATAGCAAGCAAACCGAATTATATTTTCTGATTTAAAATGTTAAAATAAGCTACTGCAATTAGCATACTAAGGGTTAATCCTAATTGCCAACTTTCTTGAGATCATCCAGGATCCACAACAAAACTGTATGATGTTAATTGGAACTAACTTCAGCTGCCATAGTGCTTATTAGATTGTGTCAAGTTCAAAGTGGCTTCCCACTGCTACTGCCTTAGCGGCTTGTCTGTCACTTACCACTTAATTGATTTGTCTGATGTTATTCATTTACAATCTGAAGCTCCAGTCAGAACGCGATGCATGGCTTCGAGCCCCAATGCTCCCGGAGTTCCGACGGTCTTCCCCAGATGGACATGCCCTGACTTGCCCGCATGTACATGAGTTTACCCATGCGGGCAAAGGGAGGGATGATCAGGATAGCACAGCAATCATGGTTTGAACCATGGCAGGAAAAGTTGCCATTCAGTGCTTCGTCTGCCAACATCATAACCTTGGAAAGACACCTCCTGTGGCCCACAACCATGAGGCCCTTTTGTGCAATTAGAAATGGACTTTATACATTGCCTAAACGTATGGGGTGTAGCTATGTGCTTGTTATTGTATGTTTGTTTTCACAATGGGTAGAAGCAAACCAACTAGAAGCTGTCACTAACTAAGTTACTCTTACACAAGTATGTTCCTAGGTTCAGGATCCCCGAGGTCCTAGCTAGTGACAATGGCCCCCACTTTACGGGGAATACAGGAATTATTGAAAACATTACAATGCAGGCACAACCTTTCCTGCCCTTACCATCCCCAGTCCATTGGAACCACAGAAAGACAGAACGGAATCCTCAAGAATAAGCTGGCTAAACTGTGCAAAGAACAGGATTGAAATGGCCCAAGGCCCTACCTCTGGCCCTCATGGCCATACACTCTCATTGCAATCGTACCACCTCTCTGGCACATTGAGATAGTAATATGACGTCCCATGCACTTACCTGTCTCCCCACCCCTTACCATTAAACAGATGGATGTCTACTTCATGGATGAAGGAATGTCGGACTATTGCATAGCATTAACTAACTCCCTCAAAAGTTTGCAATCCCAGGTCACTGAGGCACAGATGAGAGTTACCACTGAAGGATGCCACCCTTACCAGCCGGGAGACTTCATCTTCGTGAAGACCCTACGGAGAAAGCATTGCCTGGAGCCTCGTTGAAAGGGCTTCTGTGGATCCACACCACTCAAAGCAAGCAAGCACCACCATTGGAAGAAGAAAGTTAAACAAGGACTTGATACTGTTTGAAATGTGAACTCATTGTTATTGGTTGTACTTGCCTTGCAGGAAGCCAGGTTTCGCTTCCACAATCTGTCTGGCCCCATGACATCCTTTTGGGGCTGCAGGAGCGACCACCCCTTACGTATATCTCAGGCCCCCAATCCAGAGGCTGAATTCGCCTACACCAAGAATGATGTGATTGCCAACGATCTTACAACCTCACCTGTAAGGATTCCGCTTCTATCTGGACTTCCAGCTGTCTCGTCTATACCAAAGGCCTTTTAACTATAGGGATCAGTTTGGGTTCGCTGACCTGTTGGCCCTGCGAGCTTTACACCCGAGCCGAACTTGTATCTGTTGGTATGCCCAGAAGAAATCTCCCCCTTACCCAGCATTGGCTTACCTTTTGCCAAAACTCCACATACTAGCACCTGACCCTTGTTCACAATGGCTCGTTTTGGCTTTGTGGGGACGGAGCATACAAGACCCTCCCCACTGACTGGACTGGCAACTGCATCACAGGCCACATTGTCCCCGAGGCCTTTGGGGTCAAGCACCTATTCATCTGCTCCCTTCACAACCACCTAGGGTTTATAACGTGTCAGGAATGGTCAGTTCTGAACCTGCTAGTCACCTGCAAAACTGGCTTCCACCAGTTTGCCCCAGCCATCCTCCCAAGTCTCGGAATTAGAAAAGGCCATTATTGATATTTCTGCTACCATGGAACTAATTGAGAACAGTACTGTAGACACCATTCAGGGCCTGCAGTCAGAAATGCAGTCCCTTTCTAAGGTGGTGCTGTGGAACCGCATGGCCCTTGATTGCTAGCAGCGCAAGGGGGAGTTTGTGCAGCTGTCAATGAGACATGCTGCTTCTAGGTCAGTGCGGATCATAGGATTGAGACTGATGGGCATACCATTCAGGAGCAGGTGCATCATTCTGCAGTCAGTTGCTCAGGAAAAGCCCTTTGACTGGTAGGGTTGGCTCTCTAACATTGGCAAGTGGTTTAGAGGCTTTTTCGAGATTCTTTTCAAATAAATTATGGGCCTGGCCTTGCTCATTGTCCCGTATGTAGTTATCCAACTTGTAGCAAATGAAGGATTAGCAGGAGACAGTTTTTCATTGAAGAAAGGTGAAAAGATGGGGTATGATTGGTGAATATATAAGTAAATGAAGGATTAGAAAAATTGCCCGTTTCTTATTTGCTGTAATTAACTATAATTGCCAAGTTGTTTGCATGCAACTTCAAAAACATTGTACAGAGGGCTGCAAGTCTGTTTCCCCTTGTGCATAAGTAATTAAAGCTTAGAAAATCAAATACCCGTAGTGTCCAGCGCTGTTTGTACCCAAGTTGACTATAGTGCCTAATGTTGGTGGCACCCTAGATCTCCTACAACACCTTTCTGTTTACAGACGGGTTGCAAGAGGAGAAATCAAATCTGTTTAAATTAACCCCGCTCCTGACTGTAACAGCACAAAGAGACACTCAAGCAATGGTTTTCGCTGGTCTGTCATGATAGTCAATCCACTGGTCTCTGAATCAGAGACCCTGACCACAAACACATGCCATTGAACTCAAAATCCAGAAAACAGTTTCTCAACCACCAATCTATAAAACTCGTTAAGAGAATCTGACCTCTGAAAGACAGTAAAATAGTAAAATTTTAAAGCACTGGGAAATTAAAAAGCAGGTGCAGAAATTGTAGATGCTCAAATCATAATTTCTGATTCAGGAATAATCCACAGGGTCAATTTTCCAAGGTTTTTTCATTATTTGCTTCAATGTAAAAGATCTTTTAGCACCAAGAGGAGCAGGTAATTCTCCCAACATCTTGACCATCACTCAATTCTCAGCACGACTGAAAGGAAAGGGGAGATGGAGATATAGCAATCCAGCGGACCAGGTTAAGGATCAAGGATGGGATTTGATCTCCTGACCATGGCAGCTAATAGAATTTAAATTTAATAAATCTGGAATTGAAAACTTGTTTCAGTAATGTGAAACTATCATGGATGGTCATTAAAAAACTCATCTAGTTAACTGATGCCCTCTGGGGGAAGGGAATCTTCCATTCTTAGCTGGTCTGACCTACATGCAACTCTACAGCAAAGGTGTTGACACAACTAAATTCATGAGCAAGTCACACAGTTCAAGGGCATTTAAAAATGGGCAACAAATGCTGGCCTCACTAGTGCAATGCCCACATCCCATGAAAAAATAAGATTCTCTATCTAATTTGTGAAGCTTTATAACATAGCTGCTGACCACTGGAACAGCTGTATTAATGAACAGCATTAGAAAATAGTAACATTGGAACATCAAAATACTCTAAAGGCATGATCAAGATAGAATCACCAACATTACACCAAAATGAGAACACTAAGTAGAGACCTACCTCTTCTGATCCAGTTTCACCTTCTCTGCTTCTCTGTGTAAAGCAGTGATCTAAGAAAAAGGCAACAGAGGTGTGTTGGGTGGAAGACATTCAACATTCACCCTTAGCCCACCAGGAGCAGCCCTTAAGAAGTCAATTAATACTTAGTGGCTGCAGTCCACTCCTCTTTCAATGAGGAAACAGTAAATGGAAATCTTCCAGTCAGAATCAAGGTAATGCACGAAAAGATGCCAGATAGAATTCAGATCCTGTTATGAAGTTTCTGTAAAAGCGAGGGTGGATGTTTGATGGGCTCATTTCAATAACATAGTATATGACATGATCTCAATCTTGTATTCAAGATAGAGATGTCAGAACATATTCCCATACTCGACATTGAGCAGAATGCGGTCTAAAATACCCCATGCTTAGCTTCAGCCCTAAGTTAACTAGGGTTTATTTTTTCCACCTCTCACAGCAGCCACCCTGATAAATTCACAGTTGTGAAGGCAATATGGAGCTGTGGTTTCATTTCAATGTGAAACTTTTTCAGACCAAACAAAAACATGTCACAGCAGACACTAACATCCATTACCATTTGCTTGAACTCAGGTCCTAGAGCTGAAAGGGCAACATTTAACCCAATGGAATATCTAGTTTATAACACAAGTACCCCCCCCCCACCCCGCCCCTTCCCACACAATTCATAATCAAGGACCCCATTCAGCCTGGACATATTCTCTTCCACCTTCATCTGTCTGGAAAAAATACAAAAGTCTGAGAACAAAAATACCAACTGACTCAAGAACAGCTTTGGCCCTGCTGCCATCAGACTTTTGAATGGACCTACCATATCTTTCTCTACACCCTATCTGTAACTGCAGCACTATATTCTGCACCCTCTTCTTTCCTATTCCCCTGTGTACTCTATGAACAGTATGTTTTGTCTGTATAGCACGGAAGAAATGATACATTTCACTGTATTCCAATACGTGACAATAATAAATCAAATTAAAAAAACAAGACTTTAATGTGATGTGAATAAATTAGTCCATTTGTTCAGTGATTCGGTGTAGATGGGACAGGATGCTTCATTTTTTGCACATTAATTCTCGGTACAGAAACAAGGTTGTATTTGTTGACCTAAGATGGTGTGTGACCTTCTCGTGGTTCTGATGCTCTCACCATAGTGTTAGCTGTAGGACAAGGTAACTGCAAAATAATTGGCTGCGACGAGGATCAGAAACCTAAACAATATTCTTCACCAAGGATTGATAACTGGTTAGCAATTTGTCTTCATTAACCTTAACTACCATATCTAGCAAAATCAAAACAACTGAAATCATTTAAAAGATTGCAACATGGAAAAAACACGTGAACCGTGTAAAACTCTGGTCAAATTTACACACCAACATTAATTCTTTCTTTTGACAATTGGATAGTGTGCATTTTGCTCACCTTCTCTCCATTTTCGATAAGCATTCTGTCCCAAGCGTTGACTTGGGTGGCCTGGAGCAGGAATTGTTTCTCTTGATCCTCCAGCTCCACACTCCACTTGTTGATGAGACTCTCCAGTTGAGTATATGACATCACTGGAGGGGCACTGCAAACAGAAAGGACATCAAACCAACTTCAAATCGGGTCACATCTCCAAAACTCAATCCTATACCAATCTCATTTCAACAGCCAAGTCCCTTCAGCATTCGAATTGAGCCTGGTCATATCCTAGTGTTCAATCTCTTACTTGACTGTTACCCAGACAGCTTTCTTCTGAAGAGGGAGTTATTGGATTCTTTAAATACTTAACAGAGGTATGCATGGAGGTTCTACACAGAACAAAGGGCGAATGTGATATCAACCATGTGACATTGCCTTATCGAGGCCCAAACCCAGGATCTACCAAGCCAGGTTTCACACTGAAATCTGATTTGTCCAGTGCTAACATTAGCTGGGATCATAATAGATGGAAATTGTATTTGGAGGTCAATCAGCTCAGTTTAAGGACATTACTGCAGGAGTTCCTAAGGGTAGAGTCCTTGGCCCAACCATTATCAGCTGCTTCAATTACTTTCCTTCCATAATAAGGTCAGAAGTGGGAATGTTCGCACAATGCTCAGTACCAATTGTGGCTCCTCAGGACTGAGGCAGTCCATGACCATCCTAAGATGTTTTATTAATACATTAATAGCAACACTAAGGAAAAGTAGGGCCTATCAGACACGTACATGATAACTTGTGGCTGTGCTGGGGGTGGGGAGGGGTTTAATTACTCAACTAGTTCGGGAAGGTTAAATTAATATGGGTATGGGAACTTATGTAATTATTCATAGCAGGAGGAATCAAGAAAAGACAGCAAGGCGAATAATTGGGGCGGCAGAGTGATTAGCATTGCTGCCTCTCAGGGCCAGGGACCTGGGTTCAATTCTGGCCTCAGGCGACTGCCTGTGTGGAGTTTGTACATTCTCCCTACATCTGGGTGGGTTTCCTTTGGGTGCTTTCCTCCCACCGTCCAAAGATGTGCAGGTTAAGTTGATTGGCCATGCCAAATTGCCCCATAACGTCAGGGAGACTAGTAGGGTAAATACGTGGGGTTAGGTGGATAATGCTTGTGTGGATTGTCATCAGTGCAAGCTCGATGGACCAAATGGCCTCCTCCTCCACTGTTGGGATTCTATGATTCTATTCTATGAAAATGATAGGCGGAGAATCAAGGGCCAAAGTCAGATAAGGACACATTTTTTAAAAAAACAGTAACGGGACAAGAAACATTAAACATTAAAAGGACTTTCCTTATGGTTTTGTACCTGAATGCTCAAAGCATTCAAAATAAAATGGATGAATTAGTTGCATAGATAAATGTAAAGAGGTATGCTATAGTTAGCATTATGGAGACAGACCACCAAACAGCAGTGGTAATGTTGGGAACAGCATTAGACAGGAACGTGTTAAAGGAATATGAGAGATTATGGGCGACTTTAATCTGCATATAGATTCAGAGAGTCAAATTAGTCACAGTACAATAGGAATTTCTGGAATGTAGACATAATGGTTTTCTGGACCAACACTTTCAGGAACTAACAAGGGAACTGGCCATCTTCGACTTGATATTGTGCAATGAGAAAGGAATAGTTGGCAATCTAGTTGTGAGAGAACGCTTGGGGATGAGTGACCATATCATAGAATTCAGTCAAGGAGGATAGTGACATAGTAGATTCTAAGATCAGGGTCCTGAATCTCAATAAAAGGTAACTATGATGGCATGAATTGGCTATGATGGACTGGGAACGATAGTGGACAGGCAATGGGAGGCATTTAAGGAATGAATAGGTGAACTCCAGAAGATGTTTATTCCTGCACAAGAGTGGTAAAGAAACTGTGGGAAATTGGAGATAGTATTAGATTTTTAAAAAAGCATACAAATTGTCACGCAAGGTGGTAAGCATTTCTGCCTCTTAGCAGCAGGGACCCAGGTTCAATTCCGGATTCAGGTTCTCTGTCAGCGTGGGTTTCTTCCCACAGTCCAAAGATGTGGGGGTTAGGTTGATTAGCCGTGCACCTTGGTGTCAAGGGACCAGCAGAGTAAATAAGCTAGCTTATGGGGCTAGGGCCTGGGTGGGATTGTTGTCAGCGCAGGCTTGATGGGCCGAATGGCCTCATTATGTACTATGGCAATTCTTCGAAAAAGGAATAGACTCTATGATTGGAAGCTGTTTAAAATTCAGCAAAGGAGGGCCAAGGGATTGATTGAGGGAAAATAGTGTATGAATGCAAGCTAGCAGGGAACATAAAAACTGACTGTACAAGTTTCAATGGGTATGCAAAGAGAAAAAGGTGTCAAAAATAACGTAGGCCTCTTACAGTCAGAAAGGGGGGAGTTCGTAAGGGGAACAAACACATGGCTGAAGAACTAAATTTGTACTTTGCTTCTGCCTTCAGAAAGGAAGATGTGAATAATGTACCAGAAGTTCTGAGAGACACAAGTTTTAGTGAGGAGCTGAAGGAAATCAGCATTAGTGGAGAAATGGTTTTGGAGAAATTGATGGGATTGAAGGTGGATAAATCTTCAGGGCCTGATAATCTGCATCCCAGAGTACTTAAGTGACCCTGGAAATAGTAGATCCATTGTTGGTCACGTTCCAAAATATTTTAGACTCTGGATTTATTGCATCAATATTTCACACTCCTCCCCTTTAACTAGAAATGTCTGAATCACCCCTCTCCTTGTGAAGACAAAGAACTCAGTCAAAGAAACATAAACATAAACATAGAAAATAGAAGCAGAAGTAGGCCACTCAGCCCTTCCAACCTGCTTCACCATTTATTTTAATCATGGCTAATCATCAAATTCAGTATCCTAATCACGCACCCCCCCCCCACCTCCCCATATCCCTTTAGCCCCAAGTGTTATATCTAATTTCTTCTTGAAATCACACAATGTTTTGACCACAACTACTTTCTATGGCAATGAATTCCACAGATTCACCACTTCAGGTGAATAAATTTCTCCTCACAGTCCTAAAAGGTTTACCCCTTATCCTCAAACTACGACCCTTAGTTCTGGACTCTCCCCACCATCAGGAACTTTCTTTCCTGTTAGAATTTTATAAGTTTTGATAAGATTCTCCCTCTATTCTAAACGGCAATGAATATAATTCTAACCGACTTAGACCGACCATCCCAGGAATCAGCCTGATAAACCTTTGCTGCGAGGTTGTACACTTTGGAAAAAAGAATAGAGGCATGGACTATTTTCTAAACGGTGACAAAATTCATAATGCTAAAGTGCAAAGGGACTTGGGAGTCCTAGTCCAGGATTCTCTAAAGGTAAACTTGCAGGTTGAGTCCGTAATTAAGAAAGCAAATGTAATGTTGTCATTTATCTCAAGAGGCTTGGAATACAAAAGCAGGGATGTACTTCTGAGGCTTTATAAAGCACTGGTTAGGCCCCATTTGGAGTACTGTGAGCAATTTTGGGCCCCACACCTCAGGAAGGACATACTGGCACTGGAGCGGGTCCAGCGGAGATTCACACGGATGATCCCAGGAATGGTAGGCCTGACATACGATGAACGTCTGAGGATCGTGGGATTATATTCATTGGAGTTTAGGAGGTTGAGGGGAGATCTGATAGAAACTTACAAGATAATGAACGGCTTAGATAGGATGGACGTAGGGAAGTTGTTTCCATTAACAGGGGAGACTAGGACGCGGGGGCACAGCCTTAGAATAAAAGGGAGTCACTTTAGAACAGAGATGAGGAGAAATTTCTTCAGCCAGAGAGTGGTGGGTCTGTGGAATTCATTGCCACAGAGGGCTGTGGAGGCCGAGACGTTGAGCGTCTTCAAGACAGAAATTGATAAATTCTTGATTTCTCGAGGAATTAAGGGCTATGGGGAGAGAGCGGGTAAATGGAGTTGAAATCAACCATGATTGAATGGTGGAGTGGACCCGATGGGCCGAATGGCCTTACTTCCGCTCCTATGTCTTATGGTCTTATGGTCTTATTCCCTCTATAGCAAAGACATCCTTCTTCAGATAAGGACACCAAAACTGCACACAATATTCCAGATGTGGGCTCACCAACACCCTATACAACTGCAGTAAAACATCCCTATTCCTATACTCAAATCCTCTTGCTACAAAGGCCAACACATCATTTGCCTCCTTTACTGCCTGCTGTACCTGCGCTGGCCAGCATTTATTGCCCATCCCTAGTTGTCCTTGAGGTGGTGGTGGTGAGCTGCCTTCTTGAATCACACGCACGCATACACACGGCACAAAGCGACAGAGACTTTGCACAAACATTAGGGAACATAAAATCTTACAGGAAACCCAATCCCTTGCAGCTGGTTGACTGGAGGTTTATCTTACCTACTGGTAGTGGGAGCAGCACTGGTGGTGGTAATGGCGGCAGTAATGGTGGCAGCAGTGGTGATAACAGCCGGGGTGGTTGCGATAGCAGTAGTGCTCACACTTGTGGTTGTTGCAACTGGTCCTGGTGTTAGGGAAAAACTTGCAGGTGTCTTCAAGCCCAGAGAAAACCCAGTGCTGGCGATGGTTGCTGTAGCAGAGGTGGAAGCTACAAGATGAAAACAATGGTTTTTATCTCCTGACACAGCAACAATTTTCCCTTCCAAATACGAACATACAAATTAGTCAGTCACTTGGCACCTTGGGCCTGCTCTGCCATTCAGTAAGATCATATGACGCAACAGCATAAGTAGATCATTTGGCCTATCAAGTCTGCTCTGCCATTCAATGAGATCACGATTGATTGGATACAATCCTCAACTCCATGCTCCCCACCTTCATCCCATAACCCTCAATTTCCTTACTGATTAAAATCTGTCTATCTCACCCTTGAGCATACTTAAGGACCCAGTGAGTGCACTTTTAAGAAAGGTTTTTAAAAATCATGCAGCTTACAACTTCAGCAATGTCACGGGGGGGGGGGGGGGGGGGGGGGGGGGGGGAAGAGAGAGGTGGAGCCAAGCTGTGACTGTGATAGGGGTTTTTTCATTTTGGGCTTTCAGTTTCATTTTTGGGCGTGTGTTGGAAGCAGTTTAGCAGCAAGTAAAGAAGCAGTCTCTCTCTCTCCCTGTTCGGTTCTGAAACTATCAGTTAGCTGATCCCACAACCAACGGATCAGATCTAAGCTCTGCAGTCGAGAATAGTGGTGGGCAATTAAACAACTCAATGGAGAAGGTGGCAGCTCCACAAATATTCCCATCCTCAATGATGGAGGAGCCCAGCACAACGGTGCAAAAGACAAGGCTGAAGTGTTCGCAGCAATCTTCAGCCAGAAGTGCCAAGTGGATAATCCATCTGGGCCTCCTCCAGTGGTCCCCAACATCTTAGATGCCAGTCTCCAGCCAATTCAATTCACTCCACATGATACTAAGAAACGGTTGGAGGCACTGGATACTGTAAAGGTAATGGGCCCTGATAACATTCCGGCAATAGTACTGAAGACTTGTGCTCCAGAACTTGTCGCTCCCCTAGCCAAGCTCTTCCAGTACAGTTACAACATTGGCAGCTACCCAACAATGTGGAAAATTGCCTAGATATGTCTTATACACAAAAAGCAGGACAAATCCAACCCTGCTCAGTCTTCTCTCGACCATCAGTAAAGTGATGGAAGGGGACAAAGTGCTATCAAGCAGTACCTGCTCAGCAATAATCTGATGTAAAGAAGGTGGCATTGGACTAGGGTAAACACAGTAAGAAGTCTCACAACACCAGGTTAAAGTCCAACAGGTTTATTTGGTAGCACAAGCCACTAGAAGGACAAGTGGCTTGTGCTACCAAATAAACCTGTTGGACTTTAACCTGGTGTTGTGAGTCTTCTTACAGCAATAACCTGCTCAGTGACACCCAGTTTGGGTTTTGCCAAGGTCACTCAGCTCCTGACCTCATTACAGCCTTGGTTTAAACATGGACAAAAGAGCTGAATTCTAGAAATGAGGGGAGTGTGGCAGCCCTTGACATCAAGGCCGCATTCGACCAAGTGTGGCATCAAGGAGCCCTAGCGAAACTGGAATCAATGGGTATTGGGGGCAAACTCTCCACTGGTTGGAGTCATACCTGGTACATAGGAAAATGGTTGTGGAGGGACAGTCAGCTCAGCCAGGACATCTCTGCAGGAGTCCCTCAGTAATGTCCTAGACCCAACAATCTTCAGCTGCTTCAATGACCTTCCCTCGATCATAAGTTCAGAAGTGGGGATGTTTGCTGATGATTGCACAACGTTTAGCACTATTCGCGACTCAGATATTGAAGCAGTCCATGTTCAAATGCAACAAGATCTGGACAATATCCAGGCTTGGGCTGACAACTGGCAAATAACATTGGTGCCACACAAATACCAGGCAATGACCATCACCAATAAGAAACTCTAACCACCGCCCCTTAACATTCAATGGTGTAACCATCACCAAATCTCCCACTGTCAACATCCTTGGGGTTATCACTGACCAGAAATCCAACTGGACTTACCACAAACAGTGGCTACAAGAGCAGGTCAAAGGCTAGCCATACTGCAGCGAGTAACTCACCTCCCGACTCCCCAAAGCCTATCCACCATCTACAAGGCGCAAGTCGGGACTGTGATGGAATACTCACCACTTGCCTGGATAGGTGAGTATCAACACAAGATTGATACTCCAACAACACAAGAAGCTTGACACCATCCAGGACAAAGCTTAATTGGCACCACATCGACAAACATTCAATCCTTCCACCACCAATGCTCAATAGCAGCAGTGTGTACCATCTACAAGATGCACTGCAGCAGTTCACCAAAGATCCTTAGACAGCACCTTCCAAACCCACGACCATTTCCATCTATAAGGACAAGGACGGCAGATAAATGGCAACACGACCAAGCCACTCACCATCCTGACTTGGAAATATATCACCGGTCCTTCGCAGTTGCTGGGTCAAAATTCTGGAATTCCCTCCCAAATGGTATTGTCGGTCAACCCACAGAACATGGACTGCAGCGATTCAAGACGGCAGCTCACCACCACCTTCTCAAGAGCAACTAGAGATGGGCAATAAATGCTGGCCAGCCAGCGACGCCCATGTCCCATGAATAAAAAGCTGAAGGAGGGGTTTATTGCTATCCTGCCTTAAAGAAGCTGTGTTTTGGGAAACAGATTCGACTACAACCTCTTCTGAATTCCTTCACAAGGGATTTTAAACATTCAACCCAGGAGGTTGGATTCATAGAACATAGAACAGTACAGCACAGAACAGGCCCTTCGGCCCACGATGTTATGCCGAGCTTTGTCTGAAACCCAAATCAAGCTATTTCCTCCCTATCATCCCGAAGTACTCCATGTGCCTATCCAATAGCTTCTTAAATGTTCCTAAAGTTTCTGACTCCACTATCCCTGCAGGCAGTCCATTCCACACCCCAACCACTCCTCGAGTAAAAAACCTACCTCGGACATCCTTCCTATATCTCCCACCATGAACCCTAGTTACCACTCCATTCACCCGAGGAAATAGTCTTTGAACGTTCACTCTATCTATCCCCCTCACCATCTTATAAACCTCTATCAAGTCTCCTCTCAACCTCCTCCGCTCCAAAGAGAAAAGCCCAAGTTCCCTCAACCTTTCCTCATAAGACCTACCCTCCAAACCAGGCAGCATCCTGGTAAATCTCCTTTGCACTCTTTCCAGTGTCTCCACATCCTTCTTATAGTGAGGTGACCAGAACTGCACACAATATTCCAAATGTGGTCTCACCAAGGTCCTGTACAGTTGCAGCATAACCCCACGGCTCTTAAACTCAAACCCCCTGTTAATGAACGCCAACACACTATAGGCCTTCTTCACGGCTCTATCCACTTGAGTGGCAACCTTCAGAGATCTATGGATATGAACCCCAAGATCTATGTTCCTCCACATTCTTCAGAACCCTACCTTTGACCCTGTAATCCACATTTAAATTTGTCCTACCAAAATGAGTCACCTCGCATTTGTCAGGGTTAAACTCCATTTGCCATTTTTCAGCCCAGTTCTGCATCCTATCTATATCTCTTTGCAGCCTACAACAGCCCTCCACCTCATCCACTACTCCACCAATCTTGGTGTCATCAGCAAATTTACTGATCCACCCTTCAGCCCCCTCCTCCAAGTCATTTATAAAAATGACAAATAGCAGAGGACCAAGCACTGATCCCTATGGCACTCCGCTGGTAACCGGTTTCCAGTCCGAAAATTTTCCATCCACCACCACCCTCTGTCTTCTGTTAGATATGATGTGGAGATGCCGGCGTTGGACTGGGGTGAACACAGTAAGAAGTCTCACAACACAGTTGTTCCACAGGAGCAGGCTGAGGGTAAGGGAGCTTGTTTGTGCACTAATTTATTTAATTATTTTTCAGTTAAATTAGTGAAAAAAATCGGAGGTTTTTTTTTCTAAACAGGAAATAGGCCCAGCAGCAGCCTGGGAAGGTTTTGGAGGGTTTAAAAGTAGGCCGCACCTTTGAGCGGGCAGCGGAGTGAGCAGGGGGCAGAGTGAGAGCTAAAAGGGCTTTGGCTCACAGGGCTTCGGCGAAGGCGAGGAAGGTTGTTTGTTTGTTTTTCCTCGGTTACACCCCTTTTTGTTTTATCCCCAAAACTAAAAAGGTCATGGCTGGTATGAGTGGGAGGCCAGTATACTGCATTCGGTGTGGGATGTGGGAGTTCCTGGAGACAACTTGCCTCCCGGAAGTCCATATCTGTGCCAGATGTGTGCAACTGCATCTCCTGAAGGATCGTGTAAGGGAGCTGGAGCTGAGGCTTGATGAACTCAGTTTAGTTAGGGAAAATGAGAGAGTAATAGCTAGAAGTTATAGTCAGGTAGTGACACCAGGGTCTCGGAAGGAAGACACGTGGGTCACAGTTAGGAGGGGTAATAGTCAGAAGGGTGCTGTGCCAGAAAGTACCCCAGTGGCAGTCTCCCATAAAAGAAAGGAATGGGCAACAGATGGGAGAAGGGAAGGGAGTGAGCAGTCTGTGGAGGGATCCCCTGTGGTTGTCCACCTCCAAAATAGGTATCTTGTTTTGGATTCTGTGGAGGGGGATGACCCTCCAGGGGTAAGCCACGAGGACCAGATCGCCTCCACGGAGACAGGCTCAGGGGTCCGGAAGGGAAAGAAGGGGTTTAGGAGAGCGATAGTTGTGGGGGACGCAATGGTTAGAGGCACGGACAGGCGCTTCTGTGGGACTGAACGAGAATCCAGGATGGTAGTCTGCCTCCCTGGTGCCGGGGTACTGGATGTCTCCGAGAGGGTAGGAAGCATATTTAAAAAGGAAGGTAGTCAAACGGATGTGATTGTACACATTGGTGGAAATGATGTAGGTAGGAAGAGCAGGGGGGTCATACGAGAGAAATTCAGGGAGTTGGGTGCTAGGCTAAAAAGTAAGACCTCCAGGGTAGCAATATCTGGACTGCTCCCGGTGCCGAGTGCAAGTGAGGCTCGGAACAGGGAGATTCTACAGTTGAACGCGTGGCTAAAGGACTGGTGCAAGAGGGAGGGTTTTAAATTCATAGATAACTGGGAAATCTTCAAGTCAGGATGGCAACTGTACAGAAAGGATGGGTTACACCTTAACTGGAAGGGAGCAAATATCCTGGCTGGGAGTTTTGCTAGAGTGTTTCGGCAGGATTTAAACTAGTGTGGCAGGGGGGTGGGGAACAAAACAGGAGGTCAGTAAATACTGAGGCTGGGGTCGAGTTGGGGGCCAGGGCAAGGCTAGCTAAGAAGAGGAGCACTCTGGAGGAGGAGGACATGATTGGGCCTGGAGGTCTGGAGTGCATCTGCTTCAATGCCAGGAGTGTAATGGGTAAAACAGACGAACTTAGGGCCTTAATGCTTGTGCGGTATTTGGATGTGGTTGCGGTGATGGAAACTTGGTTAAAAGGACAGGACTGGCAGCTGAATATTCCGGGGTATAAGTGTTTTAGGCGAGACAGAGGAGGGGCTAAAAAAGGTGGGGGAGTAGCGATATTAGTTAAGGAGCATATTACCGCGGTGCAGAGGGTAGACAACTTAGAGGGGTCATGTACTGAGTCGCTGTGGGTGGAACTCAGAAACAGGAAGGGTGCAGTCACTATGCTGGGGGTGTACTACAGACCACCCAACAGCCCACGGGAAGTGGAGGAAAGGATATGTCAGGAGATTCTGGATAGGTGCAGAAAACATAGGGTTGTTGTAGTGGGGGACTTTAATTTCCCTGGCACAGACTGGAAAGTGCTTAGAGCTGGGGGTCCGGACGGGGAGGAATTTGTAAAATGCGTACTGGAAGGTTCTTTGGAACAGTATGTCGATAGCCCGACTAGAGAGGGGGCTGTACTGGACCTAGTTCTGGGAAATGAGCCCGGTCAGGTCGTCAAAGTTTCGGTAGGGGAACATGTGGCAAATAGTGACCACAACTCTGTTAACTTTAGGATAGTAATGGACAAGGATGAGTGCTGTCCTACGGGCAGGGTGCTAAATTGAGGGAAGGCTGACTATAGCCGGATTAGGCAGGAATTGGTGGATGTTGATTGGGAGAGGATGTTCGAGGGTAAGTTCGCGTCTGGCATGTGGGAGTCTTTTAAGGAACTATTGATAAGGCTGCAGGATAGGCATGTGCCTGTAAAAAGGAAAGATAGGAAAGGTAGGATTCGAGAGCCGTGGATAACCAGGGAAATTGAGGATCTGATTAAAATGAAAAGGGAGGCAACAGAAAACAGATGGAGCTCTGGAGGAATACAGAGAGAGTAGGAAAGAGCTCAAACGGGGAGTTAGAAGGGCAAAAAGAGGTCACGAGATGTTCTTGGCAGGCAGGATTAAGGAGAATCCTAAGGCATTCTATTCATACGTTAGGAACAAAAGAGTTGTCAGGGAGAAAATCGGACCTCTCAGGGACAAAGGAGGGGAATTATGCTTAGAACCCAAGGGAATAGGGGAGATCCTAAATGAATACTTTGCATCGGTATTCACGAAGGAGAGGGGCGTGTTAACCGGGAGTGTCTCGGAGGGAGGTGTTGACCCATTAGAGAAAATCTCCATTACAAGAGAGGAAGTGTTAGGTTTTTTAGGGAACATTAAAACTGACAAAGCCCCAGGGCCTGATGGCATCTATCCTCGACTGCTCAGGGAGACGAGAGGTGAAATTGCTGGGCCTCTGACGGAAATCTTTGTCGCTTCTTTGGACACGGGTGAGGTCCCTGAGGATTGGAGGATAGCGAATGTGGTCCCGTTGTTTAAGAAGGGTAGCAGGGATAACCCGGGAAATTATAGGCCGGTGAGCTTGACGTCCATGGTAGGGAAGTTGTTGGAGAGGATTCTTAGAAACAGGATGTATGTGCATTTAGAACGGAACAATCTCATTAGTGACAGACAGCATGGTTTTGTAAGAGGGAGGTCGTGCCTTACAAATTTGGTGGAGTTTTTTGAGGAAGTGACAAAAACGGTTGATGAAGGAAGGGCCGTGGATGTCGTCTATATGGATTTCAGTAAGGCATTTGACAAAGTCCCACATGGCAGGTTGGTTAAGAAGGTTAAGGCTCATGGGATACAAGGAGAACTGGCTTGGCCATAGGAGACAGAGGGTAGTGGTCGAAGGGTCTTTTTCCGGCTGGAGGTCTGTGACCAGTGGTGTTCCGCAGGGCTCTGTACTGGGACCTCTGCTATTTGTGATATATATATAAATGATTTGGAAGAAGGTGTAACTGGTGTAATCAGCAAGTTTGCGGATGACACGAAGATGGCTGGAATTGCGGATAGCGAAGAGCATTGTCGGGCAATACAGCAGGATATAGATAGGCTGGAAAATTGGGCGGAGAGGTGGCAGATGGAGTTTAATCCGGATAAATGCGAAGTGATGCATTTTGGAAGAAATAATGTAGGGAGGAGTTATACAATAAATGGCAGAGTCATCAGGAGTATAGAAACACAGAGGGACCTAGGTGTGCAAGTCCACAAATCCTTGAAGGTGGCAACACAGGTGGAGGTGGTGGTGAAGAAGGCATATGGTATGCTTGCCTTTATAGGACGGGGTATAGAGTATAAAAGCTGGAGTCTGATGATGCAGCTGTATAGAACGCTGGTTAGGCCACATTTGGAGTACTGCGTCCAGTTCTGGTCGCCGCACTACCAGAAGGACGTGGAGGCATTGGAGAGAGTGCAGAGAAGGTTTACCAGGATGTTGCCTGGTATGGAGGGTCTTAGCTATGAGGAGAGATTGGGTAGACTGGGGTTGTTCTCCTTGGAAAGACGGAGAATGAGGGGAGATCTAATAGAGGTATACAAGATTATGAAGGGTATAGATAGGGTGAACAGTGGGAAGCTTTTTCCCAGGTTGGAGGTGACGATCACGAGCTCAAGCTGAGAGGGGCGAAGTATAACTCAGACATCAGAGGGACATTTTTTACACAGAGGGTGGTGGGGGCCTGGAATGCGCTGCCAAGTAGGGTGGTGGAGGCAGGCACGCTGACATCGTTTAAGACTTACCTGGATAGTCACATGAGCAGCCTGGGAATGGAGGGATACAAACGATTGGTCTAGTTGGACCAAGGAGCGGCACAGGCTTGGAGGGCCGAAGGGCCTGTTTCCTGTGCTGTACTGTTCTTTGTTCTAACACCAGGTTAAAGTCCAACAGGTTTATTTGGTAGCAAATACCATAAGCTTTCGGAGCACTGCTCCTTCGTCAGATGGAGTGGAAATGTGCTCTCAAACAGTGCAAACAGACAAAATCAAGTTGCAGAATACTGATTAGAATGCGAGTCCTACAGCCAGCCATGTCTTAAAGGTACAGACAATGTGGGTGGAGGGAGCATTAAACACAGGTTAAAGAGATGTGTATTGTCTCCAGACAGAACAGCTAGTGAGATTCTGCAAGCCCAGGAGGCAAGCTGTGGGGGTTACTGATAATGTGACATAAATCCAACATCCCGGTTTAGGCCGTCCTCATGTGTGCGGAACTTGGCTATCAGTTTCCAATCAGCGACTCTGCACTGTCATGTGTCGTGAAGGCCACCTTGGAGAACACTTACCTGAAGATCCAAGGCTGAATGCCCGTGACTGCTGAAGTGCTCCCCCACTGGAAGAGAACAGTCTTGCCTTGCACATCTCTTTAACCTGTGTTTAATGTTCCCTCCACCCACATTGTCTGTACCTTTAAGACCTGGCTGGCTGTAGGATTCGCATTCTAATCAGGATTCTGCAACTTGATTTTGTCTGTTTGCACTGTTTGAGAGCACATTTCCACTCCATCTGACGAAGGAGCAGTGCTCCGAAAGCTTATGGTATTTGCTACCAAATAAACCTGTTGGACTTTAACCTGGTGTTGTGAGACTTCTTATTCTGTTAGATAGCCAGTTACCTATCCAATCGGCCAAACTTCCCTCTATCCCACACATCCTTACTTTCTTCATAAGCCGACCATGGGGGACTTTATCAAACACCTTACTAAAATCCATGTATATGACATCAACTGCACTACCTTCATCTAGATACTTAATTACCTCCTCAGATTCCTGTAACAAGTGGTAATTAACTTTGCTGTATTATGCTTATTTGGAGGGTTTTGTGTATTGGATGTTGGAACACATTAGAGATATTCCTTAAGAGTTATACATTATCATGGTTGTTGTGTTTCTTGTTTGTAAATGTTAAAAGTTCTTGTTCATTGTCTTACCATGAGGGGGACCGTGATGGGGATAGTGATGGGGATAGTGAGAAGGAGCAATAGCATCGTAGTCAAAGGTGGGGATCTATTTAAATATGTCCAAACATTGCCAAAAGTTTGATGAGAAGGATGTAGAAGCCTTTTTCATTTCATTTGAGAAAGTGTCTAAACAAATGAAATGAAATGGCCAGAGAATATGTGGATATTACTAATTCAAACAAAGTTGGTAGGTAGAGCTAGTGAAGTGTTTGCATCACTATCAGAGGTGGTATCTGGTACGTAGGAGGTGGTGAAGAAATCCATCTTAGGTGCACATGAACTAGTGCCAGAAACTTAAAGGTTTAGAAATCTAAGGGAAGAACCAGGTCAAACGTACAGAGAATTTGAAAGGGTCAAACTGAATAATTTTGATAGGTGGATGAGGGCTTTGAAAATAGACCAGATGTATGAAGCTCTTAGAGAAATTATTTTAAGAGTTTAAAAATTCACTTCCTTGGTGAGAACTCATGTGGAAGAGCAGAGGGTTAAAACTGCAAAATTAGCAGAAATGGCAGATGATTATGAATTAATTCATAAGTCAAAAGTTTGGTTCCCGATAAGAGTTTCAGCCAGTGGGGAGTCGAGACTGGGCAAAAGAGAAATACTCAGGTGGTAAAGGAGATTTTGGGGGAGATAATAAAGATAGTCATAGACTCTGAGGTTAACAGCATGGAAACAGGCCCTTCGGCCCAACTTGTCCATGCCGCGTTTTTCTTTAAACCCCTAAGCTCGTCCTAATTGTCCGCATTTGACCCATATCGCTCTATACCCATCTTACTCATGTAACTGTTTAAATGCTTTTTAAAAGGCAAAAATTGTACCTGCCTCTACTACTACCTCTGGCAGCTTGTTCCAGACACTCACCACCCTCTATGAAAAAATTGGCCCTCTGGATACTTTTGTATCTCTCCCTCCTCACCTTAAACCTATGCCCTCTAGTTTTAGACTCCCCTACCTTTGGGAAAAGATATTGACTATCTAGATGATCGATGCTCCTGATTATTTTATAGACCTCTATAAGATTACCCCTCAGCCTCCTAAGCTCCAGAGAAAAAAGTCCCAGTCTACGATGGCTCTCCTTATAACTCAAACCATCAAGTCCCTAGTAAATCTCTTCTGCGCTCTTTCCAGTTTAATAATATCCTTTCTATAATAGGATGACCAGAACTGCACACAATATTCCAAGTGTGGCCTTACCAGCAACTATTTGCGGAAGGATATATTGGCCTTGGAGGGAATACAGAGAAGGTTCATCAGGTTGATACCCGAGATGAGGGGGTTAGTTTATGAGGAGAGATTGAGTAGATTGGGCCTGTACTCGTTGGAGTTTAGAAGGCTGAGGGGAGATCTTATAGAGACAT
The DNA here is from genome assembly GCF_964213995.1 of Mustelus asterias. Taxonomy (NCBI): domain Eukaryota; kingdom Metazoa; phylum Chordata; class Chondrichthyes; order Carcharhiniformes; family Triakidae; genus Mustelus; species Mustelus asterias. The sequence continues at coordinate 74,041,101 of NC_135804.1, read as the reverse complement.
ATAAGATAACGAAGGGGCTAGATAGGGTCGAGGCAGAGAGATTCTTTCCACTTAGAAAGGAAACAAGAACTAGAGGACACAGCCTCAAAATAAGGGGGAGTCAGTTTAGAACAGAGTTGAGGAGGAACAACTTCTCTCAGAAGGTAGTGAATCTCTGGAATTCTCTGCCCATTGAAGCAGTGGAGGCTACCTCGTTAAATATGTTTAAGTCACAGGTAGATAGATTTCTGATCAATAAGGGAATTAAGGGTTATGGGGAGTGGGCGGGTAAGTGGAACTAAACCACTATCAGATCAGCTATGATCTTATTGAATGGCGGGGCAGGCTCGAGGGGCTAGATGGCCTACTCCTGCTTCTATTTCTTATGTTCTTATGTTACCAATGGCTTGTACAACTTCAACAAGACATCCCAACTCCTGTATTCAATGTTCTGACCAATGAAACTAAGCATGTAGAATGCCTTCTTCACCACTCCGTCCACCTGTGACTCCACTTTCAAGGAGCTATGAACATGTACTCCTAGATCTCTTTGTTCTGTAACTCTCCCCAACGCTCTACCATTAACTGAGTAAGTCCTGTCCTGGTTCAATCTACCAAAATGCATCACCTCCCATTTATCCAAATTAGACTCCATCTGCCATTCATCAGCCCCACTGGCCCAATTGATCAAGATCCTGTTGCAATCCGAGATAATCTTCTTCACTGTCCATGATGCCAGCAATCTTGGTGTCATCTGCAAACTTACTAACCAAGCCTTCTATATTCTCATCCAAAATTATTAATATAAAATGACAAATAACAGTGGACTCAGCACCGATCCCTGAGGCGGTAATTATAGACCGGTTAGTCTTACTTCGGTGGTTGGTAAATTGATGGAAAAGGTCCTTAGAGATGGGATTTACGACCATTTAGAAAGATGCGGATTAATCCGGATTCGTGAAGGGCAAGTCGTGCCTCACAAATTTGATTGAATTTTTTGAGGAGGTAACTAAGTGTGTTGATGAAGGTAGGGCAGTTGATGTCATATACATGGATTTTAGTAAGGCGTTTGATAAGGTCCCCCATGGTCGGCTTATGATGAAACTGAGGAGGTGTGGGATAGAGGTAAAGTTGGCCGATTGTATAGGTAACTGGCTGTCTGATCGAAGACAGAGGGTGGTGGTCGATGGAAAATTTTCGGATTGGAGGCAGGTTGCTTGCGGAGTGCCGCAGGGTTCAGTGCTTGGTCCTCTGCTCTTTGTGATTTTTATTAATGACTTAGAGGAGGGGGCTGAAGGGTGGATCAGTGAATTTGCTGATGACACCAAGATTGGTGGAGTAGTGGTGGAGGGCTGTTGTAGGCTGCAAAGAGACAGATAGGATGCAAAGCTGGGCTGAAAAATGGCAAATGGAGTTTAACCCTGATGAATGTGAGGTGATTCATTTTGGTAGGACTAATTTAAATGTGGATTACAGGGTCAAAGGTAGAGTTCTGAAGACTGTGGAGGAACAGAGAGATCTTGGGGTTCATAAAGAAAGAGGATGTGTTGGAACTATTGAATGGCATCAAGGTTGGTAAGTCGCCGGGACCGGATGGGATGTACCCCAGGTTACTGTGGGAGGCGAGGGAGGAGATTGCGGAGCCTTTGGCGATGATCTTTGCATCGTCGATGGAGACGGGAGAGGTTCCGGAGGATTGGAGGATTGCAGATGTGGTCCCTATATTCAAGAAAGGGAACAGGGACAGCCCGGGAAATTACCGACCGGTGAGTCTAACCTCAGTGGTTGGTAAGTTGATGGAGAGGATCCTGAGAGACAGGATTTATGATCATCTAGAGAAGTATAGTATGATCAAAAGTAGTCAGCACGGCTTTGTCAAGGGCAGGTCGTGCCTTACGAGCCTGGTTGAGTTCTTTGAAAATGTGACCAAACACATTGACGAAGGAAGAGCGGTGGATGTGGTCTATATGGACTTCAGCAAGGCGTTCGATAAGGTCCCCCATGCAAGACTTCTTGAGAAAGTGAGAGGGCATGGGATCCAAGGGGCTGTTGCCTTGTGGATCCAGAACTGGCTTGCCTGCAGAAGGCAGAGAGTGGCTGTGGAGGGGTCTTTCTCTGCATGGAGGTCAGTGACCAGTGGAGTGCCCCAGGGATCTGTTCTGGGACCCTTGCTGTTTGTCATTTTCATAAATGACCTGGATGAGGAAGTGGAGGGATGGGTTGGTAAGTTTGCTGACGACACCAAGGTAGGTGGTGTTGTGGATAGTTTGGAGGGATGTCAGAAGTTGCAGCGAGACATAGATAGAATGCAAGACTGGGCGGAGAAGTGGCAGATGGACTTCAACCCGGATAAGTGTGTGGTGATCCATTTTGGCAGATCCAATGGGATGAAGCAGCAGTATAATATGAAGGGTACCATTCTTAGCAGTGTAGAGGATCAGAAGGACCTTGGGGTCCGGGTCCATAGGACTCTTAAATCGGCCTCGCAGGTGGAGGATGCGGTCAAGAAGGCGTACAGCGTACTGGCCTTCATTAATCGAGGGATTGAGTTTAGGAGTCGGGAGATAATGCTGCAGCTTTATAGGACCCTGGTTAGACCCCACTTGGAGTACTGCGCGCAGTTCTGGTCACCTCATTACAGGAAAGATGTTGAAGCCATTGAAAGGGTGCAGAGGAGATTTACAAGGATGTTGCCTGGATTGGGGGGCATGCCTTATGAGGATAGGTTGAGGGAGCTTGGTCTCTTCTCCCTGGAGAGACGAAGGATGAGAGGTGACCTGATAGAGGTTTACAAGATGTTGAGAGGTCTGGATAGGGTGGACTCTCAGAGGCTATTTCCAAGGGCTGAAATGGTTGCTACGAGAGGACACAGGTTTAAGGTGCTGGGGGGTAGGTACAGAGGAGATGTCAGGGGTAAGTTTTTCACTCAGAGGGTGGTGGGTGAGTGGAATCGGCTGACGTCGGTGGTGGTGGAGGCAAACTCGTTGGGGTCTTTTAAGAGACTTCTGGATGAGTACATGGGATTTAATGGGATTGAGGGCTATAGATAGGCCTAGAGGTAGGGATATGATCAGCGCAACTTGTGGGCTGAAGGGCCTGTTTGTGCTGTGGCTTTCTATGTTCTATGTTCTATATCCACAGATCTCTAAAGGTTGCCACTCAAGTGGATAGATCTGTGAAGTAGGCCTATAGTGTTAGCTTTTATTAACAGGGGGTTGGAGTTTAAAAGCCGTGGGGTTATGCTGCAACTGTACAGGACCTTGGTGAGACCACATTTGGATATTGTGTGTAGTTCTGGTCACCTCACTATAAGAAGGATGTGGAAGCGCTGGAAAGAGTGCAGAGGAGATTTACCAGGATGCTGCCTGGTTTGGAGGGTAGGTCTTATGAGGAAAGGTTGAGGGAGCTAGGGCTGTTCTCTCTGGAGCGGAGGAGGCTGAGGGGAGACTTAATAGAGGTGTATAAAATGATGAAGGGGATAGATAGAGTGAACGTTCAAAGACTATTTCCTCGGGTGGATGGAGCGATTACAAGGGGGCATAACTATAGGGTTCGTGGTGGGAGATACAGGAAGGATATCAGAGGTCGGTTCTTTACGCAGAGAGTGGTTGGGGTGTGGAATGGACTGCCTGCAGTGATAGTGGAGTCAGACACTTTAGGAACATTTAAGCGGTTTTTGGATAGGCACATGGAGCACACCAGGATGATAGGGAGTGGGATAGCTTGATCTTGGTTTCAGATAAAGCTCGGCACAACATCGTGGGCCGAAGGGCCTGTTCTGTGCTGTACTGTTCTATGTTCTATGTTCACACCGCTGGTCACAGGTCTCCAGCTTGAAAAACAACCCTCTACAACCACCCTCTGGACTTCTGTCATCAAGATGTGGAGATGCCAGCGTTGGACTGGAGTAAACACAGTAAGAAGTCTAACACCACCAGGTTAAAGTCCAACAGGTTTATTTGGTAGCAAAAGCCACTAACTTTCAGAACAAGCTGTTCCTTCGTCAGATGAGACGCAAAAGCCCAGTCTGCAGGTACAACAGGTGATCAAGAAGGCAAATGGGATGTTGGCCTATATTGCGAGGGGGATAGAATATAAAAGCAGGGATGTCTTGATGCACCTGTACAGGGCATTGGTGAGGCCGCAGCTGGAATACTGTGTGCAGTATTGGTCCCCTTATATGAGGAAGGATATATTGGCATTGGAGGGAGTGCAGAGAAGGTTCACCAGGTTGATACCGGAGATGAGGGGTTTGGATTATGAGGAGAGGCTGAGGAGATTGGGTTTGTACTCGTTGGAGTTTAGAAGGATGAGGGGGGATCTTATGGAGACTTATAAGATAATGCGGGGGCTGGATAGGGTGGAGGCGGAGAGATTCTTTCCACTTAGTAAGGAAGTTAAAACTAGAGGACACAGCCTCAAAATAAAGGGGGGTCGGTTTAAGACAGAGTTGAGGAGGAACTTCTTCTCCCAGAGGGTGGTGAATCTCTGGAATTCTCTGCCCACTGAGGTGGTGGAGGCTACCTCGCTGAATATGTTTAAAGCGCGGATGGATGGATTCCTGATCGGTAAGGGAATTAAGGGTTATGGGGATCAGGCGGGTAAGTGGTACTGATCCACGTCAGATCAGCCATGATCTTATTGAATGGCGGGGCAGGCTCGAGGGGCTAGATGGCCTACTCCTGCTCCTATTTCTTATGTTCTTATGTTCCAGGAATACAGTTTATCCTTGGAAACGATATAGCTGGATCACAGGTGGGAGTGATGCCCATTGTTGTGGAAAATCCAGAAGAAAAGCAGGGAACTCTGTTAAAAGAAAAATACTCTGGAATTTTTCCAGACTGTGTGGTGACAACGTCCCACAGCCATAAGTTAAATCAGAAAGGGAGAATAAAAGAGAATGAAGGAGTTGAGGTCCAGTTAGCCAACACTCTAAGATGAGATGGTAAAGGAAAAATCTAAGCAGGTAGAGAATCAGGCAGAGGTATTTAGTTCTGAAAAATTAATGGAGTTGCAACAAAAGGATGAGACGATTTATATCATAAAGCCTACACGGAAAAGGAATCAGAGTGTATCCCAGAATGCTATTACCTTAAGGATAAAATCTTACGGTAGAAGTGGAGACCTTGGCAGGTTAGTGCAGATCAGAAATGGGCAGAAGTTCACCAGATTATGTTGCCAGTAGAATACAGACAGGAAGTATTGTGGGTAGCATACAAATTACATGTAGGAGGTTATCTAGGAGTAAGGAAGACTCAGATTAAGATAGAAGCATTTTTATTGGCCTGGATTACATAAAGAGGTTGAATTTTGCTGTACCTGTCATACATGTCAGACAATAGGAAAGCCACAGGCAATGATAAAACCAGCGCCTTTGAAGAACCTTTTACACTGGTTATAATTGATTGTGCAGGTCCCCTCCCTAAAACCAAAAGTGGGAACCAGAATTTGCTAATTGTAATGAATGTGTTTACCAGGCTTCCAAAGGCAATTCCTTTATGGAATGTCAAGGCAAATAAGGTTGGGAAGGAGTTGCTTGCTTTCTTTACTCAATATGAATTGCCCAGGATGATTCAGTCAGACCAAAAGAGTCCAATTTTACTGCCAAATTATTTAAGATAGTCATGGATAGTTTAAACATCTGACACGTTACATCGAGTGCATACCATTCTGAATCTCGGAGCATTGGAATGGTGGCATCAGACCCTAAAGACCATGTTGAGGTCTTATCGTCAGGATTACCCAACTGATTGGGACAGAGGTATCCCCTTTATGTAGTTTGCTATTAGATATGCTCCAAATGAATCTCAGTTTACTCCATTTGAATTGATATTTGGACACAAAGTAAGAGGACCTTTAAAATTAATTTTTTTAAAGTTGGTAGGTCCGCAGTCAGAGACCTCGCAGTTGGATTATGCATCTAAAGTGAAAGATTAAACAGAGTAGGTAAATTAGCTGGACAACATTTGAAGGTGGCACAGCACCTAATGAAGCAAGAAGCTGATTTAGTGATCCCCATCAGATTGAGAAAAAGTCAAATGAATTATCTGGTAAAGATGCAAGATAGGAAAAAAATGTATAGGGTATGTCATGTGAACATGCTAAAACAGTAAAATGACAGGGAAAGGGAACTGGAGAAACCGGTATTCGTTACTGCCACTCTGAATAACCCAATCCAGATTATTAGGATTTTGATGTGCCTAATAGACTGAATAATGCAGAATTCCTTAAGAAATGGAACAAGGTAGTAAGCTGTGTGTCCCAGGAACACAGAACTGAATTGAACGACTTGTTACAGTGCTATGAGAACCTATGTAGAAATAGAATGGGGAGGACGAATGACATAGTACATGAGGTCGACGTAGGGAATGCTGTGCCGATAAATCAACACCCCTATCGGCTTAATCTTCTCAAAGCAGCGCAGGTTCAGAAGGAAGTGGAAGCGATGCTACAAGACGACATCACAGAGCTGAGTCAAAGCGAGCGGAGTTCACCGATTGTGTTGATTTCCAAACTTGATGATACTCAACGATTCTGCGAAGATTATCGAAGGTCAACACTGTGGCTAAACCGGACTCATACCCAATTTCAAGCCTGGAGGATTGTGTGGAAAATGTTGGACATATGTTGACTTATGTCAAAGTTGGACTTAGTTCGCAGATACTGGCAAGTACCTTTGTCAGAGGGAACAAAAGAAGTTTCTGCTTTTGTAACCCCAAATGGGCTATATCAATTTAAAGTTTCATCCCTTTGGGATGAAAAACGCACCCGCCACTTTTTAAAAGGCTTATGAATAGAGTTGTTGCAAGATTGACTAATTGTGCTATCTACATAGATGACTTAGTGATGTTTAGTCATTCATGAAAAGATCACATGGAGCATTTGGTAGAGCTCTTCGAGACACTACAGAAGGCAAAGCGGGTCATAAACTTAGCAAAAACAGAATTCAAGGAGGCAGAAGTGACATTCTTAGGGCACAACATCGGATACGGATGGATGACAGCGAGAAACAAGACGAAGGCGGCCAGCAAGGAATTTCCAAGACCCTCCTCAAAGATGGAAGTGCTATGATTTTTAGGATTATGCAGATTCTATGGGAAATTTTGTACCAAACTTTAATGCCATAGTGCCACCGTTGACGGATGTTAAAAAAAGAAATGCAGGTCAGTGGGACGAGGCAAAAAATGGATCGGCACAGACAAGGGGGGCCAAAATGCCTGTCTGAGCTGTAATTTTCTATGGTTTCTATGGTATAGTAACATGAAATTTCCTGGCAAAACCAGGAGGCATTTGTGAATTTAAATGCAGTGTTAACCACTGCACCCGTTTTAGCCAAGCCAAACATTTTGAAACCCTTCAAAGTTGCCATCGACGCCAGCGATGTAGGCGCTGGAGCTGTGTTGTCACAGGAGGATAAGTGTGGAATTGAAAGGCTTATGACGGTTTTTTTAAAAAAAACCTCAATATCCATCAAAGCGTTCCAATGATTGAAAAAGTTGAGTTTAGTAATGACTTTACAGCATTTTAATGTTTATGTTACAAGCAATGCATCAGAAACGATTGTGTATACCGATTACAATGGTGTAGTTGAGTAGATTAATTGTAGATTGGGAGTTTAGAATGTTAGAATTTTGTGTTTGTTTGTGAAGTTGTAAAATGCTAGAATGGAAAGCAGTGCGTAGTCCCTTTAAAAGGTAGTACTTTCTTGTACAAGAGTAAAAAAAAGGTGCAGGTGCATGGAGAGCACCTGCCATCACTCAGCTCTAGACAGAGAATTGCTGGCTCTCATAGCTGCATTCATGTCTTAAAAGAAAGCACCATCTGAATAGCAAAGGTACCAAAAGACAGATGTTCCAGACACAAGAAATCAACAGAGAAGACAAGATTCCAGAAGGAGCCAAACCTGGCTGTAATTTAGGGAGACTAAAATATTAATTTTTTTGTTAATAAGTGGAAATTGTATTTATCTAAACAGCATTTCATTAGAATCATATTTTATTCGGTTTGTTAATAGTTTAATTAACTTGTTCACTATTAGCTAGATAAATAAATTGTTACCTGTTGATTTTAAACAGAGTCTCAGGTAGTTATTTTGATTTAACCACGAAAAGTTGCTTAACAGCAGATCGTACTACTTCTCATACTTAACAGATTATGAGACGAGGGACTCCTAAGTGGTTAGATGTTAGTTCTCAGAGTAGGGATCAACCTCCAATAATAACAATCCTTTGACATTTCTGGAAAGATTTAAGGACAAGAACACCAGATTGTTGTGTTGGAGTCTCATATTACAAGCATTCAATTTACAGATTGCACGTTGCGGGTCGTGAAAATGCTATTGCAGATGCTTTATCACAAGTTCAAAATAAAAAATGAAGCCATCTTTTCATGATGATTCATTTTTTTCTTAAGGGGGAGGTGTTGCAAAGTTGAGTAAAGGAGTAGTTGTAGATTGGTGTTTGTAAAATTATTTTAAAATTTGTAAAATGCTAAGAGGTGAAAGCATTGCATGGTCCCTTTAAAAAGGTGTTTTTTCTGTGCTTAGAAAGTTTAAAAATGCAGGTGTATATGGTGCTATACACGGACTGAAACATTTGTAAAAGCAGGGTTGCCTTGGTAACAGGCTTTTGATTTTCATCTTAAATCTTGTTTAAATTAGGCACTTGAATACCAGCAACCTCATTTGAATTTGATAGTGTTGACAACCGAGGATCAATCATGTTGTGGGAAATATTGATATGTCATCACAGATATAAAAGGGAGGCAGTGGCACAAAAGCAGAGAGAAACGGTCACCTGCCAGAGGAACAGCTTAGTTCAGCTCTGAGAGAGACAGGAACTGCCATCTTCCCAGCTCAAAGCTCTCAGCTAAAAGCACCATCTTGATAGTGAAGATACCAGAAAAGAAAGCAGTTCCATACAGAAAATCCACAGAGAAAGCCCAGAATATTCCGGACGACGACAAACCTGGTTGTAATTTTGAGAATGACTAAATTCCATTGCGGTAATGATGGGAATTGTATACATCTGAACAGCATTCCATTAGAATTGTGTTTTATTTGGTTTGTTAATAATTTAGTTAACTTGTTCACTGAAAACTCACCTGTTAACCATCCAAAACCTATCCACTATCTACAAGGGACAATTTGGAGTATAATGGAGTACTCTCCATTTGCCTATATAGGAGTGCAGCTCCAACAATATTCAAGAAACACCACCATTCATGACAAAGCAGCCTACTTTATTGACACCACATCCACCATTAGCAATATTCACTCTCTCCATTGCGGCAAAAGTATGTACAATGTACATTAAGTTGCTTTGCAGTAATTCACCAAGGCTCTTTTGACAGTACCTTCCAAACCTGTAGCCTATAGCATCTAGAAAGACAAGGGCAGCAGATACTTAGGAACACCACCACGATCTGTAAATTCCCCTCTTAAGCCACACACCATCCTGACCTGGAACTATACTGCCGTTCCTTCACTGGTGCTGGGTCAAAATCCTGGAACACCCTTTCTAGAAACAGTGAGTGTATCTATCAGGACTGTAGCAGTTTCACCACCCAGGGGAAATTAGGAACAAGCGTGTAGACATGAGAGATTACGGTGTGTATATCATGGGTTATGACAGGTCACCACAATGCTCCTCACCAGCTCTACAGTGACACATAGGCCTCTAACGCTATTAGACTGATACTTTGGAAAATAACTTCATCAACTTTCTAGGATCTGTATTGTATCCATTATGCAATGACTGAAATCTAGGTTCCACAAAAGCATCATTACATACCTACGGGTGTAGCTGTGGTGACAGGTAAGGTTGTACTGGTTGGCTTAAATCCAAATGGAGCAGAAGTTGCAGAAGTAGCAGGAGTAGGAACAGCACTGGTGGTCACTAAATACAAAACAAAACGGAGTCAATAAAATGCACTTCAAACAAGTTAATGAGCTAATTGGCCAACCCTTCAAGTTTTTGGTTAAGATCCAGTTAGGGACCAATAACATTTTGTTTAAATCAAAGTTTGTAATTTAAGACACTTGCTTAGCGAAGAAAGCCATCAGATTTCACTGGTTTTGAACAAATCCATAGAATCGCTACAGTGCAGTAGTCGGCCATTTGGCCCATTCAGTATGCATCAATCCTCCAAAACAGCACTATCTAGGCCCACTCCCCTGCCCTATCTCCACACATTGATCATGGCCAATCCAGCGAACCTGCACGTTTTTGGATTGTGGGAGGAAACCAGAGCACTCAGAGGAAACCCACAGAAACATGTGGAGTTTGCACATTCTCTCCACAGACAGACAGTCACCCAAGACTGGAATTAAACCTGGGTCCCTGGCACTGTGAGACATCAGTGCTAACCACCGTGTTGCCAAATCAAAATAAACTTTACTATAAAAGGTCAGTGATTTACAGTATCTATCTTATACTTCAGGATAAGCATGAGGCATATGTGAATTAACAAGCCAACTGTGATCAGACATCACGCCACACAATAAATGACAGTTGAAACCAAGACAGAATCCATGGATTCCTCAACAATTCACCAAGACTTCAGTAACACTATCAACCAATCTCTCAAATGGTTTCTCACTCAAGGAATTCCAATCTCCACCTCTGAAGGGTTCACCTCAGAATTTTCTCAAAGGTGCTCCAACTCGGATATTTTGAACCATGACTCAAGGGTTCAATTTTATCTTCCGAATTAAGTAAAACAATCAATAAATGTAATACGATTTGCAGACTATATATTAGCTTCATCATAATTCAGCTCTCGTGTTGCTGTTTTCTCTTATTCCCTGTCTTTAACTCAGCAAAGAATGTTTCATTCAAGTTCAACGTTTCATTCAAGGTTAGGTTGATTGGCCATGCTAAAAATTGCCCTTAGTGTCCTGAGATGCATAGGTTAGAGGGATTAGTGGGTAAATATGTCGGGATGTGGAGGTAGGGCCTGGGTGGGATTGTGGTTGGTACAAACTCGATGGGCCGAATGGCCTCTTTCTGTACTGTAGGGTTTCTATGATTTTCTATGAAGTCCATGGTCCAACTGTCAGTTTTGTTAACTAAGTATAATTCCATCCTCAAGCTCATTGCCCAAACTCAACTGCAGTAAATTCCCATTTCAATTTGGCAAAGACATCTCATTTTTTTATCTGATCAAAATCTCTTTTAGCCATTTCTAGGTTGTTTGATCTTCAGCCATTTTAATAGAACAAAGAAGAATACAGCACAGGAACAGGCCCTTAGGCCCTCCAAGCCTGAGCCGCTCATGTGCCCAACTAGACCATTCATTTGTATCCCTCTATTCCCAGTCTGTTCATGTGGCTATCTAGATAAGTCTTAAACGATCCCAGTGTGTCCGCCTCAATCACCTTGCTTGGGAGTGCATTCCAGGCCCCCACCACCCTCTGTGTAAAATACATTCCCTTGACATCTGTGTTGAACCTTCCCCCCGCTCACCTTGAACCTGTTCGTCACCTCCGACCTGGGAAAAAGCTTCCCACTGTTCACCCTATCTATGCTCTTCATAATTTTATACACCTCTATTAGGTCACCCCTCATCCTCCGTCTTTCCAAGGAGAACAATCCCAGTTTACCCAATCTCTCCTCATAGCTAAGACCCTCCATACCAGGCAACATCCTGGTAAACCTTCTCTGTACTCTCTCTAAAGCCTCCACGTCCTTCTGGTAGTGTGGCGACCAGAACTGGATGTGGCCTAACCAACGTTCTATACAGCCGCAACATCATATGCCAACTTTTATACTCTATGCCCCGTCCAATAAAGGCAAGCATGCCATATGCCTTCTTCACCACGCTCTCCACCTGTGCTGCCACCTTTAAGGAACTGTGGACTTGCACACCCAGGTCCCTGTGTCTATACTCCTGATGGTTCTGCCATTTATTGTATAGTTCCCCCCTTACAGGAGATCGACTGAAATGCATCACTTCACATTTAAGGTTGGTGGGGTTGTGGATAGTCTGGAGGGATGTCAGAAGTTACAGAGGGACATAGATAGGATGCAAGACTGGGCGGAGAAGTGGCAGATGGACTTCAACCCAGATAAATGCGTAGTGGTCCATTTTGGCAGGTCAAATGGGATGAGGGAGTACAATATAAAGGGAAAGACTCTTAGTACTGTGGAGGATCAGAAGGACCTTGGGGTCCGGGTCCATAGGACTCTAAAATCGGCCCCGCAGGTGGAGGAGGTGGTTAAGAAGGCGTATGGTGTGCTGGCCTTTATCAATCGAGCTTAAGAGTCCGGGGATAATGATGCAGCTATACACAAAGAACAACAAAGAACAAAGAACAATACAGCACAGGAACAGGCCCTTCGGCCCTCCAAGCCCGCGCCGCTCCCCGGTCCAGGATTGAATCCTGAATCCAGGATCCCCGCCCAATTTTCCAGCCTATCTACATCCTAATATCCTATCCACCGAGCTGTCCCTCACAGCTACGATGCTTTGTTCATCACAACCTATTAACTCACCCCCACCACCCCATTCCAGACCATGTGATCTCCAGGGAGAGGCGAAAACCCAGAGTGAAAACCCCAGGGCCAATATGGGGAAAAAAAATCTGGGAAATTCCTCTCCGACCCCCTGTGGCGATCGAAACGAGTCCAGGAAATCACACTGGCCCTGATCGGAAAATGCTTCCCAACCCTATTCATTTCCACTTCTGCTTTACGAACACCATCTGAATTCCCTGCCCCCGAGACAGGTTCCCAACTATCCGCAGTCTCGCTCTGTACTGGCACCAGCAAGATGATCATAGAATGAAGCCTTGAAGCGAGAAACAAAGAACAATTAGCCCGCGACGCTCCCTAGTCCAAACTAGACCACTCTTTTGTATCCCTCCATTCCCACTCCGTTCATATAGCTGTCTAGATAAGTCTTAAACGTTCCCAGTGTGTCCGCCTCCACCACCTTGCCCGGCAACACATTCCAGGCCCCCACCACCCTCTGTGTAAAATATGTCCTTCTGATATCTGTGTTAAACCTCCCCCCCTTCACCTTGAACCTATGACCCCCTCGTGAACGTCACCACCGACCCTGGGAAAAGCTTCCCACCGTTCACCCTATCTATGCCTTTCATAATTTTATACACCTCTATTAAGTCTCCCCTCATCCTCCGTCTTTCCAAGGAGAACAACCCCAGTTTCCCCAATCTCTCCTCATAACCAAGCCCCTCCATACCAGGCAACATCCTGGTAAACCTCCTCTGTACTCTCTCCAAAGCCTCCAGGTCCTTCTGGTAGTGTGGCGACCAGAACTGGACGCAGTATTCCAAATGCGGCCGAACCAAGGTTCTATACATCTGCAACATCAGACCCCAACTTTTATAATCTATGCCCCGTCCTATAAAGGCAAGCATGCCATATGCCTTCTTCACCACCTTCTCCACCTGTGACGTCACCTTCAAAGATCTGTGGACTTGCACATCCAGGTCCCTCTGCGTCTCTACACCCTTTATGGTTCTTCCATTTATCGTGTAGCTCCTCCCTACATTATTCCCACCAAAATGCATCACTTCGCATTTATCAGGATTGAACTCCATCTGCCATTTCTTTGCCCAAATTTCCAGCCTATCTATATCCTTCTGTAGCCTCTGACAATGTTCCTCACTATCTGCAAGTCCTGCCAGTTTTGTGTCGTCCGCAAACTTACTGATCACCCCAGTTACTCCTTCCAGATCATTTATATAAATCACAAACAGCAGAGGTCCCAATACAGAGCCCTGCGGAACACCACTAGTCACAGGCCTCCAGCCGGAAAAAGACCCTTCCACTACCACCCTCTGTCTTCTGTGACCAAGCCAGTTCTCCACCCATCTAGCCACCTCCCCCTTTATCCCATGAGATCCAAACTTTTTCACTAGCCTACCATGAGGGACTTTGTCAAACGCTTTACTAAAGTTTTATATAAGACCCTCGTCAGACCCCACTTGGAGTACTGTGCTCAGTTCTGGTCGCCTCATTACAGGAAGGATGTGGAAAAGATTGAAAGGGTGCAGAGGAGATTTACAAGGATGTTGCCTGGATTGAGTGGCATGTCTTATGAGGATAGGCTGAGGGAGCTCGGTCTTTTCTCCTTGGAGAGACGTAGGATGAGAGGAGACCCAATAGAGGTATATAAGATGTTGAGAGGCATAGATCGGGTGGATTCTCAGAGGCTTTTTCCCAGGGTGGAAATGGCTGCTACGAGAGGACACAGGTTTAAGGTGCTGGGGGGTAGGTACAGGAGAAATGTGAGGGGGAAGTTTTTCACAGAGGGGGCGAGTGGAATCGGCTGCCATCAGTGGTAGTGGAGCCAAACTCAATAGGGTCATTTAAGAAACTCCTGGATGAGTACATGGGACTTAATAGGATGGAGTGTTATAGGTCGGCCTAAAAGGTAGGGATATGTTCGGCACAACTTGTGGGGCCGAAGGGCCTGTTTTGTGCTGCAGTTTTTCCATGTTTCTATAACTCCTCTGCCACACTCACCAACTAAGTTAATATTATTAAAGATTCATAATTTAACCTAGGCTGTTCCATACAACTTACTTGCATCAAAGGTAGCCATTTTACTTTACTAATGTAAGAAACCTAGTCTCTATCAGAATCCCTACAGCGCAGGAGGCCACCATTTGGCCCATTGAGGCTGCACTGACAACAATCCCACCTAGGCCCTATCGCAATAATCCAATGTATTTACCCCATTAATCCCCCTGACACCAAGGGTCAATTTAGCATAGCCAATCAACTTAGCCTGCATATCTTTGGACTTCTATATCTTACCAATTATGACCAGCATCCAGTCACCCGCTGTCCTCATTTAAAAATATCTTGGACGGGCCCCCAGACTTTCCTCGATCTGTGGTCCCACAGCGCCAGGGACTCAGGATTGATTCTGGTCATGGGTGACTGTGCGGATTTTGCACATTCTCGCGATGCCTGTGTGGGTTTCCACCACATACTCTGGTTTCCTCCCAAAGTCCCAAGATGTGTGGGTTGGTGGATTGGCTATGCTAAATTGCCCATTAGTGTCCCAAGATATGTAAATTAGGGGGATTAAGAACAAACAACAGTCCAGCACAGGAAACAGGCCCTTCGGCCCTCCAAGCCTGTGCCGCTCCTTGGTCCAACTAGACCAATCGTTTGTATTCCTCCATTCCCAGGCTGCTCATGTGACTATTAAGGTAAGTCTTAAATGATGTCAGCGTGTCTGCCTCCACCACCCTACTTGGCAGCGCATTCCAGGCCCCCACCACCCTCTGCGTAAAAAACATCTCTCTAATATCTGAGTTATACTTCGCCCCTCTCTCCTCGAGCCCGTGACCCCTCGTGATCGCCACTTCTGATCTGGGAAAAAGCTTCCAACCGTTCAAACCTATCTATCCCCTTCATAATCTTGTACATCTCTATTAGATCTGCCCTCCTTCTCCATCTTTCCAGGGAGAACAAGCCCAGTTTACCCAATCTCTCCTCATAGCCAAGACCCTCCATACCAGGCAACATCCTGGTAAACCTTCTCTGCACTTTTTCCGACGCCTCCACGTCCTTCTGGTAGTGTGGCGACCAGAACTGGACGCAGTACTCCAAATGTGGCCTAACCAGCGTTCTATACAGCTGCATCATCAGACTCCAGCTTTTATACTCTATACCCCGTCCTATAAAGGCAAGCATACCATATGCCTTCTTCACCACCTTCTCCACCTGTGTTGCCACCTTCAAGGATTTGTGGACTTGCACACCTAGGTCCCTCTGTGTTTCTATACTCCTGATGACTCTGCCATTTATTGTATAACTCCTCCCTACATTATTTCTTCCAAAATGCATCACTTCGCATTTATCCGGATTAAATTCCATCTGCCACCTCTCCGCCCAATTTTCCAGCCCATCTATATCCTGCTATATTGCCCAACCATGCTCATCGCTATCCGCAAGTCCAGCCATCTTCGTGTCATCCGCAAACTTGCTGATAACACCAGTTACACCTTCTTCCAAATCATTTATATATATCACAAATAGCAGGGAGGCAATTATATGGGGTTACAGGGAAAGAGCCTGGAAGGGATGCTCTGAGAGTCAGTACAGACTTGATGGGCCGAATGTTCTCCTTCTGCTCTATAAGGATTCCATGACTCTATAATTTGTTACCCCTGGCTATTGCACACCCAAGATTGCAGAGTGGAATTTGGCTTGATAAATCTCCCTTTCATTTTTCGCTTAGTAACAGGGCAGCTATTGAACAGAGTAACAAAGATGTTTAATTAATTATTTTGCTAAAAGTGTAAGCAAACATGAAATGTAATACCATTTCTTCATCCATCATTGTACCTTTATAGAAGTACACAGATCCATAAGGATAACACAAGTTACAAAATTTTATATTCTAATGTTCTCAATAGGTACACAGTCCATGTAAATTAATAGAACTGTGGTCAGATGCTCTACATTCTGAAATCAAGTGTCAAATGCCACCCAGAACTTCAATTTATTTCTCAAATTCCCTCCAGACACTTGTCACAATGTAAGCCACTAACCCCACTGGAACTCTTGTCTTTCACATGAGTTTCTAATCTCCACTCAGAGAACACGCCTTGGAATCTTCTCCCAAGCAACACACTCCCTCAGGTGTCTACATCAAGGATGTACCTACAGGGTATCAACCTCATTCCAATGTTCCCCTCCACTGGATCATTCAAGCTTTGCCTTCCAGACAATCGCTCAGATACCCAGCCATGCCAAAAAAAATGACTTCAAAGACCCATAGTAAGGAGTCATCAACTTTTGGTTGTCTCCATTGATCTCTTGCCTTCACAAGCCCACGCTGTTCCAGGTCTGCAATATACCGGGGGCGGCACGGTAGCACAGTGGTTAGCACTGCTGCTTCACAGCTCCAGGGTCCTGGGTTCGATTCCCGGCTCAGGTCACTGTGTGGAGTTTGCACATTCTCCTCGTGTCTGCGTGGGTTTCCTCCGGGTGCTCCGGTTTCCTCCCACAGTCCAAAGATGTGCGGGTTAGGTTGATTGGCCAGGTTAAAAATTGCCCCTTACCGAGTCCTGGGATGCGTAGGTTAGAGGGATTAGCGGGTAAAAAAAAAAAGGGATTAGCGGGTAGGGCCTGGGTGGGATTGTGGTTGGTGCAGACTCGATGGGCCGAATGGCCTCCTTCTGCACTGTAGGGTTTCTATGATTTCTACAGCCCTGTCTTTTAACCTGTAGCTTCTGCTTTTGCTCCTCACTCTTAACAGGACATTTTTTTCAGATTCTTGTTCTTTCCCTTTGACTAGGTGGTCATTTTTGGGACTTTGTTCTGTCCCTCTGCCTGTTTTTGGGACCTTTTACTTTAGTTTAGTACTTTTTTCCTGTCCCCTTGCATGTTCTGCCTGTTCCAGTAATTTTGTGAACTGGCGTTTCATTCTGGGCAACAGCTGAACTAAAAAAACTGCCATCATATTTCGCCTCAACTGTGGGCCCCCCTTGTTGCTAAGCAGCAAACGTTTTCCTACTTGAAGTGTTGTAGAACCTCACTAAAATGCAGGTCTTTTAAAGAACTAAAACTCAAGTTTCCCTTGCACACAATTACAGATATGCAAATTAATTTTAAACTTAAAGTTCTAGGTTATGCCCGACACACAAAGACAAATATAAATTACTTGAAATTATCTGTATTTTCTAATATTATGAGAGGCCAGTAGTCTGGTTGAGGATTTCTTAATGATCTGTATGAATTTTACATTCATCAAGGTGAGGCACACACAATGGGCTGAATGGCCTCATTCTGCATTCTAACAATTCTAAGATTATGAAAAGGAAACATTAGGTTCACTAGTTTAACATAACTGTCTCATTCACAACTATACAGGCTTTGCAATTCACACACAGATCTCAATAACAATACTTTAAACCAAACATGTAAAATGTTTTTTGGAGACTGAACACCCTCTGTTATCAGCCTCACCAATATTGAGAAACAAATTAGAAGTGTCTATGGTTCAATTTCATTCTGAAGACAAATCAAGATACATTAAGGTGGTTAATAAAGGTCCTCAGCAGTAACTCACCACTAAAACCCAATACTGTATAGCTTGTGGGGTCAGGGCTTGATGTATTGAACAGACATTGCTGATGTGAAACAATATGCTATATCCAAACAGACAACTGGGGATATGCATTAAGCATTTCTTAATGACTTACATGTAAAACCAGTTGTCACTGAAGTGGCAGGAGGCACCGAGCTCACCACTGAGGCAAACAGAGTTGGTCCAGCTGCAGGTGCACTGGTCAAAGCTCCTGCAGAGTAAAGAGTGTATTAGTTCTTGCATTTATTTTTAAAAAGTGGAATTTCTCCCACAATAACAATCAAGGCTCACTTGTTCTGCATTTAAGAGTTCCTTACATCGCTCCTTTTGTCGACTCGTGCTACAAGGCTCACAGTCTATTGGGGAGATTATTTAACACCCTTGACTCAGGATTTAAACAACTTAACAGAAACCACTAACGTTATACTTTAACCAGTTTTCAAGAGAATCTCTGCAGTATGCCAAGTCATGTAAACAAACACTTGGCAGACAACAGTCCCAGACACAACACTGAAAGCACAATGTTGAACAGAGAGGATAACTGCAAGTCATCCTGAGATCTTGGCATAAATGACTGATTCAGCCAAATTACTGAATTGAATGGAGTTATGATCACCTTCAAACGATCACTTTTCTCCACAAAGATCTTCACCTGATCATACTTTAGCAGCAAAAATTAAACATGAACATAGCCAAGAAACACAAGGGACTTCCTGTAGGAGGGTGGGGCTGTGGGTGACAAAGTAAATCACTAATGACTGAATTCTGGGACGAGAGAAATATACATAACAAAACTGAAGACACGCATCAGGATTTGGGCCACCTTTTACAAAATATCAGGCTGAATTCGAATGGCACGTGGGAAAGAGGGGATAGCACCATTCGCATTGGTGGACATTTTTCTTTTTATTTATTGCAGTTAAATGGGCAAGGGTTCTAATGCAAATTGGACAATTAATAAACTGGTGAGTTAGATTGCTCTGGCAGTGGATGAACTCAGTAAGAAGTCTCACAACACCAGGTTAAAGTCCAACAGGTTTATTTGGTAGCAAAACCCACTAGCTTTCGGAGCGCTGCCCCTTCGTCAGGTAAGTAGGAGTTTGGTTCACAAACAGGGCATATAAAGACAAACTCAATTTACAAAATAATGGTTGGAATGAGAGTCTTTACAGGTAATCAAGTCTTAAAGGTACAGACAATGAGAGTGGAGAGAGGGTTAAGCACAGGTTAAAGAGATGTGTATTGTCTCCAGCCAGGACAGTTAGTGAGATTTTGCAAGCCGTGGGGGTTACAGATAGTGTGACATGAACCCAAGATCCCGGTTGAGGCCGTCCTCATGTGTGCGAAACTTGGCTATCAGTCTCTGCTCAGCGACTCTGCGTTGTCATGTGTCGTGAAGGCCGCCTTGGAGAACGCTGACGCGAAGATCAGAGGCCGAATGCCCGTGACCGCTGAAGTGCTCCCCAACAGGAAGAGAACAGTCTTGCCTGGTGATTGTCGAGCGGTGTTCATTGATCCGTTGTCGCAGCGTCTGCATAGTTTCCCCAATGTACCATGCCTCGGGGCATCCTTTCCTGCAGCGTATCAGGTAGACAAGCTTGGCCGAGTTGCAAGAGTATGTACCGTGTACCTGGTGGATGGTGTCCTCACGTGAGATGATGGCATCCGTATCGATGATCCAGCACGTCTTGCAGAGGTTGCTGTGGCAGGGTTGTGTGGTGTCGTGGTCACTGCTCTCCTGAAGGCTGGGTAGTTTGCTGTGGACAATGGTCTGTTTGAGGTTGTGCGGTTGTTTGAAGGCAAGAACTGGGGGTGTGGGGATGGCCTTGGTGAGATGTTTGTCTTCATCAATGACATGTTGAAGGCTCCGGAGGTGTCGTCGTAGTTTCTCCGCTCCGAAGTAGTACTGGACAAAGGGTACTCTGTCCGCCGTGTCCCGTGTTTGTCTTCTGAGGAGGTCGGTGCAGTTTTTCGCTGTGGCACGTCGGAACTGTCAATCGAGGAGACGAGCGCCATTACCTGTTCTTATGAGGGCATCTTTCAGCGTCTGGAGGTGTCTGTTGCGATCCTCCTCATCCGAGCAGATCCTGTGTATACGGAGGGCTTGTCCATGGGGGATGGCTTCTTTAATGCGTTTAGCGTGGAAGCTGGAGAAGTGGAGCATCCTGAGGTTATCCGTGGGTTTGCAGTACAGTGAGGTGCTGAGGTGACCATCCTTAATGGAGATACGTGTGTCCAAGAATGCAAGCGATTCCGGAGAGTAGTCCATGGTGAGTCTGATGGTGGGATGGAACTTGATGTCATCATATAGTTGTTTCAGTGATTGTTCACCATGAGTCCAAAGGAAGAAAATGTCATCCATGTATCTAGTGTATAGCATTGGTTGAAGGTCCTGTGCGGTGAAGAGGTCTTGTTCGAACCTGTGCATAAAGATGTTGGTATATTGAGGTGCGAATTTGGTCCCCATGGCTGTTCCACGTGTCTGGGTGAAGAACTGGCTGTTGAAGGTGAAGACATTGTGGTCCAGGATGAAGCGGATGAGTTGTACAATTGCATCTGGAGACTGACAGTTGTCGGCGTCGAGTACTGAGGCAGTTGCAGCAATACCATCGTCATGGGGGATGCTGGTGTAGAGTGCCGAGACATCCATTGTGACGAGGAGTGCTCCTGGTTCAACTGCTCCATGTGTGCCGAGTTTCTGTAGGAAGTCCGTAGTGTCGTGACAAAAGCTGGGGGTTCTTTGTACAATGGGTTTCAGGATGCCCTCGACGTAGCCGGAGAGGTTCTTGCACAGGGTCCCATTGCCCGATACAATGGGACGGCCGGGTGTGTTTGCCTTGTGTATCTTCGGGAGGCAGTAGAGATCTCCAGCACGGGGAGTACTTGGGATGAGAGCACGGAGGGTGCTCTGAAGGTCCGGATCAAAGGTCTTGACCAGTCTGTTGAGTTGACGGGTGCGTTCTTTGGTCAGATCGGTGGGTAACTGTCTGTAGTGTTCCTCGTTGCTCAATTGTCGGTACACTTCTTTGCAGTAATAAGAACAAAGAACACAGCACAGGAACAGGCCCTTCGGCTCTCCAAGCCTGCGCCGCTCATGTGCCCACTAGACCATTCTTTTGTATCCCTCTATTCCCAGTCTGTTCATGTGGCTATCCAGATAAGTCTTAAACGATCCCAGCGTGTCCGCCTCAATCACCTTGCTTGTCAGTGCATTCCAGGCCCCCACTACCCTCTGTGTAAAATACGTCCCCCTGACATCTGTGTTGAACCTTGCCCCCCCTCACCTTGAACCCGTGACCCCTTGTGTTCGTCACCTCCGACCTGGGAAAAAGCTTCCCACTGTTCACTATCTATGCCCTTCATAATTTTATACACCTCTATTTAGGTCGCCCCTCATCCTCCGTCTTTCCAGGGAGAACAACCCCAATTTACCCAATTTCTCCTCATAGCTAAGACCTTCCATACCAGGCAACATCCTGGTATACCTTCTCTGTACTCCTCCAAAGCCTCCACGTCCTTCTGGTAGTGTGGCGACCAGAACTGGACGCAGTATTCCAAATGAATCCGTTCTGTTCAATATGACGATGGCCCCTCCTTTGTCTGCTGGTTTGATGACAATGTCACGTTGGTCTTGAGCGTGCGGATGGCGCTGCGTTGTGCTTGGGTGGTATTTGGGACTGTCTTGTGAGTGCGGCTGAAGAATCTGGTGTTGACGCACCTCCTGACGGCTTGGACATACATGTCAAGTCGAGGGCAGCGGCCTTCCGGAGGATTCCAATTCGACTCTTTCCTCTTCGGTTGCTGCACTGCGGATCTCTGTTGGCTGTTCCGGTTCATTGGCTGTCTCATTGTGTTTTCTGTTGGCCTCTTGGGGTTTGTGGAAGAACTCCTGCAGCCCCATTCGCCTGATGAATTCCTGTGTCTGCTGCAAGACTGATGGGGTCTATTTTGGTGGTGGGGCAGAAATTGAGCCCTTGGCTGAGAACTTCAATTTCATCTGGTTGAAGTGTGTAGTCCGTCAAGTTGACAACGGACCTCCCTGCAGTGGTACTGTTTTCTACTGTGGTACCGAGGGAGGCTTGGTTGCTGCTGGTGGTGATGCCGAGTTTCTCAAGTTTCCTGTTCTTGGTGTGCATGTAGATGGCGTAGTTCCTTTGTCTTGTCTGCTTGGCAGAGTTTCGCAGCTGGTCTGCGTCCTGAGCGCAAGTTGAAAATGTGGACTCTATCTTGGTTTCCAGGACAACACGGGACACGGCAGACAGAGTACCCTTTGTCATCCAGTACTTCCCCGGAGCGGAGAAGCTACGACATCTTCTCCGGAGCCTTCAAAATGTCATTGATGAAGACGAACATCTCACCAAGGCCATCCCGACACCCCCGCTTATTGCCTTCAAACAACCGCACAACCTCAAACAGACCATTGTCCACAGCAAACTACCCAGCTTTCAGAACAGTGACCATGACACCACACAACCCTGCCACAGCAACCTCTGCAAGACGTGCCGGATCATCTCACGTGAGACCACCATCCACCAGATACACAGTACATACTCTTGCAACTCGGACAACGTTGTCTACCTGATATGCTGCAGAAAAGGATGTCCCGAGGCATGGTATATTGGGGAGACCATGCAGACGCTACGACAACAGATGAATGAACACTGCTCGACAATCACCAGGCAAGAGTGTTCTCTTCCTGTTGGGGAACACTTCAGCGGTCACGGGCATTCGGCCTCTGATCTTCGGGTAAGCACTCTCCAAGGCGGCCTTCACAACACACGACAACGCAGAGTCGCTGAGCAGAGACTGATAGCCAAGTTCCGCACACGAGGACAGCCTCAACCAGGATCTTGGGTTCATGTCACACTATCTGTAACCCCCATGACTTGCCTGGGCTTGCAAAATCTCAATAACTGTCCTGGCGGGAGACAATACACATTTCTTTAACCTGTGCTTAACCCTCTCTGCACTCACATTGTCTGTACCTTTAAGACTTGATTACCTGTAAAAATTCGCATTCCAACCATTATTTTGTAAATTGAGTTTGTGTCTTTATATGCCCTGTTTGTGAACAGAACTCCCACTCACCTGACAAAGGAGCAGCGCTCCGAAAGCTAGTGACTTTTGCTACCAAATAAACCTGTTGGACTTTAACCTGGTGTTGTGAGACTTCTTACTGTGTTTACCCCAGTCCAACGCCAGCATCTCCACATCAGTGAATGAACACACAGTGAAGCTGGAAGCTAATTCTACAGAGGGAAACAAATCCAGCTTTCAAATGAAAACACATTAGGAGACTTAGTAAGGTCAGAGGAATGTGATGCGACTGTTCCTTTAAGAAATGTATGTCTGTCATGTTTCGTGAGGGTACTGTTTTATACTCCAGCTTTGATTACAGTGCCGATTGTTTATAAACCTGGCAGTCTACATGCTGAGTGTGCAGAAGAATAATTGCTCCTAATTATTGGGGTGTTTTAATGAGTTAATGCAGTTTTGTTGTTTTTAGGGCTGTCTCCTGGGGTTTCAGAGTAGAGTTTAATTAGATTGGTTGACATGTGCATGTCATGTGCTAATGGAGGAGTTAGGCTGAGAGCCACAAGCAGGCAGTTGCTACTTGAATTTGTGGAGCAGTAGCCCCCTCGCTCTTTGGAAATTGAAGTTTGGGACCTGCTAGAAAAGATGCATCTCTCTCCAAAGGTTTGCAAAAGGTGTTTTCTCCTTGTCTGAGGTTCTGCTGTTTGAAGACAAGTCTTTCTCTGGAGGCTGCTATCTGAGAATCGGAAGACAGGTGTATCTCTCTATTTCTGCCCAGAGGTGTAAAAAGGCTGGAGGACTAGCAACTCACGCAAGCCTGTGTGTTTTGCCAACTGGTTCTGAAGAGGAGTTTAAGGCTATGAGGAATATTGCTTAAATTGGAACTAGTAGAGATAGCTAACAGCTAAGAACTATACCATGTCATGTTTAAGTATTTCAATTGATAAATGTTATGCTAATTCTTTGTTATAGTTAAACTATTAAATAAAGTTTGTTTTAATAAAAGCTTGCTAGCGGGTTAATAGAATCACATCTGGAGTGAAACATCTTATGCTTACACGAATGTGAACTGGTGTGACGACAATAATCTCTCCCTCAATGTCAACAAAACGAAGGAGATTGTCATCGACTCCAGGAAGTGTGTCTGTTCACCGCTCGACAATCACCAGGCAAGACTGTTCTCTTCCTGTTGGGGAGCACTTCAGCGGTCACGGGCATTCGGCCTCTGATCTTCGGGTAAGCGTTCTCCAAGGCGGCCTTCGCGACACACGACAGCGCAGAGTCGCTGAGCAGAAACTGATAGCCAAGTTCCGCACACACGAGGACGGCCTCAACCGGGATATTGGGTTCATGTCACACTATTTGTAACTCCCACAGTTGCGTGGACCTGCAGAGTTTCACTGGTTGTCTTGTCTGGAGACAACACACATCTTTTTAGCCTGTCTTGATGCTCTCTCCACTCACATTGTTTCGTTTCTTAAAGACTTGATTAGTTGTAAGTATTCGCATTCCAACCATTATTCATGTAAATTGAGTCTGTGTCTTTATAAGCTCTGTTTGTGAACAGAATTCCCACTCACCTGAAGAAGGGGCTTAGAGCTCCGAAAGCTTGTGTGGCTTTTGCTACCAAATAAACCTGTTGGACTTTAACCTGGTGTTGTTAAACTTCTTACTGTGTTTACCCCAGTCCAACGCCGGCATCTCCACATCTTATAAACCTGACAGGGATTTGACATCTTTTTGTTGTATAGTGAATGACAGGATGGTAGAAAGTCAATCAGATGGATCTTGGTATCTTAATTTGCCATTCTTATGTCAGACATTGGATAGTACATTTTGAAAACTAAAGCAGTGGAACAGCTCAACACAGATATTTTAGATGAAGGAGTAGGTGATTTCCCAGCACCCTGCATACGTCCAAGTGCATAACAACATTCCAGTTTTTAAAGTTTATTTATTAGTCTTACATGTACATGGTCTTACATTAACATTGCGAATGTGAACACTGAAATTTCCTCTAGTTGCCACAGTCCGGCACCTGTTCGGGTCAATGCACCTAACCAGAACATCTTTCAGAACGTGGGAGGAAACCGAAGCACTCGGAGGAAACCCACAGGGAGAATATGCAAACTCCACGACAGTGACCCAAGCCAGGAATCGAACCCAGATCCCTGGCACTGTGAGGCAGCAGTGCTAACCACTGTGCTACCATGCTACCCATTGATGGAGCAGCATGGTTTGCTAGTTTCTATTTTGTGTTTTAAAGGGTTTAGTTTATTCTAGCTCAGACTGGACCTACCTGCTGCCTTTGCACCAAAGGAAAAACCCTGAGTTGCAGGAGCTGATGTGGTGGTACCTGACACTGCTGTAACTGGGCCAAAGGCAAAACCTGAAAGAGGCAAAAGCACGGTGTCAAAACAATAGGAAAGCAGAGATAATTGGTGAGAAGTGGAGCTCATCATTTATACTTTACACTCCTCACCAATACAACAACCCACGCAGACAGCAACTTTACAGTCAGTTCACGTATCAAATGCATTGAACTTTAAAAAGTCTTGCCTAGGATTTGGGAATGGTGATAGCACAAGGATCACTCAGGTGTGGCAGGGGACTTTATTTCATTGAAGGAAAGTTATAACAAGTACACTCTTTCACTTGGTCTTTTCAAAGTTGGGTTGGAAAGGGAGAGGTTTGACCAGCATAATACAATGGTGCAGCATTGCTGGGCATATGTCGGACATTGGAAATAATGAATGGAATAGAATTCTAGAAACACTTCACATCATGATAGCATATTGAGTAGAGAGTGACTGCTTAATGTACATTAATACAACAAAATAAGATGGAAGATAGCAGTGGATTTAGATGTTAAAGTTAACAATATGTTATGTAATGTTAACAAAAGGCTGCACATCCTGATCAGAGTGGACGCAATTTGAATACATCGCTCAATCATGCCTAGAGACCACACTGTAAAGGAGGGATTGATTTATATACATTATTTCTACATAACTTGAACGACACTTCACTGCATTTAGCTGGAGAAATAATCCTACTGGACTCAGCAACTGCTGCAGTTTCAGTCAAGTACCAGTCTGCACCTGAACCACATTGGGGCCAACATCCTTGCGGGTAGGTTTGCTAATGTTGTTGGGAGGAGTTTAAACTAGTTTGGCAGGGGGACGGGACACAGAACATTAATAAAATAGAGACAGATCATGCTACAGTAAAGGAAGCAAGTCAGTGAATTCAACTATGTTGAGTATTAAGAGAGTAAGTCAAGGCTGGATGGTCTTTAATTCTAGGACTGCAATAGGAAAACTGATGAGTTAAGGGTGTGGATTGACACATGGAAGTGTGATATTGTTGCCATCACAAGAGACATGGTTAAGTGAAAGGAAGGAATGGCAAATCACATTTCAGGTATAGGATCTTTGGGTGAGACAGAGGTGTGTGTCAGCAGGAAGGTGGTGCAGCACTATTAACTAAGGAGTCAGCTACTGCAATAAGGAGAGATGGTATCTTGGAAGGGTCTTCAAACTAGGAATTTTGGGTAGAACTCAGGAATGTAAAGGGGGCAGCCACATTACTGGGAGTGTATTATAGCTCCCCAAAACAGTCAGTGGAAAATACAGCACCAAATATGTAGCCAGTCAGAGATTTGTAAGAGTAATAAAACTAGGGGATTTCAACTTTCCCAACATAAATAAGGATAGTCATATTGTGTAAAGGTTTTAGAGGGGCAGATTTCTTGAAATGTATCTAATGGGGGGGGGGGGGGGGGGAGAAGAGAGAGAGGGGGGGGGGAGAGAGGGGGGGGGGGGGGAGAAGAGAGAGAGTGAGAGAGGCGGGGGGACGGGGGAAAGAAAGAGAGAGAGGACCACAACACGGTACAGCTCATGTTTGTTACGGACAAGGAGAAAGATGGCCTGCAAAAGACTGCTTTGGACTGGGGGAAGGCAGGTTTTATTAAAATAAGGCATGATCTGGCCAAAGTTGGCTGGGAACAGCTTCTTGCGGTTAAGTCTACAGCAGAGCAGTGGGTGGGGGGCATTCAAATAGTAAATGAGGACACAACAGATCCAACATGTTTCCTTTACGGAGGGTAAATGTAGGAATAAGAAGTTCAGGGAACCCTGGATGTCTAGGACGATTCAGGACTGGATGAGGAAGACGACAAATGCTTTTAACAAGTCCAAATGGAGCAATTCAGCTACAGACCCAGAGGAAAATAGGATATGCAAAAGGGAACTTACGAAAGCAAGTAGAAGAGCAAAAAGGTGTGAAAAACAAACAAGATTGTGGTGAATCTTAAGCCATCCTACGAAGGGATTAAAGGGAGGGGCAAGGGCAACAGTAGGGCACATTAGAGACCAATAGAGCAAGCTGTATGTGAAGCCACAGGACATTGGGAGGGTGTTAAATAAAACTTCTCATCTGTCTTCACTCAAAGGAGAACATAAGTATAGAATTCAGGAAAAGGGGACTTGAGCAGCTTGACATAGGAAGTGAGATATTGGCGGCTCTGGCAGGCTTAAAAATGGGCAAATCCCCAGACCCAGATGAATTGCATCCCAGGCTGCTGTGGGAGGCGAGGCAGGAAATTGCAGGGGCTCTGACACAAATTTTTAATTCTTCTTTAGCCATGGGGGAAGTGCCAGAAGGTTGGAGGATGGCTAATGTGGTTCCACTTTTCAAGAAGAGTGGTAGAGATGAACCAGGAAATGACAGACTGGTGAGTTTCACATCAGTGGTAGGGAAACTATATTCCAAAGGAGAGAATTAATCTCCATTTGGAGAGGTGAGGCTAAATTAGGGACAGTCAGCATGGCTTCAACAGAGGGAGGTCATGCCTAACAAATTTGATTGAATCTTTTGAGGTGACCAGGTGTGTAGATGAGGGTAATGCAGTTAATGTAGTTTGTATGGATTTTAGCAAAGCCTTTGACATTGTCCCATGTGGGAGACTTATAGAGGCATCCACCGCGTATGGGATACAGGGTAATTTGATGAAGTGGATTCACAATTGGCTCAGTTGTACAAGAGGGTGAAGACAGAAGGCTGCTTTACTGAGTGGATGCCCCCAGTGTCCAGTGGCGTACCACAGAGATCTGTGCTGGGTCCCATATTATTTGTATTTTATATAAATGATATAGTAATCCTACGCCCCACAGTCATCTAAGTTTGCAGATGACAAAAATTGGCCAAGTAGTTAACAGTGAGGCTGAATACCTTGGGCTACAAAAAGATATAGATGGGATGGTCAAATGGGCAGATAAGTAGCAAATGGAATTTTACCCTGAAAAGGGAGAGGTGATACATTTTGGAAGGAGTAATTTGACAAGGAGATATTCAATGAACAACATAACTCCAGGAAGTTCTATGGAACGAAGGGACCTTGGAGAGTTTGTCCATAAAGCCCCTGAAGGCAGAAGTGTATGTTAGTAGGGTGGTGAAAAACGGATACGGAGCCTTTCATCAATATACTTGCCTTTATCAATCGAGGCATAGATTACAAAAGTAGGGGAAATCATGTCGGAGTTATACAGAACTTTGGTGAGGCCACAGCTATTGCAGTCACATTATAGAAAGGATGTGATTGCACTGGAGGGGGTGCAGAGGAGATTCACCAGCATGTTACCCAAGGTGGAATATACAAGTTAAAAGAGGCTGGATAGGCTTGGGTTGTTTTCCTTGGTAAGAGTTTTAACACCAGGTTTATCTGGTAGCAAATAAACTTGTTGGACTTTAACCTGTTGTTAAAACTCTTACTGTGTTTACCCCAGCCCAACGCCGGCATCTCCACATCTTGTTTTCCTTGGTACAGGGAAGACTGAAGGACAACCTGATAGAGGTGTACAAGGTTGCGGTGCATGAACAGAGTGGATAGGGAGCAGCTGTTCCGTTAGTGAGGGACTGTTTCATTAATCACTTGACAGTGATTAATGAAACAATCCCTCACTAACCCTCTGCCCAGTGATTAATGAAACAGACCCACACTGGCCCTCTACAGTGATTAATGAAATATCCCTCACTGTCCCTCGACAGTGATTAATTAAACATCCCTCACTGACCCTACACAGTGATTAATGAAACATTCTTCACTGACTCTCCACCCAGTCAGTAACAAAACAGTCCCTCGCTGGCTTTCTAGTCATTAATGAAACAGTCCTTTGCTGACCCTCTGCACAACGATTAATGAAACAGCCCATTACTGACCCTCTACCCAGAGCAATTCATGAAACCGCAACAACACTGACACTCTATACATGGAGTAGATAAAGAATCAACCCCACATTGACGGTGACGTACCTGCAGACTGTGCACCAAGGGAAAGTGGTGCCGCTGGTTTGGGGACTGTTGTAGTTGCCGGAGTACTGAAGCTGAAACCAGCAAGTGTGGGTGTTCCATTGGTTGCTGTGCCGAAGGTAAATCCACTGGCTGCGGTGCTCTGGGTTGGGGCAGCTGGGGTAGAGGTGAATCCAAACCCAGTGGAAGTGGTTGTCTGAGCTGTGGAACATGCACTGTTGAGCCCGAAACTTGTGACAGTTGGCTGTGTCGTGCTGGTGCCAAAACTGAAACCTGCTGGTGCTGTCGTCTGAGCTATCGATCCGGAGGACATGGGTGGGCAAGAAGTGGTGGTACTCGTGCTGGCAGCAGGCACATTACCAAAGGAAAAGCTAGAGATTGGCTGATTTGCAGTGCCACCAAACCCCAGGTTTGTTTTGTTCACTCTGCAGAGAAAAGACAAGTTTCAACTAAGATGTTATATCACTGGGTGAAATCAGAATCGGACCAGAAATAAACTTGACCCTATACTGTAATATACACTGAACCAAACAGAGATAAACTGGGTTCTGCTCCTCAGAGAAATATACAAACAAGAAGCAAGAGTATGCGATTCCGCCCCTCGAGCCTGTTCCCTCATTTAATATCATGGCTGATCTGATGGTAATCTCAATTCTGCATCCCACCTTACTGATAACCTTTCACCCCCTTGCTTACCAAGAATCTATCCACCTCTGCCTTTAAACATTCAAAGATGCTGTTCCAGTGCCTTCTCAGGAGAAGTGGTCCAGGGACTCATGATCCTCAGAAAAATAATCACCTCGCTTCCAATTTAAATGGGCAACCCCTTATTTTTAAACAGTAACCCTACAGATTCTCCTACAAGAGGAAACATCCTCTCCACATCCACCCGGTCAAAATCCCTAAAGGATCTTGTATGTTTCAATCAAATCGTTTCTTATTCTTCTAAACTTCCGTGGATACAACGTAATACGTGGTTATAAGGTAAACTGCCCATTCCTGGTATTAATTGAGTAAACCATCTCCGAACTGCATCCAACAGGTACATTCTACTTTTTTTTATTCATTCATGGGATATGGGCGTCGCTGGCTGGCCAACATTTATTGCCCATCCCTAGTTGCCCTTGTTCAGAGGGCAACTGAGAGTCAACCACATTGCTGTGGCACTGGAGTCATGAGGGCCAGACCAGATAAGGATGGCAGATTTCCTTCCCCAAAGGACATTAGTGAACTAGATGGGTTTTTCAAACAATTGACAATGGTTTCACAGTCCTCATAGATTCTTAATTCCAGATATTTTTTATTGAATTCAAATTCCACCATCTGACGTGGTGGGATTCGAAACCGGCTCCCCAGAACATTAGCGGAGTTTCTGGACTAATGGTCCAGCAACAATACCACAAGGCCATCACCTCCCCATCCTTCCTTAAATAAGTTGACCGATAGTGTACAGTGTACTCAGATGTGGTCTCACTGGTGCCCTGTACAACTGAAGCATTATCTCCCTACTTTTGTATTCAATACCCCTCGCAATAAATTACAATATTCGATTAGCTTTCTTAATTTTTTGCTGTACCTGCATATTAGTCTTTTGTGATTCATGCACTAAGATACCTAGATCCCTCTGCATCCCAGAGCTCTCACCATTTAGATTTACATTCAAATATGCATATTTCATTCTTCCTGCCAAAATGGACAATTTCAAATTTTCCCAAAATACACTTCGTTTGCAAGATCTTTGCCCACTTATTTGATCTATCCCTTTGTAGCCTCATGTCCTCTTCACAACTTACTTTCCTACCTGCCATCAGCAAATTTACCAACAATTCCATCTATCCCTTCATCGAAGTAACAGTTGAGCTTCCTTGCACTGATCCCTGTGGTACACCACTCATTATATCTTGCCAACCTGAAAAAGACCCATTTATGTCTACTCTTTGCTTCCTGTTAGCCAGACTGTCTTTTATCCATGCCAATAAGTTACCCCAATTCAAGCTTTTATTTTCCCACAGTAACTTCTGATGATACACTTCATCAAATGCCTTCTAGAAATCTAGGTACAGTACATCCACCAGATTCTCTTTAGACAAAGCACAGGTTTCTTTCTCAAACTACTCCAATAAACTGGTTAAACATGATTTCTCTTTCACAACACCCTGGCTGATTACCTTGAGCTTATCCAAGTGCCTTGCTTTGCTTCTTCAATAATAGTTTCTAACATTTTCTCTATCACAGATGTTAAGCTAACTGGCCTGCAGTTTCCCACTGTCGCCTTCCTTTTTTGAATAAAGGAGTTACATTTGTTATCTTCCAATCCAACGGGACCTACCCCGAATTTAGGCAGCTTCGGAAAATTAAAACAATGCATCAAGGATCTCATGAGCCACGTTTTTTAGACTTTAGGATGAAGTCCATCAGGACCAGAACACCTGCCAGTCCACAGCTCCCAACAGTTTACTCACTACCACTTCCTTAGTGTTTGCAATTTTTTCTCCCTCCTGTCCACTTCCTGGTTTGTTGCTGCTTCTGGACTGTTGTTTGTAGCCTCTTTAGTGAAGACTAGTGAAAAATACCTGCTGAAGTCATCTACTATCTCCTTGTTTTCCAGATTCTCTAGATACACTTTCTCCAGGACCAACACTCACTTTGTTAATTTGTTCCTTTTTAAAAATATTTATAAAAACTCTTTTCATCTATTTTATATTTCTGACCATCTTTCTCTCACTAACTTTTCCCTCCTTTTTAATATTTTAGTCATCCTTTGCTGTTCCTCATGTTCAGTCCAATCTTCTGACCTGTCACCTATCTTTACACAATTATACGATTTTTTTCTTAAGTTTGATACTATCTTTAAACTTTCTAATCATGTATGGTGGTCCATCCCTTGAACTTTCTCTTATTCATTGGAATGAATCTATTCTGTCAATGCTGAAATTTCCACTAAAATGCTTGCCACAGCATTTCTATTAACATATCCCTCAACTTAATTTGCTAATTTACTTTAGCCAGCTCTGCTTTAATGCCCTCATAATTGCCCTTATTTAAGTTTAGAAACAAAATCTCAGACCCACGCCTCTCTCCCTCAAATTGAATGTAAAATCCAAACACAATATTGTCGCTGTTACGATGATTATAATCACTCAGATTATTAATTAATTCCATCGAGTTGCACAATACCATGTCTAGAATAGCCTGATCTCTAGTTGGCTCCAGAACGTGCTGTTCTAAGAAACTATCCTTGAAACATTCTATGAACTCCTCATCTAAGTTGCCTTTGCCCACCTAATTTTTCCAGTCTACACGTAGATTAAAATCTCCCACGATTTCTGAGGCTTTGAGATCTGTTCTGGAGCAGTGGGACTTGTACAAGATGGACAGGTTGCCCCCGAGCAAGATGGGCTAACTTCCTCACAGGAAGATTTGCTAGTGTTGATGGGAAGGCTTTAAACTAGACTGGCAGAGGGATAGGAATCTGAGAATGGTCATATTGGAGGGCAGTAAAACTGGTAACAAGAGAGAGAAAAGCAGAAATCAAACAGAAGATAAGCAAGCATCAAATAGGATCCAAATAGAGAATAGTGTTTTTAAAAAATCATTAAAGACACACTATGTGAATGCACGCGCAAAAAGAAGCTGATGATCTGAATGCACAAGAAGAGTTAAGTGGG
Source organism: Mustelus asterias (assembly GCF_964213995.1). Classification (NCBI taxonomy): domain Eukaryota; kingdom Metazoa; phylum Chordata; class Chondrichthyes; order Carcharhiniformes; family Triakidae; genus Mustelus; species Mustelus asterias. The sequence goes on along the minus strand of NC_135804.1, from coordinate 74,008,036 downwards.
TATAATTTACTTGTCATTACAGAGATGTGGCTACAAGGTGACCAAGATTGGTTGCTGAATATCCAAGGATATTTGGTATTTAGGAGATATACACAAAAAGGAAAAGGAGGTAGGACAACACTGTTAATTAAGGTCAAGATCAATACATTGATAAGAGGAGATTTTAGGTTGAAGGTTATAGATGTCAAATCAGTTTGGATGGAGCTGAGAAACAGAAAGACAGAGCAAACATTGTTGGGAGTTGTTTAAAAGCCACCAAAACCTCGATGGTAATGCTGGGCATTGTATAAGTCAGGAAATTAGAGAGGCATTTACCATGCGTAATAATAATGTAGGACTTCAATTTACATACAAACTGGGTAAACCAAATCAGCACTAATGCTATGGAGCAGCTGTTCCTGCTGTGTATGCCAGGACTTTCTGTAGCAGTACATGGAGGAGAAAACTAGGGATCAGGCTATTTTGGATTTAATGTTGTGTTGGCTAATTCATAACTTTGCTATAAAGGAGCCTCTGGGAAATAGTGACCTTGTGATAGAATTTTGCATTACGCTTGAATGCGATATAGTTCATTCTGAAACTAATGGCTTAAATTTGAAGAATGGAAATTGAATTGAGGGGAATTTGGCTATGATGGATTGGGAAAATACACTAAAAGATTTGATGATAGTCAAGCAATGGCTAGTATTTGAAGAAATATCACATGGTCCACAACAGATATATATTCCTCTAAGCACTAAACACAAAGGGAAAGGTAAATCAACCACAGTTAACAAAATAAGTTTAAAGCATTAGATCAGAGAAAATGGCTTTATATCATTAAGAGCAAGAACCCAGCAAAATTCCAAAAAACTGATAAAAAGAGAATATGATGCAAACTAGCAAGGAACATTTTTATTCGTTCGCAGGACGGGGTGGTCACTGGCTAGCCAGCATTTATTGCCTTCCCGCACCACCCCACCCCACCCCCCTCCCCCAAGCTCTGGCTCTGGAATCACATGTAGGCCAGACCAGGTGAGGACAGCAGATTTCTTTCCCGAAAGGACATTAGTGAACTAGATGGGTTTTTCTGACAATCGACAATGGTTTATGGTCATCAGTAGATTCTCAGCTCCAGATAAAGGCTGATTGTCAAAGGTTTTAGGTCTGTGAAAAGGAAAAGATTTATGCGAACAAATGTGGATCCGTCAGATGGAAAGAGCAAGAGGCTAGCCAGGGAGAGGATTGGCCCACTCAAGGACAGAGGAGGGAATCTATGCGTGGAGCCAGAGGAAATGGGTGAGGTATTAAATGAGTACTTTGCATCACTATTCACCAAAGAGAATTTCTGAATGGAGGGCTGTGACAAGTGACGTTCCTCAGGGATCAGTGCTGGGGCCTTTGCTTCTTGTCCTCACTGGAACGACGAAGTTTGAAGGGCGACCTGATAGAAGTCTACAAGATTATGAGGGGCATGGACAGAGTGGATAGTCAGAAGCTTTTTCCCAGGGTGGAAGAGTCAATTACTGGGAGGCATTGGTTTAAGGTGCAAGATTTAAAGGAGATGTACGAGGCAATTCTTTTTTTATAGCAGGTGATGGGTGCTTGGAACCCGCTGCCAGGGGAGGTACTGGAAGCAGATATGGTAGTGACTTTTAAAGGCCATCTTGACAAATACATGAATAGGATGGGAATACAGTGATATGGTTCCAGGAAGGGTAGGGGGTTTTAGTTCAGTCAGGCAGCATGTTCGGTGCAGGTTTGAAGGACTTGTTCCTGTGGTGTAATTTTCTTTGTTCTTTGAAATGATAGAGAAATTAAACTGCTACTTTGCACCTGTCGGCACGGTAGCACAGTGGTTAGCACTGCTGCTTCACAGCTCCAGGGAGCTGGGTTCGATTCCTGGCTTAGGTCACTGTCTATGTGGAGTTTGCACATTCTCCTCATGTCTACGTGGGTTTCCTCCGGGTGCTCCAGTTTCCTCCCACAGTCCAAAGACGTGCAGGTTAGGTTGATTGGCCATGCTAAAATTGCCCCTTAGTGTCCTGAGATGTGTAGGTTGGAGGGATTAGTGGGTAAAATATGTAGGGATATGGGGATAGGGATATGGGGATAGGGCCTGGGTGGGATTGTGGTCAGTGCAGACTCGATGGGCTAAAGGGCCTCTTTCTGCACTGTAGGGTATCTATCTATTTGTTCTTATGGATGGAGATACAAAAAATCTCAGAAATATCAAGGGGACTTGTAAAAATATGGAACTGAAAGGAATTAGTATTAATAAAGAGGTTGTGATTGAAAAGTTAATTGGGTTGCTAAATCCCCTTGATTAAATGAGCTTCATCCCAGACTGTTGAAGGTGACCATAGCGATAGTGAATGCTGCGGTGGTTATCTTTCAAAATTTATGGATTCTGCAAAGGTTCCTGCAGACTGCAAAGTAGTAACATTTAAGGGAGGAAGAGAGACAATAGAGTACTACAGATCTGTCAATTTGACATTAGTGAAAATATTAGAATTCATTATAAAGGATGTGATAACTGGATATTTACAAAAGAATGGCAAAATTGAGTCCACGTGGATTTATGAACTGGAAGTCATGTTTGACAAACTTGGAGTTTTTTGAGGATATTACTTGCAGCATTGGTAAAGATAAAGTCGGCTTAAGCTGCTCTACCCTTTGATGGGGAGAGTTGACTGGTGGCGATTTAACCCGAGAATCACCACACCTCAGGTGAGGGGCAAGGTTAAGAAGGCAGAGTCTTCACGAATAACCTCAGCCAGTATGGGAATTGAACTCTCTCTCTCTGCATCACAATCCACCTATCCAGTCAAATGAACTAAACCAACCCAAGCATTGTTAAAGGAGAACCAGTGGATGTGGTGTATCTGGATTTTCAGAAGACTTTTGATAAAGTCCCACACAGGTTAGTAAACAAAATTAGGGCACATGGGATTGAGGTAAATATACTAGTATCGACTGAGAATCAGATAGAAAACAGAGAGCTGGGGTCACAGCCATTCACAATCTATATGAATGATTTGGATGTGGGGGCTAATTGTAATATTTCCAAAAGTTGCTGACAACATCAAACTGGTTGGAATGCAAAAAAAAAAACAGGAGGGGGGGGGGATGTCAAGATGTCATGGACAAAAAGACAAAGGGAATGTAAATAGTGGTGATAGAGGCTGAAAATGATACTGATAGCGTCCAATGAGATTGGAATGTGTAAATGTCAACAGACAAAGGCAAATGGCCCTAGTGGGATGAGGGCTGGGGAAAACAAGATGAAAAGTGAGATTTAGAAGTCAGCAAATGAAACCATGGAAGAAATTAAAATTATTAAGAATAGAAAGTAATAAAAATGGATTAAGATAAAAAGAAATTAAATAAAATCAAATAAATGGAAATGGAGTGGAGGAGAGTTCATGCTCTGAAGTTGTTGAACTCAACGTCCAGTCCAGGAGGCCATAAGTGCTTAATCAGAAAATGAGGTGCTGTTCCTTCAGTTTGTGTTGGGCTTCACTGGAACATTCCAAGGGTAAGGACGGATATGTGGACAAGAGAGCAGGATAGTGTGGTGAAATGGCAAGCATAAAGTAGGTCAGTGTCCTACTTGCGGATGGGACTGGTGTTTTGCAAAAACCATCACCCAATCTGCGTTTGATCTCTCGATGTAGACCGCATTGCGAACAACAAATGTAATAAATCAGATTGAATGGGGTGCATGTGAAGCGCTGCTTCACCTGAAAAGTTTTTGGGCCTTGGGATGGTGAGCAGGGAGAAGGAAAAGGGGCAGATGCTGAGAAATGTTGGTGCTATTCTCTCTCCACAGCTGCTGTCAGACCTGCTGAGATTTTCCAGCATTTTCTGTTTTTGTTTCAGATTCCGGCATCCAGTGTTTTGTTTTTATTTAGTGGCTGGGAACATAAATGTAAAGAGACTTGGACAGGTTAAGTGAATGGGTTGGAACATGGCAGATGGAATATAATGTCAATGAACGTGAAGTTATTCACTTTGTTAGAAACAGAAATCCAGAGTATTTCTTCAATGGCGAAAGGTTGGAAAGTGTTGATGTCCAATGGGTGTCCTTGTTCTTGGGTGTCCAGAGGATTGGAGGATTGCGGATGTGGTTCCTATATTCAAGAAAGAGAATAGGGATAGCCCAGGAAATTACCGACCGGTAAGTCGAACCTCAGTGGTTGGTAAGTTGATGCAGAAGATCCTGAGGGACAGGATTTATGAATATTTAGAGAAGTTTAGTATACTCAAAAGTAGTCAGCACGGCTTTGTCAAAGGCAAATCGTGCCTCACGAGCCTGGTGGACTTCTTCGAAAATGTGACTAAACACATTGACGAAGGAAAAGCAGTAGATGTGGTTTATATGGACTTCAGCAAGGCGTTCGATAAGGTCCCCCATGCAAGACTTCGAGAAAGTGAGAGGGCATGGGATCCAAGGGGCTGTTGCCTTGTGGATCCAGAACTGGCTTGCCTGCAGAACACCAAATTAAAGTCCAACAGGTTTATTTGGTAGCAAATGGTATTTGCTACCAAATAAACCTGTTGGACTTTAACCTGGTGTTGTGAGACTTCTAACCGTGTTCACCCCAGTCCAACGCCGGCATCTCCACATCTTGCCTGCAGAAGGCAGAGAGTGGTTGTAGATGGGTCTTTTTCTGAATGGAGGTCAGTCACCAGTGGAGTGTCCCAGGGATCTGCTCTGGGACCCTTGCTGTTTGTCATTTTCATAAATGACCTGGATGAGGAAGCGGAGGGATGGGTTGGTAAGTTTGCCGACGACACGAAGGTTGGTGGTGTTGTGGATAGTTTGGAGGGATGTCAGAAGCTGCAGCGTGACATAGATAGGATGCAAGACTGGGCGGAGAAGTGGCAGATGGACTTCAACCCGGATAAATGTGTAGTGGTCCATTTTGGCAGGTCAAATGGATGAAGGAGTATAATATCAAGGATAAGACTCTTAGCAGTGTGGAGGATCAGAAGGACCTTGGGGTCTGGGTCCATAGGACTCTTAAATAGGCCTCGCAGGTAGAGGAGGTGGTTAAGAAGATGTATGGTGTGCTGGCCTTCATCAATCGAGGGATTGAGTTTAGGAGTCGGGAGATAATGATGCAGCTACATAAGACCCTCGTCAGACCCCACTTGGAGTACTGTGCTCAGTTCTGGTTCCCTCATTACAGGAGGGATGTGAAAATTATTGAAAGGGTGCAGAGAAGATTTACAAGGATGTTGCCTGGATTGGTTGGCATGCCTTATGAGGATAGGTTGAGGGAGCTCGGTCTTTTCTCCTTGGAGAGACGAAGGATGAGAGGTGACCTGATAGAGGTGTATAAGATGTTAAGAGGTATAGATCGGGTGGATTCTCGGAGGCTTTTTCCCGGGGCTGAAATGGCTGCTACGAGAGGACACAGGTTTAAAGGTGCTGGGGAGTAGCTACAGAGGAGATGTCAGGGGTAAGTTTTTCACTCAGAGGGTGGTGGGTGAGTGGAATCGGCTGCCGTCAGTGGTGGTGGAGGTAAACTCGATAGGGTCTTTTAAGAGACTTCTGGATTCTGGATCCGAGTTGGGTAGATTCTTGGTAAGCAAGGGGTGAAAGGTTATCATGGGAAGGTGGGAATGCACATTTGAGATAACGATCAGAACAGCCATGACCTTATTAAATGGTGGAGCAGACTCAAAAGTTGAATGTTCCGAATGAAGGCTCCTTGTTATATGCATACTAATGACATGAAGGAACAAAAGACAGGAAAGTTGAGTCCAATAATGACAAGGTAGGCTGGAGGGGCCAAGTGGTTAGCTGGTGCTCCTCTGAAGGTGCATACGGCAGGCTTGCTGAGTGACCTACCCCAGTGAGAAGCCTCCAGCAGTGGAGGTTGCTGCAGCCGGTTGTGTGGGCACACAGAATCCAGTTGAAGATGTGGAGGTGGTATTGGCAGTGCTGAATGAGAAGAGACTGGCACTGCCAGCTGAGCTGCTGGCTGCTGCCAGGGCTTGTGGTGCTGTTGCAAAGCCAAAGCTTCCCTGCGGGCCGCCGGGGTTATTACCGAAAGCGAACCCA